>NW_001914854.1:1862829-2040936 GCF_000226545.1 Podospora anserina S mat+
GGAACAGTCCTTTCTCTGCCCGAGGCTTTACCAGTAGGGTGTTGCGGATCTTTGGGAATGTTGTAGTCGGCGCGGGTTTTGATCATCATGGTGAATAACTCCCCCGTAGAGATGTCCTGTTCATTGTTCGGATACCTAGGTAATCACTTACCTATCAGACGTGGCCATCCCATTCCTCCTGTAATATACCTCCCCAACCACTGCCAACGTTGGATAATTATCTGGCACCTACCTACCTACCTAACTTGCTAACTACAGTAGTTGATCGTCAGTGAATCACACAATAACCACATCTCCACCTCAACTCCCTCTTAAGAACTTGAGAAACAGTTCCCCAAATAGCATTCCCCATCCCGCTTCTCACAACATATCATCTTCTCGTTGCTTTGAGCCAACTTTTGATCGTCTGCAAGTCTCAAAACACAATGATGATCCATATAGGAAAAAATCAATAGATCAACACAATATCACGCAATCCTCCTCCTCCTCCAGCGCCATCCTTATCCCGCCCTTTTACAACAACACATCGAATTCTCGTTGACAGCATTGATCGCCTGCCAATCCCCAGCATATTTAACATCCGTACCTCTCTGTACCACAAGGTCAGCCCCAAACAGCCGATCACCTCCCCATCCTTGCCAAACCCAGCCTCGGCGAAAAAGCCATAAACAAACCACCACATATCTCTGCATCAAACCTCTCTACATGATGTTGCGATCGCTTCTTGATTGTCAAAGGTCAAGAAGCGACGTCCAAATAAGAGCCTCTAGCGGCGCGGTACAACCCTGTCACAGCTCAGACTTACACAAGTCAACAAGGCACAGACACAGCGTTGATCTATCACAGCAGCAGACGTGAGACAAAGGGTAGTAGCATAGCTCCAAGACCTTTTCAGCAATAGCGGAACTTTGGAACCACAGTCTGCACAACTGATATGACAAACCTCAATGTTTACACAAGCCGGATCCGAGTTTGTCCTGGCACGACTCCGTGGCACAAGCACCGGGCCGGCCACCGCGAAGCCAGATGCCGGTATTCCCACGTGTTTGAGCACTCAAGCGTTTCGCACAGCATTAGCACTGGTTCAACTTCCCATAGTAACCCAACTTCAGTAAAGAAGCAAAATTAATGTAAACTCCTTTGATTTTCACGATGCTAACTCTCAACAACCAATCCGCCACCAGTAAACATTATGATCTACATGTACATTTCCTGAATGCATGTTTTCCACAATCAACCACCATGATTCGTTGCTTACTGCTCGCCCTCATGTCCCTCCTCTGCATGCTCCTCCTCAGCGTGTTCTTCCACATGAGCCTCCTCTGATGGCTGCTCACCCTCCTGGGTCTGCTCACCCTGAGACGCTTCCTGAGGCTGCTGCACCTGAGATTCGCCAGTACCCTCTTGAACAGCTCCGTTGAAGCCATGCTCCTCACCAAAACTGTTGCTGGCACTCCCTTCGGCGCTAGCACCCAGAGTCTCCTCTGGGTTTGCCTGCTGACCCTCTTGATGACCCTCAGCAGAAGCATCCTCGTCCTCGGCATCATCATCTTCATCGTCATCAGCTTCATCGTCATCAGCCTCGTCGTCTTTTTCGTCCTGATCCTCTTCTGGGGCAATTGGAGACCACTCGTCAGGCAACTCGTCCCAGGGACTGGAGATGATCAAGGATGCTGGATCGACTCTGACAATGGTGACAGGCTCGCAGGTAGGGTTGCGTGGCTCGCCGCCAGAGACCCAGCCGACAGAGTTGAAGTAATAGGCGCTGTACAACACCCAGCAAGAATGCCAATTGCGGAGCTGTCGCATGATGCTGCCGTCTGTGGTCGTCGCGTTGGGATAGACATTGGGTCTGAACTTGGAATCGTCGTAGGGCGCCGCGATGAAAAGAGTGTTATTGTCCCATCCGACAGGCGTACCAGCTTGACTCGGCTGTAGAATATGGTTAGCGAATGGCAGAATGACGACAACAAAGAAGTAGACCTACTGTAAACATGGGTACAGCCACATTACTTCCGGGCTCAAACATGAGGCTCATGGGCTCAGAAAGGCTCAGGGGGCCCTCGGCGCCAGGAACAGGCAGCGACCATGTGAGGAAGCCGGTCTTGGATGGTTGGCCGTTGACGATGGTGTAGTTGTAGTAAAAGCTCAGGGTGAAGTTGCTGACGTCGTTGGAGCCGATGCAAAGGCCCGTAATGGTAGCGCCGGCATGGCAGGTGGTGAGATATTTGCCCACAAGTGCGTCATCATCAGCCGTGACGACCTGAAGGAGAAAAGGGCCCGTCTGATTGTAGGTTGTGCCTTGGAACTGAGCGAGCACAGAACTGGAGGAGGAGAGAAGCGCAAGGCTGTTGAAGGCGAGTTTGGAAACCATTGTGATGTAGATGTGAACAAACGAGAAAATTGATGATGCTGTGCTATCTCCTGAAACAAAGTCCAAAAATGGGGGAAGCTGGGCTGTAAAAGTTGACTGCGTTGGCGATGCTTGATGATGATTGAGAGAATAGAGGAAGAAAGAGAAGAATACAAGACTGCAAACTCTGAGGAGACATTTTATAGACACTCCGTCGTTGCCGACCCAAACCGGGGTTGACGCAGTTTGGCGATGACAATGTCGTTGAGGGAAGGAGTGATGTTCATGTCGTGGAAACAATAACATGAGGGAGTGTTGACGAAGGAAGGAGGTCACGTTCGAATGCTCCGATGGCAAGACAAGTCCGAGATATTCAAGCAACATATGGAAGGAAGGCATCTACGCGCCTGCCCAGCAGCATCTGATATCGGCTGATCGCTCACAGTTCGGTCCCGCCATTGCTTCGGTTCAAATCGAGTCATCCCAGCGGCTCGCTTGCCTTCCAAGCACATCTGGAAGGCATGATGCATTTCAGCTGTGGTTGTCTGCGTGTTGGGTCTCTACTTTTTGGAAGAAACGAGGGAGAGATCGACTGAGAAACAACACAGCACCACAAATCATGATGTTTCAAGCAGGAGTGTCAGAAACGCAATATGAAGCTATTCCGAGCATGTGGGTCAGGGGCAAATCAACAAATGCTGGCTGTAACCAGGCAACAACTGGCTGTTAGATCACACATTTGCTCTCAGCAACCTCAATTGATGTCTTCCACCCGCAATCTGGAACGATTGGTAAGCTGGGTGAGCATGGCAGCACTTGCATCCAAAATGAGAAGGCCTCGCAGCTGCCGGCGCCGTTGTGGTGTTGCTGTGGCTGTTGTGACTGCTGTGTCACAAGCAAAGCCAAGGAAAACCCAGCACAAGACAGAAGCTCGAAGCACATGATTTGTGGGCCACAGCATGCGCGGTCTTAGCGCCATCCCCACAATCTTTTGTTCAGCCAACCACAGCGAAAAACGGCTGCAATTGAGAAACTGGGTCTTCTGCAAACACTGTCCAGACGTCATCACCAATCCCGTCTGCAACAGTAGAGAGTTGGAGACACCGCACCATTCAGATCATTTTTTACCACGACGATCAGCGATAAGCTCTCCCCCAGTCCGCTAAGGAACCAGCTTCGATTGGCACGACAAAAAGGAAAGTCAGAGGGAGGAATAAGCAACAAACGATACCCTCTCCCGTCAATCACCACAATCCATAGCTGTTTTCGGATTGGACGCTTGATTGGAAAACACGGCCGAGACCTCGTGTCTCATCACAGCGCCCACCACTCAGGTGAAAAGACAACAAAATGGCGGACACGACGGCGCCCATCGAGACAACGCCTCTCTTATCAAACAGTTCATCCACCTCCTCTGTCGAGCCCCCATCATCCCCCGAGTCTGCCACCCGCCCTCCAAAACCACAGCGCAATGTCACCTTCAATCCAAACCCTGTCTCCAAGACGATCGAGCCCGAGCAGCAATACCGCACCCGGATAAGAACAGCAGGCCATCACCAACACCACCAACATCAACCGCCCTTATCGCCCTCCAGCCCCTCGGCCATCAGCACCGGCGGGCTCGGCGGTGGCCCGCCTATGTTGTCCGCCCTAAACAATAAACTCCGCCGGCGCAATAGTCATGGGGGCGGAGGACCCAGCGGTGTACTTCCCGTGGCGGGCGCACCAGGACATCACCTACCCAAGATTGGCCCTCAACGTACCACGAAGAACGCTCAGAAGCTCAAGTTGCTGCCGACCCCGGAGTTGGAAGAAGATGGAGCGGATGAGGAAAGTGGCAGGGAGGTGTACTCGCAGTACACTCGCATCAAAGACCCAACTGCCCGCAGAGATGCCGCCCGTCTCGGCAAGGCCGACCGCCAGACACTGCCCAGGGTCACAGCCTACTGCACGGCGAACAGATACCAGATGGATGGGCTTATGAGGTTCCTCAAAGGGAAGGGCAAAGGGCGCGGCGCAAACCCGAAGCTGATCGACGAGTGCATCTACTCGCCATACAGCTATAGCTCCAAACAAGTCGAGCTCTCCCGGCAGGAACAAATAATCCAAGTCCACTCCACCCCTGAACGACGACACTCCACTGGCGAAGTTCCCGGAGCAGACGGCGAGGGCTTCCATCAGCAAAATCTGATAGACCTCAGAAACGAGGCCGCAGAAGTGTATGCTTCCGAACAATACGGTAACGGTCCCCACCAAAGCGTCGACGACCTACAGCAACTGGGTGAAAGCGTGGTGGCAACAGAAGGTGGTGACCGTCTCCAACCAGTCGACTTTGACATCACCGTCCACACCCCAGAGGTCTTCTTCTTCAACTATGGTGTGGTGGTAATATGGGGCATGTCAGCAAGTCAGGAGCAGAGGTTCCTAAAGGAGATCACCAAATTCGAGCTAGAGAAGCTTGGCCCGGACGACGTGGAAACAGAAAAGTTTAACTTTTACTACACGCACGAGTATCAGCCGCGGATATACAACGATTTTATCACGCTGAGAGACAAGAGCAATTACATGACAAAGCTGGCCATCTCGCATGCCCTAGCCCAAAGTGTCAAGGTATTTACCTCCTCCCCTTTCCCCCTTCCACCCACTAACCGAAAGAAATAGACCTCCCTCTTTGAAGAACTCATCGCCTCCACAATCGAAGACTGCAAAGACATACCCTCCCAGCTCGCCCTTACTGGCAAGATTGACCTTTCTCGTAGACAGATCAACATGCAGATTGGCGAGTTGTTTATTTTGCGGATTGGTGTGCACCTGAATGGGTCGGTGCTGGACACCCCGGAGCTGTTCTGGGTCGAGCCGCAGCTGGAGCCGGTGTATCAGGCGGTGAGGAGTTATCTAGAGATGGACCAGAGGGTGGGGTTGCTGACGGAGAGGTTGGATGTGATTGCGGATTTGCTGGCGGTGCTGAAGGATCAGTTGAGTCATGGGCACGGGGAGAAGCTGGAGTGGATTGGTGAGTTTTCATTCCCTGATATGAAGAACGAGACTGGATATTTTTGCTGACTGACTGGAAAATAGTTATTGTGTTGATCGCGGCGGAGATTGTGGTGGCGTTGGTGAATATCATTGTGGATTTGTATGTGGGTATTGATTAATAGAATTCCACAGAGGGGCAATATATATAGGTAGAGAAGCGTGGGTGTGAAAGAGGAGTAGGGCGGGGGAGGGAGGATAATGAGCGGAAAGGGGGGGGGTTCGCGTGGCTGTATTTTCTACATATATACACTCTTGTATGCAGTTGTAGGAGTTTTTGGTGTGTGTTTGTGTTCGCGGGACATGCATACTAAGGCATAGGCTTGGAGTTTTTCTTTTTCTATGTCTCTCTTCCCAATTCAAGACGAGTCTTTTACGTTGCAGGTGTAACTCTTTTCACTACCTTCACAACAAACACAGCACCACCAGAGAAGTAAAGGCTGTTGAGCAAGGTGGTTAAAATGAACGTTCCCATAGAGTCTATCAAGCTTTTTCAATGGCTGTTCTCAAACATGACTTACAAACGGTTGGACATTGTTCAAGGAATATCTAGTAGCTACAGTAACACAAAGAAGAAGCAAAACCATAATCGAAGAAAAAACCTAGTCGCCAAATAATGTACGCCTCAACACCACCCTTTTTTCTCCGTGGTCAGTCAACACGAACCTGCTCCCCGACCATTCCTGTTTATTTCCCTTGTCGCTCCCAGACCCATAGAAAGCGAGAAAAAAAACACGAGGTTAGAACGACGAAGGCACCAAGCAACTGCCTCACCCATTGGGCGGGTAAAACACACGTCTGTACTTAAAGTGGAAGGGTGAACCATCCTTCCTCCACCTACTCGTCCTCCTCTTCCTCCTCTTCCACCACCACCGGGTTAGCCTGCGTCTCTTGTTCCATATGTTGCTCCTCCCCCCCGCTGCGCAAAACGAGTATACTGCTTTTTCTCAGTGGTTCTTCCTCAGCCTTCGCAGCAGGGACACTCTAATCATCCTCCGGATTAGGCTGCGTCTCCTGATCAGTATCGTACTCCCCCATCTCCACATCCCCTTGGTCATCCTTTTGCTCCTCCTCCGTAGCATTTTCCGTACCATTCTCTTTCCCCTTCTCCTCCGCCTCCTCGCTCTCCTTCTGCCTCTTCGCCTCAGCAGCAGCAGCAGCATCATCATACTCCCCCCTCTCCTTCTCATACTGAGCCATATTCTCCCCCGCCCTCGTCTCAAACTCCCCACGTTGCGTCTCGCTCAGATCTTTCCACCCCCGAGCAAGCTCGTCATCGTCCACCTCCCGCCTTGACTCCTCCTGTTCGGCCTTATCGTCAGTAGCAACATCAGCAGAAGCAGCCGTGTTCCTCTCATTGCAATAAAGCTCAAACGCATTCCCCGGCTTCTTAGGCGGCTCCTGATGATGCACCCCGTTCGACCCCCCCCTATTCGCCAATGAAAAAGCATCACTCCCACTCGGCGAGTGACTCGCACCCTCAGGATTCTGGCTAATAAACTGGCTCGCCGTCAAAGACGACGGCCCAACCCCATTCCCACCAGCCTGACTACCCCCCGCCTGGCTCCCACTCCCATCAACAGGCAAAATGCTCGCCTTTCTATGGCCTCGCTTCAGTCTCAGCGGCTTCTCCTTGGGCTGTTTATCCAAACGCGAAGGAGTCAGTCGATCATCTCTCTCATTTTGTGACGGGTTGTTGGAAAGAGCGGCGGCGTTCAACAGTAGTCTTCTTGGCGATAAAGATGATGGTGATGAACTTACAGTCGGTGGTGGGCTCGGGCTGCCGTCAGAGTCCTCCACGTTTGTGCTCGTCCGCTTGGCGAGTTGCTCGAACAGAAAGACGCGCTCGAGGCGGAGCTTCTCGATCTGGCGCTTCAGGCGGTTGATGCGGACTCTAGAGGCGTCGTTGGCCTTTTCGACTTCGTTGGTGCGCTGGCGGAGCTTGTTGCATTTTCTGCGGTAGGCCTCCTCTACCGTTGGGGGGAGGGCTGGGGGGATTGCGCTTGCTGGGGAGAGGGCGAAGGTTTGGTCAGTGAGGTCGTCCATTTTTTGAGCGGGGGAATCAATGGATGGTGATGATGGTGATGATGATGAGGAGAAGATGGTTTTTTTGGGGAAAAAAGGTTACGGGGTGGTTAGATTGGGAGTTTGACGTAACGTACCTGGCGCCATGGTGGACGGTTGTGAACTAACTCGACCGGCGGATTACAGCGGCGTTGAGAATTGGGAAAGTTGAGAGCGTGGAAGAAATAAAAACAAGAGTCGCAAAGAATAAAGATGGTGGGGCTATAAATATCGCGTCAGCAATTGAAAAGCCTAGATTTCTGATAGCGTTTGGAGCTCGGGGCACCTTTTGAAGAGAGCAAGAAACGACGCAGGCCGAAATGAAGCACTCTGGGATGGATGGATCAAGAGACGTGAGAGTTGTAGTGCTTCGCGGCAGGCGCGACAAGGCTGAAAGGTCCAGACGGGGTCCACTGTTTTCTTGGGAGTTAGTGGATGGTGGGGTGCTGACTTAGCATGGCAGGGGGAGCTGCACGCACCCCAAGGCTGCCTACCGTTTTTGTTGACTTCAACTTTTTTTGCGGGCCTCCACAGCGGGAAACAGCGGGCAGCTCTTGGATCGTTTGGTTTAACTCGCTAACCTTGGGAACGGTCGACACCTCCTATCCATTCTAAGCCTCGCAACCCGCGAGAAACCTCACCACAGCCATGTCTCTCAACATCCCAAATGCGCCCAACGCCGGCCTTTTCAAGGGCGGCTATAACAAGTAAGTTTTCATTATCCCAAAGCTTGTGAACGCTGCCTGCCTTGCCCCCTTCCCCGCCTCATCTCGCCTCTGCCCCACCATGCACTTGTTGCTGCCCCTGAATGGCATCGCAACAACACATAGCAACCCAGCGCTGACCTATCTGTTGCTTTCTTTGTCTATAGCTACGATTCTGAAGATGGAGCTGTCCTGCGCAACATCGATGCCTGCCGCGCCATCTCGTCGACGGTCCAGACATCGTTGGGTCCCTATGGCCGCAACAAGATCGTCATCAACCATCTCCAGAAGATGATCCTCACCTCCGACGCCGCCACCATCCTCCGCGAGCTCGATGTTGTCCACCCCGCCGCTAAGCTTCTCGTCATGGCCAGTCAGCAACAAGAGTCCGAGATGGGCGATGCCACCAACCTTGTCATCGTCCTCGCTGGCGAGCTTCTCAAGAAGGCGGAGGAGCTTCTGCGCATGGGTCTCAAGACATCTGACATTGTTACTGGGTACGAACGGGCACAGAAGATTGCTCTCGACTTTCTTGATGAGCTCGAGATTGACAAGGTGGAGGATATCCGGACCCAGGACGAACTGAGCAAGGCCATCCGCACCGTCATCGCCAGCAAGCAGAACGGCAACGAGGAGTTCCTCTCCAAGCTCGTCGCCGAGGCTGTCCTCGCCGTCCTTCCCAAGAACCCAGCCAACTTCAACGTCGACAACGTCCGCGTCGTCAAGATCATGGGTGGCAGCTTGGAGCAGAGCCGTGTCGTCAAGGGTATGGTCTTCCCCAAGGAGCCCAACGGATCGGTGAAGAAGGCCAAGAAGGCCAAGGTCGGTGTCTTCACTTGCGCCATCGACACCAGCCAGACCGAGACCAAGGGCACAGTATTACTACACAACGCCAAGGAGATGCTTGACTTCACAAAGGGCGAGGAGTCACAACTCGAGGCTGCTATCAAGGAGCTATACGATGCCGGCATCCGTGTCGTCGTTGCGGGCTCTACAGTTGGCGAGCTGGCCTTGCACTACCTCAACCGCTACGGCATCCTGGTCATCAAGATTCTCAGCAAGTTTGAGCTCAGAAGAATTTGCAGAGTGGTTGGTGCCACACCACTTGCTCGTCTTGGCGCTCCCATGCCTGACGAGATGGGTACCATTGACGTGGTGGAGACACAGGAGATTGGCGGTGACCGGGTGACGGTTTTCAGACAGGAGGATGAGGCCACGAGGACAGCCACCATTGTGCTCCGTGGAGCTACTCAGAACCATCTCGATGACATTGAGCGTGCCGTTGATGACGGTGTCAATGTTGTTAAGGCCATCACAAGGGACGCCAGACTGGTGCCTGGTGCTGGTGCTACAGAGATTGAGCTTGTTGAGAGGATACAGGCTGTTGGTGACAAGACTCAGGGTCTTGCGCAGTACTCCATCAAGAAGTATGCCGAGGCCTTTGAGGTCGTGCCAAGGACCCTTGCCGAGAGTGCTGGTTTGGATGCCACTGAGGTTCTGAGCAGATTGTATGCTGCCCATCAGAAGCAGGATGGTTGGTCTGCGGGTGTTGACATTGAGGTATGCTCTCCTTGCCCTTTTTGCTACAGCTACAACTAACGTTTGATCCAGAACAACGACGGTACCTTCCTCCTGGATGCTGAGGAGGAGGGCATTCTCGACTTGCTGGTGACCAAGCAATGGGCCATCAAGCTCGCCACGGAAGCTGCCCGGACGGTGCTCTCTGTGGATCAGATCATTGTTGCCAGGCAGGCTGGTGGACCCAAGCCTCCTGGACCCAACAAGGTGAGTTCTTGTTAGATGATCGATGTGTCATTGATGACAGATGCTGACTTAGTATGACAGAACTGGGATGAGGACTGAGGGACGTGCGCATAGCAAAATTACAAATGCTTGTGTGTGCTGGGTGGGAGTAGAAAAAGGATCAAATAACTGGGCGGATTAGACTAGAGTGAATTGAATGTACAATGTCCATGTCCAGACTTATGCCGGAGTTTATGTTTGACGTTATCTGTAAGGGCCATAGAAATGTTGTTTTCAAGCCGGGTCACTATCAATTATCTCTTTTCTTATGATCAGACCCCCCGTTTTGTTACCATCTCGCAACAGAAACAAAAGCCCCTTTATACATGCTCTACAAGTCTCTTTCACAGATTATTGTACATTCCCACCCAGATAGACCAGTCACAAAACATTCCCCCCTATTTCCCCGAATGTTTTGCTTTTGTTTTTTGATGCCTTCCGCTTTCTTCCAACCAAAACTAAATCATACACATACATACAATGCCCTCCATCTCATGAGATGGGCAACTTTCTACCTCAACTCCACCATCCCCTTGACACTCTCCCACACACTCCTCGGCAGCACCTTCTCCATCTCCCTCTGCGTCAACCACCTAAACTCGGTCAGCCCCTGGGTATTCCCCGTCAGATCCGCCTGTCCAGCCATGATCCTCCCCTTGAGATAAAAAATCTTATCCCCCCTCTTGACGAGCTTCTTGGTCTCGGGTTCGATCTCGGGCTCAATCACCTGGTGAGCCACGGGCACACGGCCGACGACCCAAGTGTTCATGTTCACACCGGCCGCCTCCGCAAGCGCTCTCTTGGCAGTCTATTTCCTTGGTCAGCAACACACATCCTCACCAGTTTTAATGTAAGGAGGGGAAAAAACAAACATGATGTAACGCCTCATCAGTCTCAACCTGCCCCATCGGAAACCCCCACTTCCCCTCCCTCCCCTTCTTCACAACAAGATAAAGCGTCTCGTCCAGCTTCCTATCCAACCTAGTCTTATCCCCCTTCTCATCCGCCTCCGTCCTCCTCGGCATAGGTTTCTCCACCGGCACGATTTCTTCCGGGGCGATCAGTTCACCATCTTCACTGACCCTGACCTCTGCGTCTTTGAGCAGGACTTCTGTCAGCGTCTCCGGGGAAGAGGCGGTGCTACCGACGAGAACCTCGTCGTTCCAGGCCATGCGGCCGCGGGGGTTGTACCGCCCGATGTCCTTGGCCGGCACGCCGTGACGCTCCTTGAGCTTGATGCGCCATTCGAGGTCGTGGGCGGTGTCTTGCTTGAAGTAGTAGTCTTTGCGGAAGGGGGCGACGAGGCGCTCGTTGAGGCGTTTTTGGTAGAGGTAAAAGGAGGATTCGAAGGGGGTGGGGAGGCGGGTTAGGAGGGGGGGGCGGGTGAGGATGAGGGCGGATTTGATGCGGTAGGGGGAGGGGCCTGGGCCAGGGGTGGGTGGTGGTTGGGTGGTTGTGGTGGTGGGTTGTTCTGGTATTGGGGAGGAGGGGGCGGTTGCTTCGGCTGCGAAGGTACGTCTAGGGAGGAGGGTGGTGGTGGTGGTTGTTGATCTGAGGAGGGGAGCGGCGGTGGGGGAGGATCGTGCGCATTGGAGGCAGACTCTTTGTGAACCTTGTGAGAAATATCGTCAGTTCTGGATTTATAGCAAGAGAGTATACCAAGAACAAAACCTACCCCTCAGAAGAGCAGCCGCTCTTCTACCTGGCGCCGCCGACATCATGTTTTTATTTGTTCAATTCCTCCTCAGCAAGTCGGGTGCTGCCTTGGCTGTCCCCTTGTGTCGGTTTTCAAGTGTGGGGGGATCAAACTGCTTATCCTGCTCTCACCTCACTCAATCTTCAATTCCTCTCCTTTCACCAGCCAGGTTCGTCCCAAAGCCGCGAACCACACTTTCCCGTCAACTTTTTGCAGGGGAAGGGTCCAAGCTTCCCGCTCACCGCCTGCCAATTACCACCTAGCGTTGTCTACCCCACCAGGGGGTACTTAAAACTACTTTCCCGGCTGCCAAATTTTTTGAAACTTCTTTTCCTCCTCTTCTTCTTCTTCTTCACGGCACTTAATCCTTATCATCAGGGCATTTTATCTCTCCCAAAATCGTCATGATCATTAATCTGTGCCCAGAGAAGGGTTCGTAGCCCAGCAGCCTTTTTTCGCTAGCGGAGCCTGTTAATATGTTCTACTGGGCCTCGTTAGATAGTCGCTGCTGACATTTCTTTGTGTGATTATTTGTGATTTGCTTTTGTGTGATTTTTGTCGTTGAGTCTGCCGAGTATCATGAGTCGCACGTAAATGCCATTGCTGTGACTGTAGG
Source organism: Podospora anserina S mat+ (assembly GCF_000226545.1). Lineage (NCBI taxonomy): Eukaryota > Fungi > Ascomycota > Sordariomycetes > Sordariales > Podosporaceae > Podospora > Podospora anserina. The sequence continues at coordinate 1,875,099 of NW_001914854.1, forward strand.
TATTCGGAAACAAGTGCCATCGTCCGGATTGACCACATACGTCAGTCTCGGTTATCAGTTGATTTTGGTTTGATGTTGAAGGATGAGGTGACCTTTTCCAGAGCTCGACCTGAGAGCGCGCCTACCCACACACACACACTCATTGCCAGTTTCATTGCAACTCTTGGATGGCACATCGAAACTTGCAACATAACAAGCCCAGTGGTGCCTTGTCATAAGCACCCTGAACTGTGAGCGCCATGGAGCTATCAGATCTCTGCTGAGATCTGGACGTCTCACTGTGTCAAGGTTCACAATTGTCTTTGACTCTTCGCAACACAAGATTGCCCGCCTGTAGAGGAACTTGAAGCGATTATCATAACACTGAGTTTGTACCGTTACTTCGTCAATAGCTGGCTCGTCGCCGGCTTGTCATGTTCATTGTGCCGCTAGCTGTAGCTTACTTGAAATCGTATATGCGTTGCAAATCTAAAGTCCTCGGTGAAGACAATCAATCTCATGATTTCATATCGACGGTCTCAAGCAAAGTGAAGCTGTCATCTACTCACATATACATTCACAATTAAATAGTATCACAACATTATCACAATAATTACAGATTTACACCAACCCACATATCATTGCACACCATCCCCAACCAACAACACGCTCAGCCTCAACCCCTCAACACATTCAATTCTCATCCACCCGCCTCACATATGATCCCCATCGGTCTATGTAATATTCATACATATAACAGCAAGCCTTGATCCCTAGTGTAACAGATATATACATTTCCAGACCCTATCAAAAGTCGTCAACTCCCATCCGCCAGGCTATGCTAAGCACGAAAAAGCCAGTTACAAAACCCCATGCAACCTTGCGATTCCAGCTCCATCAACAAACGCCATTCAACTCCCTGATAGAAAACAGCAACAGACCAAGCGAAAGAAACGGAAAAACAAAAAGAAATGAGCTAGAATGATAAAGGATACCGATATTCCTTCCTCTTCTGATAAACACCTATTTATCTCCCTCTCGCCCCAACCAGATAAATGCTCAGCCGTTGGGTATCCTAGTCTGCCCATACGTTTATGCCCAAATCGCTCCTTCCGATATGCTCCATGCCCATGGATGAAACGCCGTTTGTCATGAGAATAACTGCAAACCAGCAGTCGTTATCGTCGTGGTCGAATCTGTGATAATAATTTTAGTCGTCATGCGCCGCACCGTGCCGTGGCCCGTATATGAAAAGGTGAAACGAGTAATGATGCCTGCCCACTGATCAAAATCTCAAGCCTTGAGCGAGGCGACTGCTCGCGCCACCTCTTGGGAAGCTGTCTTCTCCCAGCTCTGTTTTGTATCTTCAGTGACGGCCGAAGGATCCTTAACTTCTTCGTAAATCAAACGCGATATGTCACGGTTGATCTTCTCGTATTGCTCCGCCGTGAGCTGTCGATCACGCCAGTGAGGGCGGAGGGCTGCCTTGACGATGCTGTTGATACTTTGTTTGAGCTCAAGAGGCAAGGTGGGGCGTGTCGGCGACACGTTTTCGGACCTTGGCAGCACAGCCGGACGATTGCGCCGAGGCTGGGGCTGCCTAAGCTCCAACGGCCGTGGATGCTGGCGCCCGCGAGGTTCCGAGTCGCTATTCTCGGGCGATGATCGGTTGTCGCGATGTGCGTGCTTGTGTGGCGATGTGGCTCGGGAAGGTTTGATGGAACTGGAGTTCGATGATGACGCCCGCGTTGGTGAGAAGTTCGCTGGTGGGTAGATAGGGGTGATGTGTGAGCTGAGCGTCATGTGCGGGGAACTAGAGCGCACAGGGGGAGGGGTAATGCATCCTTGGCTGAGAGGAGAAGGCGAGCGAGCAGGTGACGAGACATCATTCGCACCCGGTATGGGTCCATAGATATGTCGGAGGGTTTCTTCGTCGGAAGGGGTACTCATCTCGACCTCCTTCAGGAGCGAGGATAGAAACGAAGGGGGAATATCGGTCGTTGTTCGCGAGGCGGCCCCGGGGTTGGCTGGTGAAGTGCCATTTGACTGCTCGGGCCGGTTTGAAGGCTCTGCTTCGGCTCTTGCGGCAGTAGACGATTCACCATTTTGGGTTGTCGGCATTCGCCTTGTTCTTGGTCGCTTCAGCTTCCTTTCGGGCTCTGGGTGCTGTTCCTCATGGGGCTCGGCCGTGCCTGAGCGCGACTTTCTCTTCCTGCTCTCGGTGGTTTCCCTGGCCTTTTCCAACGCACCCCAGGCCAATGTCTCCTCGCGCGACTCTTGTGGGGGTGGTGGCGGCGGAGCTGGGCGAGCGAGAATCGGCATATTATTAACGAAAACATCTCTTGCCCCCAAGCGACTCGCAATGTTTAGGCGTTGCTGCCAGCGTTCGTGTTCCTGCCTTTCTCTTTCTCGTAGTTGCTGTGACCGGCGCAGGCCCTCAAAGACGACCTGATCGTCATCGTCCTGGTAGTCCAAGTCCAGCTCAAGGGCGTCCCAGATCCGGCCAGTGATGCGGCCCCAAGCACCCTGCCATTCATCGGAGCGAGCCCGCTGCCTAGCGCGCCGCATGCTGGCCTGGGTGCGAGGGAAGTAATACAGAGGGCGTGCGCTGTTCTCTTGGAGGCCATTCCCGGCGGCAGCAGGCTGGATGAGCTCGGGACCAAGTGAGTGAACACATTCCATACAAAACCAGGGGCCAGCTGGGATTCGGTCAAGGCCGATGCAGTGCGTGTGATAGCATGCATCGCATCCGTCGCAAAGTAAAAGGACCTCTTCGTGGTCTGCCGAGTTGCACACAGGGCAGGGGTTGCTGACCACCACTTCTTCTTCTGGATTCTCATCTGCCCACGCCTGTGGATCGAACTCGGGTACCTGCTTCTTGTCCTCGACTCGACGGGTGGACAAGTACTGGCCTAGTGAAGGGGATGCATCAGTAAACAATGCATTTCTTTCATGCTCAGGAAAGAAGGGGCAAACTTACCTCCGATTCTGTCATAGACCGTGACGACATGGAAGGTCTGGCGGCAGATGGGGCAGCTGTTTGCCTTTTCGCTCCATTCTCTCAGACAGACATCGTGTAGCATGTGCCCACAGATGGGAATCTGTGCAACATGGTGCTCCCGGCCCTCGAGCGGGAGCTCTTGCTTGCTGTTAAGTTCAGCAAGAGCATCTGGATCGGTGACAGCAAGACGTGCATGCTCGGCCTCGAGCTCCTTGGAGAGGCGTTGTTGGGCGGGCGTTGTTGCATCTGGGTTGCTTTCGACCTCTAGGTTCTCAAGACAGACGATGCACTGGTCAGCCATGGCGTTGGTGGATGGCGTAGTGAGCCGAAATCAAATTCCCCAAGCCCAAGTGGCGCTGGGGAGTCATGTAAATGATCTCCTCAGCAACGGGTAAAAATCGTCAAAAAAAGGAGGATTGAGGAAGATGAAGAAGTGGAGAGTGACGTGAGACTATCAACTGGGTGAAATTCCACAGTCGTCGTGTCGGGTTGAGTACAGCTTGATTGCCTCGTGTAAGTGGTGCTGGTTGTGGTGGCGACGGGTGCAGTGAATGTGGTGGTAGGTGGTGGTAGTGTGGGTGCTGGAAGGTGGGAGGCGGTGCTCTGAGTGGACTGCTGGGATTCAAAGAGGGGTGCTCTGAAGAGTGGAAAGTGAGGAAAGGGAAGAAAGAAAGGCTGCGGGCCAGCGAGGTGCCTTTTTGGCGGCGCCCGTGTTAGCGCAGCGAAGCCGAGAGGCACGGGCCAATCAAGTGAGGATGCCGTCCACAGCTCAGGGTGACACTGGTACACTTTCGGTACACTTTCCAGTCACGTTGTTGAGCTGTCGAGCGAGCTGACTGTGCTCCTTTCTGAAGAGGAAGCAAGTACCTTGATGAATAAGACCTAAATCGTCTTGGGGCTGCGATAGGGCTTAACCTTTCCCTACCAGCCACTCGATATCTGGCGATTTCGAGGCTTTGGTCTCCGGGACCCCACGAAGCACCATATGCCCGGGCCTGTGGGCTGATAGCGATGATGAAAGCAAGTGGGCACCGGGCAGCCTATTGTTGCAAATGAAGGCCTTATTCGAAACTCTCATAGAATAGAGATTAGAATCATCAAATTGCAGCAATTGATTTGAACGAGGTCCCAACTTAGCGGATGTGGTATCCCCCTTTCCAATTATTGCCTTTTGCACCAGAATACTCCCTCACTTCTCCCAGAACAGAAGTGACGGAACGTTTGAGACAGCTGCCGCGTGCCAAGCCGACGCTGAGGATGTCTGCTCCGCCCTCCTCTTCCGAACCAGGTTCGCACGCTTCGCTGAAACCTGTGTGAACGCTGCTGCCTCCGAATTATTTGCTTCCTACGGAGTAGCCTGAGAGGCACCCCAGCGTGCCCATCATGCCACGTTAGTGTAACCTCATCTTGTACCAACAGGTTCACAAACGTGGGGCGCTCAAGTTAGTCATCCTGCTGTAACTGTAAGCTCACATCCCAAGAGCCATACATTCACACTTCACTTATCGAGGGTCAACCCTCGATGAGTCTTCCGTCATATGACGTGGACCGGCGCAGCTGACAATCACCCCTACCCCCCAAATCCCCAAACCATCTTCCCAAAGGCGGGGAACTGCGGTTTCATTGTCAAAGACTTGGCCTGAGCTCGGCGACGGGAATGCAGAAGCGGTAACTCGGGATACAAAGTAGCGAGACTGCGAAGCATCGAACGTCGAACATCGAAAGGAACAAAAACAAGGTGCCATGGCGAATCGTGACATTTGACATCTGCGCGCTCTAGAAGCTTGCGATCGAGAAGTTTGCTCCCGACTATGGTCGTGTTGAGTGAGGGAGCGACGTGATGATGCGCTTCCCTTCCATACATCATTTAAGTGACAATCGTGAACGAGACCGTGGACTCGCCGTTGCTCAAAGAATTCTCATTGATCGACCCGCCGTACCCAACGGCTGAAATTGTGTACTGCAGAGCCTCCGTTGTCCTTTTCCATGACACCAAACCCAGAAGCCAAACCATGCCCATCAACGCACTTAAACTTCAGTGATCTCGCGAAGTCTGCGGAGAGTCGACCGCATAGCGGCAGCAGCGGGAGTACTATCTTCGGTCAGCCGGTTTCCTGTTTGTAAGTTTTCCGAGGACGACATACGCAACGACGTAAGCACCACCAGCCATGACCTTCTTGCAGGACTTGCAGTTCCAGATACCGACGGAGGAGCGGCGAACGCTGTCCTTACCGCAGAAAGCTACACAATAGGTCAGCGATCCGTGCGACCTTGTTCGAGGAAGCCATGGGAGTAATGGCCCTCCACTATCAAAGAGGGGACATACTGCAGGTGTATCTGGCGTGCTGGGACACTTCCTGCTTCTTGACGAGCTTACGGAGCGAAGCACCGTATCTGGGAGACAGTCAGCATCAAATCCACCTTCTTGCTGATAACCAAGTTCCAAAAGTCGAGTGGAAGCTTCGTCGAGGGGTCGGGTCGTATGGGGTGCTGGCCGCCGGTCGCGTTGCGAGTCTCAAAGAATTCAAGTTGTTGTTCATCGAATCGAGTTCTGGCTTCCAAAGCAGATAAACCCATCAAGCCAGGCAATAGATTCCCAGGCAAAACTCCAACCTCAGGACCATCATCTGCCGTGGAAAGTTGCCATCGCGAGTTCCATCATTCCGTTGGCGGGTCTTTGGCGGGGTTTCTGAACTAGGATGCTGGGAAATGTTGGGAAATTCGCTTTCCTAGAACTCGGTGTCGTCGTCGTCGAAAAGGGCAAAGAGAAGGATTCAAAGCGGAAGAGTATGGGCGACTAACCTTGTACCGTACTATTTTTGCCCCATTAGCGACTTTGTTCTCGCGACCGCAGCAGCAACCACAGGATCAGAGGGACAGCGATATTACTTACCTTGCCGGAAATGCCGACCTTCTTCGTGCGCTTGGACATTTTGACTGATTATTGGGTTGGGATCTGGGTCGTGATCTCCAAGTACGAGTCGCTGGGCGTTCGGCGGGCAAGACGATTTTGATAAATGTGCAGGTCAATTTTTGGTGTGTGCCAGGGGGCCGCGCAGAGGAAAACTCGGAATCTAGGCGAAACCATTTTGCCGTTTTTTTCTACCACCAGCTGGGAGACCATGTGCGGGGCGGGGCACGCCAACCCCAATTATTATGGAGCCTTTTGCAGACTCCCGCTGCCAATATTTCGGCCGTTGGCCAATGCGTCATTTGCCTGCCGGGGGTTTGTTCACCTGGAGCTGCCGTTTCGATCTTTGATCTTTGGCAACACAAGGAGCAATCAGGGAGAAAACCGGAAGCCGGTCCTTTGCCCGAAAGCATTGTGATACACCGTTCAGTTCCAAGTACCAGAGAGCTATTGACGGCGTTGATTGCCTATTCTGGCTCACCATATGTCTCCGATAACATCAGGACGGCACTTTCAGCTGTAAGACAGGGATCATAGCAATGATGCCCTTGATGAATGGTTGACGCAAAGCGGGTCTATGCTCAAGCTCCCCTCCTACCCAGTAGCCCAAGTACTTGGGCATGTCCTTTGATAGAGATAGTCAACCCTCAATTCCACCCCTCATCTTATCTTTTCAAGGAACTTGCTCGTGTCGTTATTGAAAAAAAAACTTGAAGGAGGTGCCAACTCAACAAGATGACGTTCAAAAATCACAGCCGCCAATACGACCTCGTCGTCTTTGGAGCCACAGGTAAGCTATCACCAGCAATATCTCACTCATGATCACAAACTAACACTCACCCAGGCTACACCGGCAAACTCACCGCAAAGTACATCACCACTCACCTCCCCAGCACCCTTAAATGGGCCATCGCCGGCCGCTCCCAAGCCAAACTTGAGCTCCTCACCGAAGAGCTCAAAAAGCTCAACCCAGACCGCGCACCCCCCTCCATAGAAACCTGTTCCCTCAACGACACCGACCTCTCCTCCCTCGCCAAGAAGACCTTCATTCTCATCACCACCGTCGGTCCCTACTCCGCCCACGGCGAGCACGCCTTCAAAGCCTGCGCCCAAAATGGCACCCACTACCTCGACGTCACCGGCGAAGTCCCCTACGTCGCCGCCATGATCAAGAAATACGAAGACACGGCCAAATCCACCGGGGCCATCATGATCCCTCAAATCGGCATCGAGTCCGCCCCTCCTGATCTCCTCACGTTCGCCCTGGCAAACACCCTGAAAGAGGAGCTCAACGCCAAAACCGCCGATGTGACTGTGTCCATCCACAACCTCAAATCTGCCCCTTCAGGCGGGACTTTAGCCACGGCTCTCACAATCTCAGATCACTTTCCCCTCCCTACGTTAATAGCTTCTTACAAACCATACGCCCTGTCTCCAGTCCCCAACCCAACCCGCGCCCCTCAACCAGGCCTCCTGACCCGCGTCACCGGCCTCATCACCATTCCCCATTTAGGCCTCCTCACCTCCAGCATAGCCAACGGAACCGACACCGCCCTTATCCACCGCACCTGGGGCCTGCTGTCCACCCTCCCCTCTCGCCAATCTCAATCATACGGCCCTAAGTTCAGCTTCCGCGAATATATGAAACCACGGAATTGGCTCACCGGCATAGCTATCCACTTTGGCCTCATGCTCTTTGGTCTTATCATTGTCACCGGACCCCTGAGGAGGTTCCTTGCGGGTAGGGTGACCCAGCCAGGGGAGGGTCCGGAAGAGGATGTGGCGAGCAAGGACGAGATTGAGTATAGGGGTGTTGCCACGCCGGATGGGGATTTCGGGAAGAAGAAGGCGGTGGGGAAGGCGTGGTTTAGGGGGAGTACGTATTATTTGACGGGGATGTTCCTGGCGGAGGCGGCGAGGACGATTTTGGAGGAGGGAGGGGAGGGGTTGGGGTTGGAGGGCGGGGTTTACACGCCTGCGTTGTTGGGGGGGGGGTTTGTCGAGAATTTGCAGAAGGAAGGGTTTAGAGTTGAGACAAGGGTTTTGGAGGATTAAAGGGGGTCGTGGTTGTAATGGGGTGTAATAGATAGGAGAGGAGTTGGAGTTTATTTCGTAGGGACGGAAATGTTTCACGTACATATCTGGGCTCGATTTGGGCATAATTCTCAAGGTGTTAAACTCCAGCCCATGTCCATGAACTGCGTACCTACCTATACAAGCACCTCACTGCTGTCGTCTGGGCTGCTGGTGGTTGCAAGACTTGGGAAACCTGTGATGTGATGGGTCTGCGTCTTTTTGGTATTTCATCGAGGTTTATACTGAGGTGGACTATGTTTGTGATTTGCTCGTCTTAGGTATTATGTAGGTGGCATGTCACCTCGTCGATGCAGGTACATGTCCTGTACTCATTTGGCAGGCAGATGAAGACATCCAGAGGTCTTGGAATATAGACAAATGTCATTAGGATAGAGATGTTAGGTATTGATTGTGCTCGACTGCCGGCTGCCATCTTTCTGTGGTCTGTTTTTTCACTATCATTATTTGACACCTTGAAACTGTCTAGGCAATGCTTTTCCTTGAAATGTTTGGTGGATGTGTCCTTGTAATATCTGGTAGCTATGTGACTTTGGATCTCCCATGCTAATGCTGCGAGACTTTTGGCAGGTCTAATGGATGGGTTAGAAGTTAAATTCTCTTGGAGATACTTGATTATATAGTTTGTGATGATGAGGTGTACCGAGCAAAGAAATGAAAACTAATCTGTTGTTGAACAAGAAACGTATCAAGGTAAAGATGTCACGCGGGCAGAAAATAGAACGGGATTTAGAAACCCTTATAAATTGATACGTTTACGCTAGCTATGCCTGCCGAATGAATTGCATACTCGGCCTGCGTATGTTATAGAGATGTAAGATCTCGTAATGATATATGAGAAGTAAAAGTATCTAGGTACAATATCTGGCATTAAAAATCACCGCTCGAAATCCACCCCCAGATCATCTCTCTTGCTGCAGTTTTTTATGCATTTCGAGACTGCATCACTCCTCATCATGCTCCTCGTTCTTCACTGGAAGATCGTGCATCTCTTGATCCTGGACCTCTGCATCATCATGTTCGTCAGAAGAATCAGCATCTCCATCAGCAGGTGGAGCTGTCAGGTGCTCGTCCTGAGCTGGATCAGACCCATCGTCATTCTCAGCCGAGCGGTCCATCTCGCGAACCTCAGTGCCTGGTGTCAATGGTGAGCCATGCAGGATCTCATTGAATCTTCGATCGGCAGTGGCCAGAAGGTTTTCGATGGCTCGCTTCGAAGTCTCCGAGACTTTGATTCTGTGCTCCACATAGAGCACACGCTTGAATTCTCTGCCGGTCTTCGTAACGACCCCTCTGCCCTTTCCGATAACCCTCTCCCTGCAGTCGCGCAAGCCCTCGAGCAAAGTCTTCTCGACTTTCTTAGTTGCGGCTCTGAACATCGGGTCCCGTCTCGTCTCAACATGTGTGGTCATCAGCTCTTTCATCCGTCCAAAGCACCCCGTTCCTACTTAAAGATTAATGCTAGCTCCAAGCCAAAGCACCCGAGCAGGGAAGCATACCTTTCTCCTCTTTGCAAGCTTGGTATGCTGGTATCATATTCTCCCTGATGGTCGAGACGATCATGCGACTGGCAGACTTTTGTGTATCGTTGAGGCGCTTGCTCAGTTTCGGCACGTCCTGGAGGATTCCCTCTAGGAGAGTCATCTGGTGCCTCACCGCAAAAAACACCGGCAGCTTGTTGAGGACCTCACGCTCGGCTGTGAGATTGCTGAAAGCACGTAGCTCCATGATCATGCCGTCGGCAAGGGGCACGAGATGCTTGGTCACGAGGTCGGGGAATACCTTCTCCCACCCGGGAGAGATAAAACTCATCAGAGGGTCGACGAGCTCTGCTGCTCGTTAGTTATTTTTCATGTATCATGTCTTGTATTATGTTGAGAGTAATCTTACCCTGATTTAAGTCATTTGGACCTCGTCTGCTCTTCCACACGCCTCTAGTTTGGTTGTTAGATACATCATCATAAACGTTGGACTTTTGTGTGGTTGACTTACTCTCTGACACACGCCGCGCGGAATGTGCCATACAGCAAGCCACCATTTCTCGGGCGCGAAAACCATCTCTCGATGGCGGTGATCGCACTCTTTGATGCCGTATCACGAGCGTTAGGCAACTTGCAAAAGATGTTGGAGTGCACCGCCTGGTCGAGATTGTTGAAAGCTTCCTCAATCATCGAGTCAAATCTTTGCTGGAGTTCATTGAGACGATCTTGGAGAATGGCTTTCTCAACCTCTCGTATGTCTTCAGCTAGCGTGTAATGCTTTGCAGCAACGAGAACTCGCAAGTGCAAACCAGTTAGAAAACGAGCAAAATCACGCAAGACTTGGCGGTAATTTTCACACTCTATTTGGGCGACAATGTTGAGAGCGTGTTCCTTGAGCATAGGAATCTGGGTGTCGTCAGTCGTGGTAAATCCATGGATTGATTCGCCTTCTTGAAGTCTTCCCATCAGTTTATGGTAGGCATTGCTTGACACACAAAAGACGGGGAGCTTTTTGACGATCTCGTAGTACTTGTCTTGCTGGACCTTGCTGGGATCATAATCATCGTCGTATGCGGCATCTTCTTTATCCAGCCTGTGGGAGTTTTGTTAGCTTATGCAGCAGGGAATGTAATCAGTGCCATGACGACTTACTCTAGAACACCTTCCCCAAACTGTCTCTGAAGTTCAGGCTTCGAGAAATCATTGCGGAAGCAAATGCACGCGCTTCTCCTTTGCTTCTTTAGTAGATCGATGACCTCGTTCATGCTCTTTACCTTATTCTCCAAATCGTTCTCGGCGTCCTTAATAGACAACTCTTTCATTCCCGATTAGCCATCTGCTCACTAAGGCTTTGCAGTCTTTGAGACGCCTCATCTCGAGAAATCTTCTCCTGTCTAGGCTCACCCTCCTCAAATAATGGCTCAGCGTCGTCACTGAGATCACTCGCCTCGGGGCTTTGATCCTGCTGCTGCTTTCGAAAGCGCTTGCGTGCCTCATCCGCAGCTGGTCTCGCAGGTCGCTTTCGCGAAGCTTGTGGTAGCTCGAGAACAATCATGCCATCAGAGGGATTTTCAAGTAGAGTAAGCTTCAAGCGCAGACTCTGATTGTTGAGGAGCTTAATATCTTCCCTGACCTGCGCTAGCTGTTGCTTCTTAGACATCAGATCCCCACTGCGTTCCAAGACTTCGGCGCGCATCACTTTGAGTTTTTCATTGTAGCGATGCGCTTCAGCATGGTCCGGAAGTGATTTTAGGAGTTCAGTCTCGGAGATGTCATCCGTTTTGGAACAGATGACGGTGACTGCAGAGTAAGCCCCGTCAAACCGGAGCTGTCTTTTGAACGCCTTGCCGAGAAGCTGTCTCGCCGCAAGATCATCAACCGCTCGAGTGATCGGGGTAACCACCCAGAGGCCTGAACAGCGTTGGATATACCTGTTTGCAATCCTGGACCGAGCAGCATTGGAATCCTGTATACCTGGCTGTTTGACTGTCAGAGAATCACCATCGTGATCGAGCGTAAGAAAAAGCTTACCAAGTCCACGAGAACGAGTCCACTTTTCAGAGTCTCAGACCTGATAAAGACGCGAACAACCTTGATCAAAGGCCAAAACTCGAGTGATGTCGCTTCCTTGGGCCGTCCTCGACCTTTCTCCTTGGAGTGGACAAAGGTTCGAAGAAGCTTGACAAACCCGTTGGAGGACGGGCAGGCGACAGTCTTCACGGATCCGAACAAGTGTTTGACCGAGTCGTCTTTGACCAAGGTATCCACGTTGAATTTTCCTTTCTTGATATCATCTCCCTTGAGCGCTGGATAAACCGCTCTGAGTTTGTGATAGGCAATGCCAGCTTCGCTCTCGGTACCAAACACCTCAGGCCCAAACGTCGCTTGGCCGTTATGAATGTCGTCAAGAAGAATATCGAGCTCTTTCGCCCACTCGTCGGCGGTGATGAACTCCACCTCTGCTCGATACTTCTTGGGATCATCTGAAGTGTTGTACGAAACCTCCGTAATCGCTGCGGTACAAGCACTCATGCAGTTTGTCGGGAGAAGCCCTCCTCATCTAGCACGGCATTGATCAAGCTGCTTTTGCCGGCTCCGGTGCTTCCGACCACTCCAATCACCACACGCTGTGGGCTAGCTTTTTGTTTGAGGCGGTCAATATCTTTGAGCCAGTCGCCGACCTCGGGCAGGTCCTTGAGACTTTGAACAACTGCTTCGGCATTCTCAAGCAATTGGATGGTACATTGGAACCCCTCATCGAGCTTCGAAAGTCTTCTTTGCCGAGAGTGTGAAGGGATTCGAAATAGGTGTCTTCTGATGTGTATATTGTGGGAGGCTTGCCCTCCTTGCTAGGGGGCGATTCCATGGTGACAGACTCAGCTAGTTGTTTGGTGATGTGTTGAGATCTAGAGGCGGTGTTAGCAAACAGCATCGCGAAAATGAACCAGCAAGTCGATTTTTATGTTAAAGAATCTCGGTACCGACCACAATGTCACCATCTAGAGTCGTTCGACTCCGGAAGATGTTCCGACTCGACCACAAAGCAAAATTCGAGAAACTGAGAAATGATATGAAGCTGTTGAGGTGATCCTCGTGAAGAGTGAGCCCAGAAGTCGGCGGTTGTAAGAGGGGAGAGTAGAGAGCCGCCCGACGGGAGAAAATTTGGTTGAGAGAAGAGATTTGAGGCAGATCTCTGAGCGGAAGAAATAAAAAGATAAGCAAACTGGGTGGTTTGGCTGGGAGAGTTCGAAGCTGGGAAAAAGATCGCACGAAAATTCCGAGATAAGCATCGTGAGATAAGAGATATCAAGGGAAGGAGCAACTGGTAGCTCGGATGACGAATAGAAAGAGACATCTTGGATATTTCGATCAGGCATAAACTCTGAGCTGAGGCCTTGGGGTTTCATGCAGGTCAGTTTCCACGACTAAAGGCATCTCAGACGACTAGGTGAGATTGGAGAAATATATCAAGGCCAGATGGCATTGGCTGTTCAGGATCTCAGGGAACAAAAAGAGTAATTTCAAACAAAAAAACCGTCTTAGCGCAGTATTAGTATCAACAAACCCAACTAGGACGGTGAGTACTGTCAATAATACCTAAGTAAGGTAGGATGCACCAAGTCTCATTCAAGGAACACGACTAGTCAACCAGTACCGCAACATGGCTGACATAGCACGTTGAAGTAATAGAAACAATCTCAGCTTGGAAGCTGTACCTAGAGTACTCGGTAATAGTAGGTAGTTTATATGTTAGTGCACTTGTCCAAAGAGAGAGAGTCCTTACACAAAGGGGACCACATAGCAGACACAAGCAAGTATCGTGTGTCAAAGCAGAATGAAATTATGACACTGCTCAGCCATGACTGCTTATAGACAATTCTAGGGCATAATGGCAACGCTGTCTACGCAGTCCGGTTAGCTGGAATTGAGTGAAGGCCAGGAAAGTACTCGGAGCGATATCTGTAGGTGTTCAATGTTCCTTGCATTGTCAACCCGAGTTAATGATATAAGAGCAGATGTTATTTATGGCATGGCACCCTTTAATAGCGATGAACAGTTTTGTGAGGCTATTCCCAACCACCCAACCTGCGTTTACATGAAACGTTGGAAATTGGGTGCGGCCCAGCTGGTTCTGCCAAGACCGAATCCCTGGTCTTGAGAGCGCTGACCGCCTTTAAAGTGTAGTGATTCTGCCGACATGGCCAAGGCGGAAGCTCCAAACAGGGGCTGTTTCCCAGCGAACTGCCACCAGGTCCACCACTAGCAACAACATCGATGACTAAGCAGATCCGCCCTCAGACACCACCGACGACATCATCTCGGAGAAGTACAATAGCACTGTCCAGTTATTCTATCAGAACACTCTTGTAGAATATTTAGCTTCAAAATTCTTCTCTCAGCACCATTTCTCCTCCTGCGCAGCACATCTTGCTTCAGCTACCCGCTAGGTTTCCAGCGACCCCGAGCAAACACCAAGTCAAGATGTCTACAATCACGCCCAATGCACTCCAAAGCGAGCGACCCCCCACTATCCCCAATTCTTTCAATGCCAATCAGCCACCCACTATCCGTCTCTACCCTCTCTCAAACTACACGTTCGGTGTCAAGGAGACCCAGCCTGAGGAGGACCCCAGTGTGATCGCCCGACTCGAGCGCCTGAACGACCACTACGAGAAACATGGAATGCGCCGGACTTGCGAAGGCATCCTGGTGTGCCACGAGCACAACCACCCACACATTCTAATGCTCCAGATTGCCAATGCTTTCTTCAAGCTGCCTGGCGACTACCTCCATCCCGAAGATGACGAGATTGAGGGATTCAAGCGCCGCCTCGATGAGCGCCTTGCACCAGTCGGCAGCCTGGGCGAAGGCAACAAGGCCGCCGACTGGGAAATTGGCGACTGCCTTGCGCAGTGGTGGCGCCCCAACACCGAGACCTTCATGTACCCTTTCGTCCCTGCCCATATCACACGGCCCAAGGAGTGCAAGAAGCTCTACTTGATCCAGCTTCCTGAGACCAGTAAGTCCCCTCTTCCAGTTTTTATCTTTCAACTATGCTAATGTTTTCCCATCAGAAGTCCTCTCCGTTCCCAAGAACATGAAACTCCTCGCCGTGCCCCTATTCGAGCTCTACGACAACACCCAGCGCTACGGACCCCAACTTTCTGCCATCCCCCACTTGCTCAGCAGATACAACTTTGAGTTTGTCAACGAGGACGGGGAGGTTGTCGCTCAGACTCCTACTGCCGGCCAAGAGAACCACGCCTCCAAGACTCGGGTTCTGGCTGGTGGCAACGAGGATGTTGACATGAAGACTGATGAGGACCAGAAGTGGGATGAGAAGAAACAGGAGAATGGCGCCAATTAGCTCTCTAGTGTCTTCTCAACTCTTTCTTCTTGACCTGTCTTCTTCAGTCAAAAGCAGCGAGATAAGCCTGCGACTACTTTTCTTGAGTTTCTGCCACTCATGCGCACTACACATAAAACGGGATGGAAGGGAATGGGTTAGCGGATCTGGGGTTTGCTTTGTGCCTTTCTTCTTTTCGAGAGAGCAGGCGTCAGGTGGAGTTTGGACGGCGTTTAACAGGTCAGGCAGATACCAGCGGATCATGGTTAAGACATTTTACATTGTTCTTGTTTGCTCTTTTGGGTTGTTGCCGGTGTCCATGTGAAATGTCTGGGAGAGACGGTTACCACAGATTTAGCGTGGCTTGCTGATGAGAGCTGGCCTTTTACGACATTGACGCCCCTCTATCGGCAACCCGAGCCTGCTTTGTGGCTGCATACATGTAAAAGCTTCCTCCCTACCAGGCTCAGTTATCATAGAAGGTGGGAGAGGGCAGCTTCGATGTGGAAACACAAGCACGCCACACGCATTATCAGAGATTTGCGCAGTGACCAAGGTGATGACAGGGGGCGCTATCTTGATAGGTTGGCCCGACTACCTATCTCTTTTTGTTTCGAGGAATGCATGCTAAGTTGGCTATTGCAGGGCAGACAAATGGCAAAAGCAATGGTGGTATCATTTCGCGAAGTTGCGAGCTGGATGGCCAGTCAAGGAACGCTTCAACAGCGAGAGGCGATGGGCGTAGAAGTTGACTTGTGGTGGTCGAGGTATTTCAAGTCATTATCCAAGGCCAAAAAGACCAAACACGTCGTCACCATCTACACCGCACAGGAAAACAGAGCCTGCGACGAAATATCGGGTCTCTAAAAGATAGTCACCACGCCTCTCAATCATCTTCCAGGATCTCTCGACCATCTGTGAAGGCCTATCAATATATATTTAAAGTCTATCCACTGTCTCCAAAGGTGTGCCAACCATCTTCAAGGTTGGCATCTTCAAAACCTACTGCCTAGGTATCCTCCAAAACGTATTGATTACCTTGTAAGTCCTTGACTCTTGTCGCAGTCTCTATTTTCCTGTCCATATCATGCTATCTAGGGCAGCCAATTTTAGGTTGCGAACGATATCAAAACGAATCTCGTGAGTTCCTCGTGCCGAAATATGTGGCGTAGAGATAGGCAGTGATCAAAAAGTTTGAACTTCTTTCCCCACAAACACAAACCCGGACAACCATTAGGTCCGCTGCAGCACGATGTCTACCGCCAGCCATTCAACGCAATCTGTGGCGCCGTGGTCGAATACGATAGAGAGCTAGCCGTTGCAAGCCCCAAAGATTACTGACCCAATCTAGAACCCACGGCGAAGTGGACAAGCACAGTTTCGCTTTCATGTTCTGTATTTGATCAGAAATCCACTGGAA
Source organism: Podospora anserina S mat+ (assembly GCF_000226545.1). Classification (NCBI taxonomy): domain Eukaryota; kingdom Fungi; phylum Ascomycota; class Sordariomycetes; order Sordariales; family Podosporaceae; genus Podospora; species Podospora anserina. Next base: position 1,891,332 of record NW_001914854.1, read on the forward strand.
CAACGTCCCTCGGCCAAATGTTTCGATTCGGCGCCATTATTTCACATAGAAAAAAGCGGCTATCACTCAGGGAAGACACCAACCTTCGAACGTTGGTTGGTACCACCGATCAGATCACCTACGCCAAAGTCTGATTGACACACAGCAAAGCCTTCAGCCCCAGCAGAAGCTCACAATGCCCACCATCTGTCAAGCCAACGCCTTCTGCGATGCCATAATCGAGTACCACGCTGCTCGGGTAGCCCCGGCTCGTCAAAAGTGGATAAAGGACGGTGGAAGCGCCCTCCCCCTATACTGCGGAATGTGTTTTATTTCGTCACTTGCAATGAGAGAGTTAATACCACCATAGGTACCAAAGAGTGTTGGGAAGAGTACGTTTATCACGGACTTGAAGCTTGGAAATGGATGAAGGTGAGGAGGATGAACAAGAGGTAGATGGTTGGCTGGGGCAGCTATGTGATTATGTCAAGTACATATAACTCACGAAAGAGTGAACAGTGGGGTGAGTTGACTATTCTGAAGGAACACCCCTACCTTTCACACCTTTCACAAAGGGGCTTTGTTACCTTTGGCAGACCTCCCACATCACCCACGATTGCCTGCAATTGTCAAACATAACAGAAGATGAGATCAAACCATCCATTCCAACAGCATAAGACACACAAACATCATGATTCCCACCGCCACCCACTTCATCTCACTCTGCGATGCCATGATCGAGAACCACACTGACCAACAAGCCGAGTCAGAGCGCAAGGCTGAAGAGAATCGAGAGGATCCGGGTGAGATTGAACGGCTTATCAGAAGACAACTCAATCTCGAGCCGATACCCAGAAGGTTGTTAAATCCATCCTTCGCTTTCAGGAACGCACACTAACCAGAGTACTGCAGGGACAGAGAATATGAGAGCAATGCCCTCTACCACTGGGGCGAACGCATAAAGTGGAGTGTCATATGGAGTGATCTCGATCCAGGGTATTGGAGCTCATCTCAGCTATTTCTGGGGGAAGCCAAATAATTAAAAGAAATTAAAAAAGTATTTATCCGTATGCCGTTGTGGTGTCAAGGTGAGATATATTGGAGATGTGGTGTGGGTGGTAGTAAGCCGAAGACGGCTACTTACATGAAGCCATCCCCAACTTCACCGGAATGTACCTACACAAAAGAAAACCTCTCTCTATTTAGTATCAGACCTATTAAAAACATGGCCAACAACTATCTAACAACCACTGTCAACAAAACACACAGCATCACATCAAAATGCTCACCCCCAGCCAATTCAACGCCCTCTGCGACGCCATGATCGAATACCACACCGACCAAGAAGCCATATCCGAGCGCAAGGCCGACGAGTTACGGCAAATATTGTGGAACTGGGCCCCTATTGGAACAATGAGGTCGCAAGACCTACCCGAGTATGTATCTTGCTATCCCTTGCTCATCTGGAAACCCGCACTAGAGAAACAGCATCTTCGCAGAGACACAGAATATGACAACGACGCTCTTTACCACTGGGCCGAGCTCACAGAGTGGAGAATCTTGCGGCAAGAACCCCCACCGAACCACTGGGAACACACTTCGAGATGTGGATGAACAATGGTCTGCTATTCTTAATGAACCCGCTACTTGTGGGGCAATGTTGGGTGGCCACGAGTGAACGGTGAACAGCGATGGAATCTTTGTCGAAACTCAATCCCTTCCTCCGGTTGGTGTGCTGTTCAATAAGAAGGACGTATCTCTCAACAAGGTACTGAAAAAACTCATCGTTATTATGCAATCCACTGTAGTCTGATACCATTTACCTCAGCCTAAGATGATCTTGCAACTGAGTAATGAAAAAGATTGTGGAACCTGAGGAGCATTTGGATGTACCTGCCTAAAGGGTGTTAAAAAACGACCATTTCTCCCATTTATACGGGGCAAAGCCATCCTTTATTTGTATAGAGTCTGTACTATTTTCATAGAGATTTTATGTTTAATTTATGGAGACCTTGTTTTTAAATTCTGAAGACTTTGGGTTTTGTTGGTGAAGATTTAATATTCGCTTTTTCAAGACTTAAGCTCTCGTGTATGTAGCGAGTTGGGATATTGCTCATAATCTTAATAACAAAGTGCACAATATATACTTTCTCAAATCCCAGCTGCGTTCACTAACGTCCAAGTATCGTTTACGAACGTCAAAACACAAGACTCAGCAGCGTTTACAAACCCCATCTCCAATCAAAGCTCGGATCGAGTTTGGATGATATGTTTCTGGGTATGTTTGACCATACAAAATCCCAAAATTTAGCAATGAGACTTGTTAAACAACCAGCCATTTCCCCCCAAGGCACACACTGCATAACACATAAAATCTTCACAGATCGAGCACAAAGACTTCACAAATATCCAAGGACATAAAACTTTCACAAATGGGAGAACAAAGTCTTTACAAATAGAGCATAAACTCGCTCATAATTAGGTACCAGACTACCACTTTCTAGTTGTTTGTACAATATATCCTCAATCCCTATGCCCATCCCACATATTTTCCGCTTGCCTCCCTCCTTCCCCAGTGGTATCATTATGTATATTCTGTATGCAATCTTTTGTGTGCCTTATCAACGTTCCAAGTGCACACCTCTTTCCCCCCTTAAAACCCCCCTCAAACCAGACCATCCTGTCCATCCAGACCGGCTTTTGATGCTGAAAAATGTATTCAATCCATGATATAACCATGAATGTACGCCATGACCATGCAATGCTATGCTTTTTGCCATGCTTGTGATGACCCAACTCCCCAAATATTCCCTCCTTTTTGGTATCCTCCTCTCCAAAATCCTTCTTCTCACTTCTCCAAATCAAATTCCGTGCTGAAAAATCATCAAACCGCTTCCTCCGGATGCTGTTGCCACTGTGATGATGTAGCAAACATGTCCATGAATCCTATCCTCCTCTTTCTATGTGAGATAACGGCTATATGTGGGAAAATGCCAACTGAACGTCAAAATACTGAGAGATCTCTCCCTTTCGCCATGATTTGGTGGGGTGATCTATGCCTCTCAGGACTGTATGACCCGAGGGCGACGGCTCCTCAAGCCATATGAGTGAGCCGGTTGCGTCGACGTAGGAGCAACAGGCGAGGCCTGTCCTGGGGGAGGAGACGGCTCCCTACGAGGCCGCGGAAGCAGAGAAGGTCTCAGGGGCTCAAGTATCGACCCATCCTCCGAGGAGGGAGTCTTCTCGGCCGGCACCTTAAGCTTAATCATCGTCTTCTTCTTTATTGGCTCGGCCTCTGGCTCTTCTGCTGGCTTCACCTCCGCAGAGGGAGTCTTCTTGACCGGCGACTTGAGCTTGATGATCGTTTTCTTCTTGACGGGCTCGACCTTTACCTCTTCCTCGGAAGGGGTCTTGCTTAGCTGCCGAAGTATAATCTTTGACGATGGCTTCTTATCTTCCTCCGGAGAGGGTGTCTTGCTAGACCACCGAATTATAATCTTCGGTGAACGCCGTGGTTCCTCAGGAATGGTCTCCAAAGTCTGCTTGATACACGGCAGGGTGGAACGGAGGCTGGATTCCATGACCGACACACCTTTGCCGGCATCCTCTACCCCTGTGTTGACCTTTGATGGGCCCCTTTCGCCACGTTGTATCCCTTGGTCGATGGAGAAAACGCCTGTCATACCGGCAGGAACACCTCTCTTCGACGACTGTGAGGCGTGAACATCAGCCAGATGGGCTTCCGCGGCGGGTGTTCTCCGGGTTCTCTTGAAGGTTCTCTCTTCGTTGACAATCTCGCTGACGCGCTTGTTCGTCTTCGTCTCACCTTCAAATCGCGCCTTCTAGGCGGATTCGTCAGCGTTTGGCGGGTTAGCGTTGGCATCGCCGCGGGAGGAGCTCGGCTTGGGGCCCTTGCGGATGTTTTGGTGAGTCCATCCACGAATCTGTGTTGGACCACTTCTAGGGGGAGCTTCTACAGCAGAATAGTCCTTGATAGCCTCACGATAGTCGAACTGTACAGTACGCAGCTCTTGCCCGTTGGCCGAGTAGGTCATACGATGAGGTGGCGTCGGCGCAGGTTCTAGCTTGCGGTATTTAGACGACGCTGCTGAACCGGCAGCGGAAGCAGGGGGAGGGGCCGAGGCAGAGGAGCTTCCAGGTCGAGAGTGAGATGACTGCATGGGAGGTTGAGTAGCAGCGGGAAGAATAGGGGCATGAACACCCGGCGCCGGAGCTGGTGCGATCGGTGTATGATAGGGTGGCGAGACTGGATATGCAGTCGAGGGGCTAGGAGGGCGAGGTGCGAGCTGTTGCGTGCCAGGCGGGCCAGCCATGGGTGGTGCCTGGAGAGGTCCAGGACCAGGAGCGGGCATCAGAGGCTGTAGATGGTGCTGAGGCTCCGGTACGGAATAGCCGTTATGAAAAGGACGACTAGGCCCGACTGGGTAAAAGGCGCCGCTGTTCGTCATCACCATGCTACCGTGTTGAGGAACTGGACTATGCTGCTCAGGAGGGGGCGGGCTGTCGTTCAATAGGCTGCGCATAGGACGTAAGGCTGGTAAGCCTACACCTTGCCCTTGGGGTGCAAACGGTGTCCTACCGCCAGAAAGTTGGCTAGCCGGGTAGTCTTGTGGCGGGGCAGGTGGTGGAGGGTATACCGGCGACTGGGGATTCAGTGCCGTACGGAGAAAATCTCCTCTGGCCGGCTCACTGGCATAGTGACCGGGCATACTCAGCCCATGGTAGCCCTCAGACATCGGTGGACCATGGTACTCCTCGGGCGGCGGAGGATACTCACTGGGCTGGTAGTCAACGTGCGAACCATACTGGCGATGGTCGCGTGCCAGACCATCGACCTGCATCGGATTGTAAATCCGAGGGTCGATGTGAGCCGTTGCCTCATGTTCTCGGATCGCAATGTGTGCGAGAACATCCAGGCCAGTGGTATCCTCCGGGACCGAGGAGTTGTCGAACCCGAGCGCGTCCCGCACCGCGTCGTACGGTTTGGAAGCGGCGCTCTTCACCGTTCGAGCAGCTTCTTCCTCACGCTCGCGCGCGAGGTCTCGCGCCTCGTCGTCCTCCAGAACCGCCGCAGCACGGAGCATGTCATCGGCGAACTGGCCAAAGCCAGCCGCCTGCTCCAGCGTGGACTCGGGCTCGGGCTCGGGCGCGGGAGTGGGTGGCGCCGGCGAGGGCTGGTACACCGTGTTGGGGTCCATGCCCCTCGCCGCCAGCTCCTCTCGCCGCAACCCTTCAATCTCCTCCGCTGACGGAGTGATCTCCTCCTCCTCAACTCCTTCTTGCTCACAAATATGACTGAGCAAGGCCGAGAACTTTTTCTTCCCTTCCAGCTTTGCCTCGAGCTTGCTGAAGGCTCGGTCGGCTTTCGCAGCTGGGATGGTCCGAGACGCGTGGATAAGCTCCCCATTTGGGGGAACCAGCACGACCGGTTTCCATGGGTCGACGACAGGTTTGGGCGACTCTTGGAGATTGGTGGAGGAGGGCAAAAAGATGCCGTACTTTGGGTGAAGATTGTGTTTCTTCACCTCGGCTTCAGGAAGCTCGCCAGCAGCCTCAGTGGAATCCCAAATTCCCACACGACGGTCGATGAACATGTAGTTGGAGTTGGGCTTCTGCCAATATTTGCCGCGACGAGCTTTGGTGGCGCCCTTCTCAGCAGAGTTGGTCGAATCGCGGAAACCAATATCGAGATCGTCCCACTCAAAAAGGTTTGGTACCATGATGCGGTTATTGGGGTTCTCAGCCTTGTTATTGCGGCGTACAATGAGGCGAACGCCGTACTCATCCGGGTCGAGAGCTCCGCGCGGAAGGGGCAGTTCGGGTCCGTCGGCGGGGTTGGGCTCGGCGGAAGTTCGGCGCTGCCCGCGCACCTCAGCAATGTCTCCGGCAGGCTCGGGCAGCGGCGTGGCAGCATTGGAGGCGGAATCTGGTGGAGTGGCGACAGTATCTTCGAGCGCTTCAGCTGCACCCAAAAGGCCAGCCGTGTGGCGTGGCAACTGACGCATGGCATCTTCGTCCTTGGCGGTTTGAAGGAGCTTCGAAGCTGGCTGACCGTCTGGTTGGCCATCGGCTTTTCTTTTCAAAGACTCCAGGGGCATGGTGGGCGGCTTGACCATAAGATCTCTAAGCTTAGTACCAGGGAAGGGGACTTCAACACCATCGCGTTCCTCATGAAAGACTCCTTGGGCATCTCTCTCGGCCATTGTGATGGACTTATAGGTGTAGCTCTCGTCACGTGGCGGAGGATACTAGTCATGGTTAGAAAAATATGAACAGAGGTGAGCGCAAGAAAGGAAACATACATCGACGGGAAGTTTGAGGTTGTATTGGTGTTCGAAACGGTCGAGCTGTTGAAGAAGCTCACCGAGACGCTCCTCCTGCATCTCTTCCACCTGGCGCTAAACATATCTGTTAGTGAATGCTGTGTGTATGGAAGTAAAGATGAAAACTTACGGCATATGAAGCTCTGGCTGCTTCGACCTCGCCTTCATAAACACGCTGGGCCATCTGACGGCTCATCTCGAGAATTCGATCATTCTGGCTGAGCGTGTCTTCGTATCGCTGCTTCAGGAACTTTTGAGCGACGTCGAATTCGGGTACTCTCTCAACGACACCAGGGTCTTCAAGAAGCTGATTGATCGACCTGTCGGCGATCTCTTGGGCTGCTGGCTTGACTAACTTGGAGAGCACGCCCCAGGCCTGCTTCAGCTCCTGCGCTCTCTCGTGGGCAGCTTGTACTTTGCTGTCCTCATAAAGTTTCTGACGACGACCGCGACCGGCGGGAGCTTTCGGTTGTGATGACTTGCCACCACGACCTCTGCCTCCGCGGGAGCCGCCACGACCGCGGCCTCCACGAGCTCGGGTACTGGTTGGGGCGGCGCGGGTGGAAGTCGAAGGTTGCTGTGGGATGATATCAGACATGGTGTCTTCAGCCTCTAGGGCATCGGCAACAGAGGAGAAGCTCTGCTGCAAGTTCATGTTGTTGACGGATTTGGATGGCATCTCATGAATGACGAGTTTCCGTTGTATGGGAGTCGAGGTAAAAGAAGTAGGTGTGGGAAAAGAGAGAGTTGGGTGAGAATTTGTAATGGGCGATGCCAGGTGTGAGCGGTGCTGCTCAATGTCCATTGCTCTCCATTCGGCAACTGTAAACAATAGCAGGTGAATACCTGAGCTCTGACCACCGGTGCTGGGTGAATATGGGAGGATGAGTCGTATATAAATGAACAATAGCAAATGTCGTCAATCGGCGGTGCAAGTCGGTCGATGACAGACCAAAGCTTGCTCCGTGTAGATGTAAAAACCGGGAGGCCGGGGGAAAGCCAAGCAGCCGTGATGCAAAAGACGAAAAAAAACCTGTCGATGTCGAAAGATCAAAGACTTCTCCAGATGATGATTCCCTCGATCCAAGTATAAGAGGGCAGGACGAAGGTTATCCAGTGTGTCACCAGATGTAGGCAGTTTGGTTGGTTTGTGGCTTTTGGTCAAGCAGCTGTGGCGGGTGTGAGTGAAGAAAGGGTTGGCAGAGTCGCTCTCTTGGTGCAAACTGCTTGCAGCAGCGGCTCAGGGTAGGGTACCAGCGAGGGTCAAGTAATGACAGCGGCGCAGTGGCGACACACCAGGTAAGAGAAGGGGAAAATATAATCAGAAGAAAGCTGAGAGACAAGAGATTCTGATGCAATTGCTGCTGGCCGTCTGGAACCAGGGACGCGGCCGTGAAGTCGTGGCTGGTGTTGTCCTTCACCTGTAAAGGATGGGAATAATAGACAGTGGACCACGAAGCAGGCCTGTGCTGAGCGTGCTGCATTTCCAGAGCACACTGAGCCCGCACTGTGTCCGCTGGAGGCCAAGCCAAAAGGGAGTCCAGCCTTGGGTTGCTCCACCGAGGCTTAACCGACGAAACAGCCAATCACAGCGCCGCATTGACTTCCCAATCAGGAACTAGTCGCAACCGTTCACAACAGCTTACAAAAATTGGTCGTATGTCTTTGCAAACTCTCTCGATGCTAGGGGCTACAAGTGTGTAGTGAATATTCAGAGGGGTATCTGGTAGCTGCTAGCTCCGATAAGATCTGGGGACTGTCTCGTCATCAACCCCCGGCATCGTGGCGCGGACGGGAGGAGGACTTCGACTGCAAAAATCAAATTCTGCAACGGGCCACGTTGGTGTCAGTGCTCTGACAGCTGCAACAGCCTCGCCCGAAGATGTTTATGCGTTTCTACAGAGTGTGAATGTGGCATATGCTATAATGCCATTGGTTCAGGCACCAAGGCGGTGAAATATTGCCCAGAAACACAGTTGTACCACATTGAACTGGCAGCCCGCCCTGATCCCGAGATTGAATGAGCTGTCAATGACATTGCGGCCCAGCAGCCTGTCTGGCATCTGCACATCACCTGGTCTGCGTCGGCTCCTCTGACGCACATATCAGTCTCGGACCTCGCTTTCCTGTGAGTTCCCCGACGTCCGGGTGCCCGGTGAGTATTGGCTGCTTGCTGAATTTGAAATGACCAAATCCCCATTGCCGGGTTCGCCGTTGAAGAGCGCGGGCCAGTGGATCCGGCTGCTTCAAGGGCGCTCCCGTCACTCACGAGAACGGCGACCACTCACAGATACATACGGATCTTCAAATAGATTTCAATCTGATTTATTAAGCATATCTCTCGGCCATTGATTAAACTCACGATCTACTTCGTACCTATGTCTTCCATATCTCAAGTCCTGTTGCCAGCATTTCCTCAAACCAGGGCCGGCAAAATGGACAAAGGGGTTCTGCGGAGCCCCAAAACGGGCAAACCCACTTTTCAAGCAGCTTCCGGGGCCGGCTTGGCGCTAAGAGCCCAGTGCAACCCCACTGCCGCGCGCCTGTGCGGCTGGAACCATGCCGCTTGCCTGCCGGGACCCAGCCTTTTTTTCTGCCATCCATCATCTCCTCCGTCTCCCGGCAGATCGCCGAGTCGCCCCGTTACGTCCGTCCACCTCCGGCCCGATATCGACTACGACAGCTTCTGAATCCCATCCAACGACTTTTTATATCCCAAAGAAACTGAATCTCAGCTCACAAATGGCTAAGAAACGCGGCCGCCTCCAAGAGGCCCTCAAATCAGCCATCTCCCAGCAAAAACAAAAACCATCTCAACCTCAAGGTCCCCCCTCCAAGAAACAGAAAACCTCCCAAAATCGCCCCCAACAACAACAATCCAATAAACCCAAGAAAAAACACCATCAACCCTCCCAATCCGCCCCCATCATCCCCTTTACCCCAACCGACACCATCCTCCTCCTAGGCGAAGCCGACCTCTCCTTCTCCGCCTCCCTATCCTCCCACCACAAATGCACCGCCCTAACCTCCACCGTCTTCGAACCCTCCCTCCCCGCCCTCCAAGAAAAATACCCCCACGTCGACAAAAACATCTCCCTCCTCCTATCCCCCCCAAACGCCCACCCAAACTCCCCACCAAACAACAACAAACTCCTCTACAACATCGACGCCACCAAACTCTCCCTCAAATCCCAATCCTTCTCCCGCATAATCTTCAACTTTCCCCACATCGGCGGCAAGTCAAAAGATGTCAACCGACAAGTGAGAGCGAATCAGGAGATGATGGTTGGTTTTTTCCGCCGGGCTCTACTTCATTTGGCGCCAAGGGGAAAGATTATCGTCACGTTGTTTGAGGGGGAGCCGTATACCTTGTGGAATATCCGTGACCTGGCGCGACATGCCGGGTTGGAGGTGGAGAGGAGTTTCAGGTTTCAGGCGGGGGCGTACCCGGGTTATGCGCATGCTAGGACGTTGGGGGTGGTGAGGAACAAGAAGACGGGGGAGGTGAGCGAGAGGGCTTGGAAGGGGGAGAGGAGGGAGAGCAGGAGTTTTGTTTTTGTGAGGAAGGGGGAGGGGGAGAAAGCTGGACCAGGGCAGGGGAAGAATAGGAAGCAGGAGGGGGAGAAGCCTGGACAAGGGCAGGGGAAGAAAAGGAAGCAGGAGGAGGAGGAGAGTGAGGAAGAGGAGGAGGAGGAGGAGTTTGAGGGGTGGGGGGAAAGCGGTGAGGAGGAGGTGGAGGAGGAGGAGGATGTTGATGAGGAGGATGAAGGGTCGTCCGGTGATGAAGTCGATGGTGATGAAAAAGAAGATGGAGATGAAGCCAGTGATGATGAGACAGCACCAAAAGAAACCCAGGGTTAAGGTCGACACGGTGGTTGTTTCACTGATCTTGAAAATCTCAAGATGGAAGGGAGAACATCTTTATTGACACTACAGAAACCATGTCGTCACTACAATCCTCCTCGCTCACCACTGCCCCGTTGCGAAGTCTCCCACCCCACCATCCCAAAACCACCCTTGAGTTGGGACCTAGCAGTAATCACTGTGATAAGCACCACCATTGATGCACCCGCTAGTCCGGCAAAAGGCCTGGAAAATGATGTTTCCATCACTCTTGCAAAAGAACAAGGAGTTATTGACATGGGCAGAATCACTCGGCTGGCCAGAGCCCTGGAGAGCCTCGATGATTTGGTCATAGTAGTTGCCTACACGAAGGCGATATGTTAGCTGTCTCATCAGGTAATGAAGAAGCTAGGTTATGGTCACTGACCCTTGTTGAGCAGTCCGCGTCCGCAGTACATCAGGCTACCCTTGCAGTTTTTGGCAAGAGCGGCCGGGGCCATGGTGAGGGCGATAAAGGGAGACGGCGGTGGTGAATTTGACCATTTTGACAGTGGTTGAAGCGGTATAAAGCGGTAGTGTTTGGTATATAGCCTAAGAAGATGTGATGGTTGAGGTTGGATTGATGATGAGAATACTGGAAGTTTGCGGGGCGTTTTCACACGCTATTTATTCTCACCTCGAAGGATTTTGTCGCTGCGGCATTCAAGATCTGAGTTTACACTCTTGATCATATGTCGACTCAGATTCAAGTCATGTTGATTGGTGTTGGTGAGCTCCGCGGACCCGAGTTGAAAGGGTCAGCATTTGCAAGGGAATGAGGCTATTCCCGAGGTCGGTACTACCATCGCCTCACAGAGCTGGCGGGTAGTTGAAAATCTGAGCATCAGAACATGAAATGAAGCGCAGCATATCAAATCACCCGGAGCCCAGGGCCAATATAACAACAGGCTGAGCAATGTACTCGGCTTCAATCTGGCTTCGAACACACATGAGGCAACAAACTTTCGAGGACCGAATACATGAGTAAATCTCATTTCCCAACTTTCTCAGAGTCCTTATTCGCTTTATTTATGTGAAAATTATGCGCCCTGCTGTGACGGTGAAGGAGATGAAGGAAATCCATGGACCATCAGAAATGAGCTTTCACTTCGACCTCTCAAGTCCGTCAGGTCACTACTCTTCTTCCGTTTGTCTATTGTTACCAGGGAAAACCTCGAGTTTGCCACTCTTTTGATCGAGTCTTTCGGGTCGATATCTTTTTTGTACAATACCCAGAGGACGGACAACTCATAAATCAAGAGCAGACTTTCATCTCATTGCACATTGAGCTCTACTGTCCTCAGTTCGCTCTTTCCAAGACAAGTCAACTCGGCCTCCTGTCACATGCTTTATGCCGTGCACAGTTCTTCAAAAAAGACGTCATCTCATTTAGAATTAGAGTATGTGAAACGACAGCATACCACGTTACATAACCTTTGCCATCCAGAGGCTAGCTAACATCGGCCAGCGCGATGTTTACATCTGCACAAACCATCCACACACACGCCCCCATTCATCACAGCCTGCCTCAAAAGTGCACTTTTCAAGCGAGCCGAAACAGCTCAGCCATGATCTAGGTATCAAGTACAAGTTGATTCCTCCGCCTCAAAAGTCTTCAAGTCCAAGTTTGTACCTCGTCATGCAGCCCCCAGACTAGCTCACATGCAAGCACCCGTTTGCTCCCTGCACCTCCTTCCACGTCCGGCTCACCGGCTTCAAAATTCCCCCGTTCTTGCGACAGGATTTGCTCAACTTCCTGTGTGTCCCCGGCTCCCATCCCCGTCTTGGCTTTGTCAAGTTTTTCTCCCTAGAGGCAAGCCACATCAAAATTCCAGCAACCAGGAAACTCTCACCCGCACTTTCCACACCATCACTTACATGAAATACGCCTCGCGATATATTTTGTTTAATCTTACTACTTCCCCAAACCAACTGGGTTTCTTCAAGAGTGGGGGTCAGATTCGTCTGTCTCTTCAAGCTCGGTGCACAACCTTAGGTAGTTTCTCCTTTCTTCTTCTTTCCCCATAACCAAAGAACCAGAGTCTGCATGCCTTCGGAATAACCTCCCTACTTACACTCAAACTTTCTGCAGCAACCGACCTCGCCCCAGGCAAAAAAAGAAAAAGAAGAAAAAAACTATCAGATCGTACGATGAGCCTCCCGCCTCTGCATCTCATGAAAACACACACTCCCAACGCCGCCCGCCCCCCTTCGTATCTGTTGCTTGCCTCTTGCCTCTTGCCTCTTGCCTAGTCAGAAGATAGATCACATCTCTGAACTCATAAATAACAACTCTCACCCCACCCCCTGTGTCATATCATGTTTCCTTCCGCCAGGCCTCGGCCGAGCCCCCGAAAAATCGGACATGCCTTACCTATCATTCAGCTTGGATGTTGAACCGGAGAAGCTCAAACCGAGGTTCCCTAGGTAAGCCCCCATCTAAGCCCCCCACACAGAGAACGGTTAGGAGCAGGATGCATATGCGATCCCGGAAGATAGAGTACGCAAAATATGCAAAGGCTTTTCATCCTTATCCAGTGCTTTCATCAACTTCTCCTCGACCCTTCCAGGCACACACACACACACCACACTGGAAGTGTTTTTCGGACCGAGAGAGGGGCCGAGATGCTATACTACCCTCCTACAAATATGCGTGATTCTACTTTGCTTCTTTGATAATGTTATTCTAGGCATGTGAGTTGGTAGGCAGGGAGGGTTACGATCGATCGACATACATCTTGATGATCCACGAGCCTTCAAAACCGGGGGAAGGTGATAGCCGGGGAGAGACATAAATGTCATCTGGGAAAGTTGAGATAAGAAGCTACCATGATGATCACCCCCAACTGGGTAACCTGAAAGGAAAAGAAAGGATGGTTCTGCATACAGGCAAACCCCCCAGCCCCCTTCAAACGTTGAATCACACCCCCCTTTTCAGACCAATCCCCGTCCCTTACCCACCTCTTTGTCAAGCCTCAAGTCAATTACACCAGTGGTGAAACACCACCACAAAGGAATCCCACATCATCAACACCACCACCATCTTTAACCCCCTTCCACCACCACCCTCACCCCTTACTTCGTATAACCTCTCTCTCTCAAAGAAACCGTAAACAAGAACAACAGGCTATCAATAACACCCAAACCCTTCCCTACCAAGCAACTACCCAAGCAGTCAGCCCTCCCAACCCCACCCCAACATTATCCCAGCCAAAACCCCACCCAAAAGTAAACAAAGAAAACCCCCCCCCACCCCCCCCCCCACCTTTAAAATATCACACGTCACATTACGGCCCCCCCCCTCTTTTTTTCATTTTGCCCGCACTCCACATATCTTCCCAGCTTTGTACAACCAGTCTCAATACCAGTTGAAATTTCCCAAAGACCATCCATGCATGACCAAGCCAAAACCGCTGTGGGCAAAATAACTACTAGCTCTGTAAATAAAACCAACACAAGATAGCATCATCCTGAACCACGCATGAAAAGATACCTAGGCAATCAAAATTCCTCTAAAGATAGCTTGTAGGTTTTCAAGATAGTTTGTAATTCTTTAAAAGATAATCTGTATGCCTTTAAAAGAGATATTTCACTCTCTATCATTACGCCTTTTCTGCCTGACAGAACCGGTTATTCTTGTCCATGGCATGCCAGCAGGTCAATGAGTTCTGCCTGGCCTTCCGCACCAAGCATCCCACAAGATGTCAACAGTGGATAGCCACCAACACTCTTTAGACTCCCACTCTCAACAGAACTCTCTTTATTCAACTAACTCACACTACCCTTATTAACCCCCCTCCCCCTCTCTCCCCTCCCCTAAACTATCCCATTGCACAAAGCCAAAAACAAACAAACACACAAATCGACACACTTGTGAGAAAATGTCCCTTATCCACCCCATAGCAAGAAGAAGAAGAAGAAGAAGAAGAAGAAGAAAACAAGATTTCATAACAGCCATAAACAATTCCCCCCCAATGCAAAAGGTCCCAACACTAAGCCCCCCATCCCCCATGTCAAGAGCCCCTTTGAACAGACGGGAATTTATTACCGAGAAAGAAAAAAGTGCAACAGACCAGCATCAGAATACCCAAGGAAAGAAACAAACTCATGCAAAAAGATCGATCCCCTCTATCCAATCCACCCGACTGCTCACCCGGAGCAAGCGATGTTACTTTGCGCCTTAACCGCAAAAAACTGATAGAAGGCAAAGGACAAAATTCGCTGTTGCTGAACCCCCAAGAAAGCTGCAAACCCAAACTGTGCTCCTGAATGTAAAAAAGAAAATGGCAGTCATCAATCTGTAGCGCCACGCTCAAGAAGAGAAAACCCGAATCAACCCAATCAACCCACTTCACCCATCTCCTGTGCTGTTGTCCACATCAGTCTCCGTTTTGCCTGTCAAGATACCCAAAAGCAGTCAACCACCCATTTGTGCAAAGTTGTTGTTATTGTTGTTGTGCATCCCCTAACCCCCACCTATCGTCCCATGGCTACTGTGACCCGTCTCTGGGAAATCTCCCCGTCGGCGATAGGTAACTGTTATTACGATATAGAGTGTGAGAACCCGGCAGCGTCTCATATCCCGACGTCAAATAGGATTGGGGCTGCAAAGACGGGGCTTGCTCATGAGTCGGATAACCGTGCGATGTATGTGCCGGTTGCGCTTGCGTGTATGTATACATCCCCGACGCCGTCGTCTGAGCCGCCGGATTGTGTTGCCACTGAGTCGGATACAGCGTCGCCGGTCCGGTCGATCCTCCAAAATCGGCAGCAGATCCGTACATGGCTCGGCGGCTGTTGTCAACCTCTTGCATTGGACTGGCCAGATGAGGTGGCCCGCCAACCGTCAGGGAAACTCCTTCCACATAGTTTTGCTGTGTTGGTGCCAAATCGGTATGCACGATTGCGGGACCGGGATGAGCATTGCGCATCGCCATGTCGCTTCCGTAGCTCTGGACAGACATGGTTCGGGCGATGGGGTCCGGGGCATCACCGGTATCCTCCTCACGCTTGACCCGCTCGTATTCGGCCTCATCCCCATCGTCGTCGTCGTCCTCGGGCTCGTGGTTGTCCGCCGTCACGAAGATTTGGGTGGTGGGGTCTGCAGGACATGTTAATCATCAGAAACTCAGTGCCTCAGTTTGCTCAGCACTCACCTATCTCACCCCTCTTGAGCTTCTCCTCCGCCTTTGCTACCTTAAACGCCTCCTTGAGCCACAGTTTCTTCTTCATGTTCTCCCCCGAGGCATTGAAGAAAGAGGCGGCAGCATCCATAGCAGCCTCCTCCAGCTTGGCCACAGTCAGATGTTGCGACCGAATGTCCTCGTGTTGCTTATGATTCGGCTCAGTAAGCATGCGGAGGATATGGGTCAGCAGGTGCACACGCTCTATTCAAAATATTAGCAACCTGGCGTTCTTTCAGATTCAGATACCCAAGAGTATGATGGTACACAGACCTTCTTTCTTGATGTGATCCGGTTCCTTGTGCCTCAGAAGCACTCTGTTAGGACCATAGTCATTTGGCCACCACCTTGGTGCCGCCTCTTGACCCTTTGTATAAGGATGGTTCGTCTGCTTTTTGGGCTCCATGAGCTTCACAAAGGCCTTGGCGATGCACCGGCAGAGGATCTGGTGACAGAGCCGAAAACGACGTTCATAAAAGGCCCGCACAACATCCGAATCTCCAATCATGATGGTGGTCTTCCTCGACCCGGCAGTGACGGTAGCCACCTCCTCCTCCTCCAACGACCGTGGTGCTCTGGCCCGTCGTGGGCGTTTCCTGCGTTGGGAGGCAGCGCCATGATCAAACTCGTCATGATCATATCCTCTGTCGTGACGACCGTATGGGCCTACAGCATGCGCATAATAGAGATCATTACCAGGATAATCTCCCTGAAGAGGGCCAGTCTCTCCTGCAATCGTGTTAGCATACATCGGAATGAAAGATGACATGGATGAGGTTCCGTACTTGATGCGTGTGGGGGTATTCCTTGCTGATACTGCAGGAAGATGTTCATGTGGAACATCCTGCTAGCATCTACCGCATCGACATTCTCTGGACCGGAAAAAAAAGCGTGCTCGCCATTCTCGAGGGTAACTGCAAGAAAGAAGTTCTTGTGGTTGATGTGGCAGACTTCTCGCAACGCTCTGCCAACTGTCTGCAACACTGTTAGTTCCTGTTTTCAGGAAGAGAGGAGATGAGATTCAGTTCTAGACACGTACTGCAGGAGGCACTGTCCTGACAGAATCTGGTGCCAGGTAACGGCCATCCCCTGGAGCCGGCATCAGACCGGCTCTTTCTGGTTGCCACGCTTGCCTTGGATGAGCAGGTCGGGGATAGACATGGCTGTGAGTATTAACCATGATTGCGGTGAGTCGACTTGAGCTCAAAGTTGTGATGGTGCTAGGTGAGGTTGGAGGTGTTACAGTGCTGGAATCAGATGGGTCTGGGGGGCTTCACGCTGATATATCCGTTGGCACCCAATCACTTGTGCCCAGGGGGGGGTAGGGGGGGGGGGGGGTGGTCAGACAGCCTTTGTTGGATGGTTGTGATAGCGACAGAGCCTGAAGGTGAAGGAACCCTTGCTAGTGTTTAGCAGAGAGAGGAGGCTTGTCAAGACGCCGTCAACTTATTGCAGGCGAGCAGACGTTGGTCAACGGTGCCAAAGGTTAGGGAAGCCACGGGTATTCCTGATGATCGGATGGAACGGAAGGCAACGTGCTGGTGGCCGAGATGGAGACGGGAGGGGGACCAAACAGCCAGAGTCCCTGGGTAGTCCAATGACAGCTCTGATGGGAACAGTAATGGCTGGGCCACAAAGAAGGTCGATGGCTGCTTGTCAGGGAGCAATTTCAGTGCTGTTTGCGATATTGATGCTGGAGGTGGAGACACTGGGGTGCTGGTCTCAAACACAAGTGTGAGATTGGGGCTGCGAACTCCTGGGTGGGAGATGGACCACGGTCAGTCTTTGTTGTCTGCAAGTCGCATGAGACACTCTGGTGGTCAGGACTCACCAGTCAACGGCGGTTCTCTTCCGTCTAATATCCACCAGTGGCTGGACCCTCAACGTAGCTGATGTGGGTGCAGGATGCTGATGTCAATGTGGAGGTGAGAAGGTGCGTGCATGTGGGTGTGTGGGTAAAAACAAAAGTGTATATAGTGTGTAGAAATACGTATGTATGCGGGTAAGGAGGGCGCCCCCTGCCTTTCAAGAAGCTGGTCCTGAATCCAGCCTGGATCCTTGGGCGCAAGGAACCTCGAAAAAGCAGCGGCTAACGACAAGCAGAACACGAAAAGGTGGCGGGAGCAGGCCGGCCTAGACGGAACAGACAGTGGTTTTGAAAATTCCCAACACGGTGGTTCCTGAAGACGATAGTCCTGACGATCGTGGGGGAGAGCGCAAGAAATGGCAGATCGAGTGCATGCAGAAATGTATGCAATAAGCAGCTGTCACTCTGCTGCCGAGCTGGTGATCACCACGAGCAGGGCCGAGCCTAGAGGCTTGGTGTTGGAGGTGACTGGCTCCGCTCTTGTTGAAGAGCGTGTGGGTGGTGAGGGCTAGTGTGTGTATGGTGAGAGAGTTCCGGTGGTGTCAGAGGAACAGTCAGTATGTCGAGTTGGGCTTGTCGTGGGTTCATGCAGGTGTCGAAACAATGCTAGACCAGAGAGAGAGTGCTTCCCAAAAAGGAGGCAGGAGACGGGGGAGGAAAATATAGAAGGGATCGACCGCTTGTCACACAGAAAAAAACAGTTAACAGCTACAAATTTCTGGGCATTTGATTTGAGGCTTCGAATCGGTAGGCTGTTGGGGTTGGGACCACAGACGGCAGCACAGAGGGCGAGAGAGTACGACAGCGGACAAACGAGTGGGTGATTGTTCGACTCGATAGCCAGTTTGAACTTGGCAGCCCAACTGCAGGGTGGCCAGGCACTGCAGGACGGACTGCAGCGGCAGCGGGCTTTGCTCTCAAGGCGACTCGATTGGGACCTTGGGAGTGTCGGGTCGCACTGTAGTTGCATGTATATCGGGAGCGTGCAGCGGGGTCTGGGAGAGACGACGACGGTGGTGGTGGTGGGGGTGGTGGTGGTGGTGGTGGTGAGGGGGTGTGCCAAACGCCGACGATTCAGCCATGGCCTCAGCCAGCATGGGTCCATGTTGCAAGACAGCCCCCCAGCCCGTGTTCGACTTTACTCTTGCTGTCCACCAGGCGGCAACACCGTTATTACGATGCGATAAGTGCCACGGGAGCTTGACCTCTCTGTGATCTGTGGCACCTAAGTAAACATGTACTGATTAAGGGCCTGATACATTCCATATACCTCATGTCCTACCTTCTTGACATGATGGCAGAGGCCGTGGTGATATCGCAATGTATGCTGCCCCTGGCAGTCCTAAATCTCGCAGAGCAACCAACACGAGGGACGGCCGACTGTCGGCACAGTTGTAGGAGCACTGTATTCGTACTGTTAGGTGCTGGCCTGGTGAGGAGAGAGGTGAGACAAAATGATGAGGCGTCAGCCGTCGAGCTGCTCCTGGATACCTGGTAAAGGTCCAAGCTCCTCAAGCTCCTCAAGCTTCCGCCAGGTTAGGTAGATCCCGTCCCTGTGGGGCCGGGGCCGGGGTTAGCTACGGGGGTCCACCGACTGCGGGAGTTCGCGATTTCCTGGATCCCGGAAACAGCTTCCCAAAGAAGGCGCGACAGCTTCGGCGAGGTGGAGTCGTCGAGAGCACGAGCCAATTGTCTGATGAAAGTGTCAAAAGTTTATCATGACAGATGATGCCCTCTTCTATGCTGTGCTCTGCTCCTCAGGCAGATACCGAGATGCCCAAACGATTTGACGCGCATTGCCAAGGACACAGTCATCCTGCCAGTGGATATGGGGCGATGATCAATACCTCGGTATGCTCCTTGTTGTGCACAATCTAAGATCTCCATCTCCGCCAACAGATGCCCAACTCTGCTCTCCCTCACGAAGCAGGCTAGAGCATTAATCATCGCTTAGGTGACCTGCCCAACTGCTGCCATGCTGCGGCCAGAGATGCACGCAGTAAGCAGCAAGATGGATGGGGAAATCAAGGGATGCACTTGTCGCCGAATTCTGCTCTTTCTGCATTGTTGCGCTTCCAGGTTGTCAGGCTTTTGATGTGACGCTGCTGATTCGACTCGACCGGTCTCCGCCAACCGCTGTGTACCGTACCCGAGCATAGCCTAATGGTGCATTTTCAGGCCAAACACCTTCTATCATCAGAAATCAATTGCCCAGTGACAACTGGGCAAAAAATAACATATAACCGCATCGATGCCAGAGCTGCAATTGCACCAGGAGAGTGCGTGCTGACCACACCACACTCAACCGTTGGGCAGCACCTACCTCTAACGCAATCGAGCAACTTTGGAAGGAACACCCGAGACGGGAACAACCAGGGCACCTCACCAAAGACAGGAACAACAGGAGAAAGGCAGGAGCACCTTACTTCATGGAGAGAGAGAGAGGAAGCTACCCCCACTACCTCGACTTTTATAACTGCCATCTATCTGCTGCCTTATCTTTTCCCGTCGTTACATTTCCTTATCAAAGGGGAATATTCCTGCTGGGTCAGACTTGCAACCAGTGCAACTGCCGGTTTTCTGATTACCTAATCATGGCCTCGACGAGTCTCCGGCTCTGGCCAACTTCACCACTTCTTCGTCTCCTCATATCTCACTTCTAACCTGCTGTCAGATGCGCGGTACCAGATTGCCGGAACGGCCCTTGCCCACCCGTCCGCCGTCTCTGGTCAACTTGACGAAAACCGCATTTGACAGCATTGGCCGACAATCTCTGCTGTTTCTTGCCAATTCTTGCGGGGTCGGTTTACCTCTTTGGAGGACATGGTGCTACAGTTGGTTCTCACCACGCCCAGCCGCCAGGATTCCTCGGTGGAAATGAAACCACTCTCTCGGGACCAGCATTCGGACGTCCATCGTTGACCTCATCGTTTTCTGACCGCCAGACGCCATCATTTCTTTTGGGCATGGAATCTCGCTGGCTCGTCGTGGATTTCCACAGCTCTCAGAAAGGAGAAATGTCCTCCGATCCTGGCTGGCATTGACTGCCTGCCAACCACCTGCGATTACCCCCCCCTCCATACAGGCTCCTTTGCAGCACATCTCGGGCAGTCTGCCCTATCAGACGCCACCAGATCAGCCAGGCCACAGTTTGTGGCTTCCCCTCCTCTTGAAACAGCAACCGCCGTCAACCAACATGTCTTGCTGTCGTCGCATGCATTGGGCACAGATACAGACTGTACATGCTGGTCATCACCAAAGCCAAGCCTCCCGGTCCAGATCTCGACAGGTCCCTATGTTTCTTCGTCCAACCACATCTTGCCCAAGTCAACCAATCAGCGGCATGAAAAGCAGCCCTTTCCCCCCAGGTTTTGACAGCCACAGACTAGGGGTGGCCCAAGCGGCCAGAGGATAAGTTACACAAACAAACTTGTAGCGGACCGACGTGTTTCTATGGCTATTCCCCTTTCTGTTTCTCTTGCATGGTGAGAAATGCCACGGCGATCCAACTGGCTATGAATCAGCCTGACGGCGGAAATGGCGCGCACAAACAAGACGGTGGCTGGCAAGCCTTTTTCGACCATCATCAATCACCACTGGTTAGTGCAACTGGGCTGTTACCGAGTTGGTGGTAACCTCCGTAACCTCTCGGAGGAAAACACCACGGAAAATCATTGCTTCCGACAGCGAAGGATCCAGCCTTCCAGCCAACACTAGAAGGATCATTTTTGGCAGGCGAAGTGTCAGAAGCAGCCAGAGCGGGCGCGGCTGGAAATATGTATCTGGCTCTGACATCAGGGCTTCAGACAGCTGGCGTCTTACTCGCGAGATGGTGTGCTATCGACCTCCCAACCTGGGGAGGAGGTTGGCCCAACATGGTAGTCCGTAGCCGTCTTGTCCCAGCTGGTTCCGAGGTTTCAGCATTGGAGCACCTGTTGGTTGCGTCCATACCACGACCGCAACGCTCACCACGATGGTTCACAGTGCTGACGCTGCGCTCATGCATCTCCTGGCTGGTTCCACAACGCAGGGCACATCGATAGCCACGGCAAGCGTACCCTTCGCAACTTGCAACACCAACACCAGGCATTGCTACAAGAGTCCGAACCTCTCGGTCTTTGATGCGCACCAACGACCTTTGCATAGCTCCTTCACTAGTAGACGCCGAACAAGCTAGATCAACATCGCCAACAACGCAGCACGCAGCAAAAGGTCTTGTCAACGATTTGTTTTCCTGATAAGCTCATCGGTTCGACTTGGATGAGACACGAGAGGGTCTAACTGAGAGCAGCTTACGACTTCCGACGCCAGTCGTCTTGATCATCGCCCGCCTCTTTGCTCGGTTGCAACGCGCACTGTCAAGTATGTACATCCAGGCATATCACGACAGCTATGCCTAGGATCACCTTGTCCTCGATGGCCAACCCCTTTTTGTGCTCCCACAGCACGCTTTCAACTCGACGGTAGCCTGGGCACCTGTGTAACCCACCCCAAAGGGCAATTCAACGTACCGCCTAATCTTCGAGTCTGGGTCCGTCCATTGTGAATATCTCAACCACTCATCCGTCCCTCCTATTTTCCCGATGTCTGCTGTGCTACAAACCCAGTCGGCGTGTCCTGTCCATCTGGTGTTGATTGCCGAAGGAAACTGTATGAGGCCTTATCCCCGCACCTGTGACTGCCTGCGTGATCAGCAGCTCATGGCCGTTTAAATGGCAATGATGTTGGGGCTATCCATGCCCACGTAACACAACCGCTGCGTGTGCGTCGTGTCAAGCCATTTTTTCTAAACATGCATCGATGAGGCATCTGTCAGGGCACGAAACGAGGGGAACGGTCACAATCGATTTACAAGACGACAAAATCAAGGCATATCCACACCTTGTCAGATCATACCGGCTCGCGTCCCATGCGAGGATAGTCCACACGCCGACCACGATTGAATCCCTTATCAAGAAGGACATGTCTTTTATTAGCTTGGTTTGACTGAAAACCAATCATCTCATCACTACCCTCCATCCCATCATGGCCTCCACCGCAGCCGCACGCATGTACACACCACGACCCTTACACAAAGAACTCCAGATTTCCGTGTTGATACTACACTGGAAGGGCCTATCCTTTCCACTTTTGTGTGTCGTAGTCGACGCAACCTAACGCTTACTTTTTTTCCCCAAGAGCATGGTGTACACTTTTGCCAGGAAACCAAGGAGAGAGTCTCGCCTTGTCGATGAGACGGCCATCTTGTTGATATTCATGATATTCAACGGCCATATCAATCAGGAACAGCTTTTTTTCTTTCGTGTAGCATCCAGCTCGCTTAACTGTCCTCCCAAGGTTAATCCAAACAAGATCCTTGCAGGCCGTTCTTGTGTGATTTTTTGGGGTTCGTTACAACATGGCACCAACAGAAGCTCATCACCCCCTGCCTATCCCGCTTTGTCAACCACACCCACAGCCTTTTTGATTAATGGGTTTTTTCGGAGTATCGGGATACACGGCAGGAAGGATAGGTCACGAGATTGCTCACGGGGGTCTGGGGTGTGACTGGACAGTGTGTGGTTCTGCTCTGACCGCACACCATCTTTTTTGGGAGGGAGTGTGCGGCGGTGTACAACACCTTCTGATGTCTGCGTACGCAAAAAAGCTGTGAGATTTGAGGTACGGATGGGTAAAGGCGGGTTACTGGTTTGGGGGATTCCGGTTTTTATTGCTGACGTTTATTTGGTTATCAGCAATGTCTGTTTTCATATCTCGATCGATAAGCTTGATGTCTTTTGGGAAACGGACGGTGCTGACCGCTTCCTCGTTTGAGTCTTTTTGTTTCTTAGAACGCGTCGCCAACAAGGAAGCAAACGATAGGCGAGACGAAACGAGCAAAAGGGCCGCGATTAGAAGGTATGTTGCTGTGGACAGAATAGATGGCGCTATCCTTTTGGGCATAATGAATATCCTTCAAGATGTATTTTTTTTCTAATAATTACTCGGCAGTACCAGTTATCTTGTCCACGACGACATGGGAAGGTAAAGCAGAGCAAGGCAAGGGATGGAAATCCTTCGCGGGGTACCACCACCACCAACTCAAGATTGAAACGAACCAACAAGGGTGCCCAAACAGAAAGGAGGCTTGCATCGAACCGGTCTGTCGGTCTCGATGTTCTCCACATTTTATTTCTGTTTTGAGGATGAAAAGTGACATGATCTGACGATGATGGTGGGCTTCAGTCCATGCAGATAGATAGATGCTGGCAGCACCGCCGACCTGGTGACTGGTTGGGGATACGATCTGGGGGGATATGCACCGTCGGCAAGTTTCTACATGAGAAGGAAGGGTGCTAAATTAGACGGCACCATTGAAACAGGAAAGAGCAAAAGGAAAAAGAATCACCATCTGCACAGAGGGGTCAGAAGGGCCGGGGAGGTGGGAAGGAAAAAGAATCATGAAAAGCACAAGAACTCGAAACAGGTGTGTGAGAATTTTAAAAAGAAGAACCGCTAAAGGTAGACGCCAAAGGGCCAACGATCATGCGACAGGGCAAAACCGATCAACGTGAGGAAAAAGGTGAGGGATATAGGTACATGGCATGTAGATGATTGACTATGAACAGGCCCCAGGTGATGGATGAAAAGAAACGAAATGACTCTCTTCTCACAGAAAATCAAGCTTCAACCCTCAGAAGAAGGAAAAAAGAAAAAAGAAGAAAAAACCCGAGGAAACCCCCCCCTCCCCCCCCTCTCCTCAAGATCGATCAAAGATCAGGGCTGCAGGAGTGGTGACAGATCGGGGGAGTTGGTTGTCAAAAGTTCTGTCATTTTCCTCGGCAACCTACCCTCCCTCAAACCTGCCGGATCTCACAGCTCGCTCCATCAGAATCGAAATCTCATCATAACTGATCATTTTTGTTCCCTCATTCTTTTAGACATGAATGATGATGATGATGTGTTGTGTTGTTTACATGTTTAACCCCACCCCCGCTTATGATATCTACTCCTGCAGCCCCTTTTATCAATCTTGAACTCCCCACAACCCATTTTATACATAGCACCACTCTTTTCCCCATCTTCCCCTTCAGACAGCCCGTGTCTCCCCTTCCCCAAGTGTCCTCCCCTTCAGCCAGTCCTTTGGCCTTACTCCTCCGCCAACCCCGCCTCCCTAACCAACCCATAAAATACCCCCCTCTTCTCTATCAACCTCTCAGGCGTATCAAACTCCACCACCTCCCCCCTCTCCAACACCACGACTCTATCACTATCCAAAATAGTATTAATCCTGTGCGCCACAGTGATAATCGTCCTGTTCGCAAACAATGGTCCCCTCAGCGTGTTCTGCAACAGCGCATCAGTCTGGACGTCCACCGCGGCAGTGGCTTCATCCAAAACCAAAATGTTAGACGGGGTGAGCATGGCTCTTGCAAGGGAGACTAGTTGGCGTTGGCCTTGGGATAGGTTGGATCCTGAAAAGAAGAAAAAGGGTTAGTAAACGGTGGGTAAAGGGGTGTGGGACAAAGAGAGAAAGAAGAGGCGGCCAATGAATGCTGTTCCCAAGTTTGTGTGTGTGTGAGAGAGAGAGGCTTGTTAAGCTTGATCCTGCAGCCAAACTCGCGCCGGTGTGATAGACCCCACACGGTGAATGAAAAGGCCCAAACTTGGCGTTTGACCGTTGGCGATTCTGAAAGTTTGGGATGCTCATTACTCCCAGTTGTTGCTGCTCTGCTTTATCGCCCTGCCGGCAGATTGTGGGTGTGATAACCCCTCCACCCTTGCCCCCCCCCCCCCCCCCCCCATGATCCTTGCATTTCGGGGGGGCTGGGGTACAGAGGGGGTATAAGGCAAGGTGATTAAGGTAGGGAGTGAAGGAGGGGGTGCAAAAGGTAAAGGTGTAGTCGGTGAGCAATTCATGATTCCTAAGCAGCAGCACACAGGCAGGTTTCTTGATGTTGCCGTCGCAATGCCCTTCGGAGTCCGGCCAGCTTGTGTGTCCAACACACCCTCCTACACACTCTCGGCGATCATGCAGGGGGAAGGATTGGATCGTGTATACGACGGAGAGACGGAATAGACAGAGAAAGAACAAGAGCAGACGGCGAGCGAAGCACCGAACTCCTCTTCCCGTCCTTCTACGCCTCATCGCTCTTCATGTCTCCTTCCGTCTCATCCCATCCCATCCCATCCATCCCAATCCATCCGCTGTTACACGCGCAGATGACGGCATGCTTCATCTGTCCGTCATGCAGAACGCGCAACGCAAGGAAAGCAGCAACAGAGATATCGCTTTCGTATCAAGAAAATGTGTTCCCAAAGAATATGGTGTGGCAGCAGCACATGCAGCTAGCCGCGAACGCGCCGCCACCATGCCGAAGAGCGGGCAGCAGAACACCAACACTGAGGGTTGCACAATAACACAAGTGCGGGAAAGCGAAAAGCCGATAGAAAGCGCAGAGACAATAGGGAAAACCACGTGGGAAAATATGTGGTGCTTACCTCCTTCGTGAATCTTAGCCTCCAAACCACCCTCCATGGAAGCGACGTGGTCCTTTAGCCGGGCATGTTCTGTGCAGCAAACAGATTGTTAGTCTTGTGTTCCCGTCATCAAGGCAAATCAGAGGTCAACAGAAAAACCCATGTGAGCTCCGAGATGGTGGGGGGAAAGACCGAAGAGGGGGGATAGAAACTAGATAGGGGGGCAATGTCACTCTGTGGTAAGTGTAACATGTCAAAATGAACGTACCGAGAACACTCCAGAGTTCGGTGTCATCGTGGACGTGGCCGGGGTCGAGGTTGTCCCGAACAGTGCCCTCGAATAGAGCGGCGTCCTGAGGGATGATGGCCAGGCGACGTCTGAGATCCAAGAGGCCAATGCTTGAGGTGTTGAGGCCATCGATGGTGATGTTGCCCGTGTCGGGCTCGATGATCCTGAAGAGGGCTAGGGTCAGCGAGGATTTACCGGCTCCGGTACGTCCCACGACACCAATCTTCTCGTGCGACTTGATGTCCAGGTTAATGTTCTTGAGAACCAAATCAAGACCCTCGCGGTAACGAGTGCTGTAGTTGTTGAACTCGACTTCGCCGCGGGCCGGCCAACTGACAGGCGGCCGATTGCGATGAACGATTTCAGGGGCCTCGCTTGGCAGCTGGGCATATTCAAGCACGCGCTCTACAGACACAATGTTGGTCTCGACCTCGACCGTCTGACGGACGATCCAGTTGAGGGACGTGGTAATCTGCAGGGCATAAGACATGGCAAAACCAACCCATCCTGCCGACAGCCCGCTGCCATTGACGACCGACATGACGGCGAAGCCAGCGGCGGCCAGAATCACTACGGCGCCAATAAACTCGAGTCTCACCGCCAACCATCTGTTGGCGCTGATGGAGGGGAAGTAAGCTCGCAAATTGGCATCTACCCTCCACTCGTTATCGACCTCGAACCTGTCCTGCTGACGGTACGCTCGGATGGTCGAGACACCGCCGAGTGACTCTTGAAAGTGCGCATAGATAGGACTTCGGCTCACGCTGTCAAGTCTCTTGAGCTCACGGGATGTGCGCAGGTAGTACCGCTGGATGAAGATGTACATGGCGCTGAGGGGAACTATCAGGGCAATGAAGGGAGGTACAGTGACCGAGATCATGACTAGCGTGAAGGCGGACTTTGCCAGGTTGTTGAACAACATGTTGAAGGTCCGGGCAATCACCTCGTCGACACGATAGATGTCACTATGTAAGGGTCGAGTTAGCACAATCTGAGCAACCCTCGCTAAAGGCAGACCGCCCCTTCTGCTCCGCTGTTGGACAGCCTGCAAGATACGTAACAGTAACGGAACACAACATGCCCACTAGTGTTGCCCAACCCACCGGAGCCACTCGATTCTCCCGTCTCATACAACAGTAGCTTGTGCCACGCTTCTATCGGCGAACAGGAGCAAGAACGGGGAGAGCCGAGGGACATAACCGGACAAACAAGGCCCTAAGAAGAAGCAACAGGATACGTACCTTGAGAACCTATTGAGAATGCGGCCGGCCGGTGTGACGTCGAAAAAGGACATGGGCGACCTGAAGATCGCCGTTGCCATCCTCTCGTGCAACTTTCTCGATGCCTATGCGAACCACCTGTGAGCATGATGCTTGGTTCGCCTGCATCGCCATCGTCAATCTCACTCACCTCAATAGAGCAGAAGATCCAAAGAACAAGCGTTTGCACCACGGTAAGGGCGGCAGCGCCGACGCCGAACACGAGATAGAAGCCAAGATACCTGCCAGCATTGAGATTGGAGCCGTTCTTGGTGTTCTCGTCTGACCAGCTCTTGAGCCACAGATTCCCGCCTGCGTCATCAGAGTTAGCAGGAGGCACATCCAGGGGTGTAAACAACGAAGCAGCTATATATCGTCGGTATGCAAAGTGGAAGGAGACACATTGACTCACCAATTCCCGCAGTTTGAGCAGCGATGAGTGTGATCAGGTAGACACCAACGGCTGCGAGATTAGCAGTTTTGGCATACTCGGTGTAAACTGGAACAATATTAGCACCGCGATCGACGATACCAAGATTAGAGAAGTTAACAATGACGTACCTGACCACTTGACTTTGCCCTGTTCGGAGTGCTCCTTTGCCTGCTTGGTCCTGCTAGGGTTCTCCTCGTCGGTGAGCTTGCCCCTTGGGCCCCTGAAGCTGGCGGCACTGGCACGTCTGAGGGTGGTGTTGCTGCCCGTCCTAGCCTTGGGTTTCGAGGGGGACGATTGACTGGGACCTGGTTTGATAGACTGGAGCATACTCAACCCTTCCTGGGCTTCCTCGATAGTATCTTTTTCTTGGCTGCTGCCCTCGGCATCAATGATGGTAGATGTTTCGCTGCCGCTGTCTGTGGGGGATACAGATTGGGAGCTCGGCCCAGAGCTGTCTTGGCCAGCGGTTTTGATAAGATCAAAGACCAAGCCCTTCATAGCAACAAGCTGCCTGTAGGTTCCCTTCTCGGCGATCTCGCCATCCTTGAGCATGCAAATGTAGTCAGATTGGATCAAGACTGGAATCGAGTTCGTGGCGAGGATTCTTGTTTTGGAGCTCAGAAGACCCTTGGGGCCAAGGACGTTATCGATAATGTGACGTCCGACATGAGAGTCCACAGCGGATAGGCAGTCGTCCATCAAGTAAATATCAGCTCTCGCGTAAACAGCTCTGGCTAAGGCGACACGGGCCTTTTGGCCACCGCTGAGAGAAATGCCGCGCTCTCCCACCACGGTTTCGTCGCCGTCAGGAAGCTGAGCAAAGTCATCGAGCAAAGCGCAGGCCTTGACGGTCCTTTCGTAGAAATTGGAGTCATAACGATAGCCGAAGATGATGTTTTCCTTGACAGTAGCATTCATGATCCAAGAGGTCTGGCTGACGTAGGCGATTGAGCCTCTGATCTCAACATCGCCCTTGACCTTCCAGAGGTCGCCAAGGACACTCTGCAGGAAAGAGCTCTTGCCTGCTCCGACACGGCCTACGATGCAGGACAGCTCTCCCTTGTGAGCAGAGAAATTGACATCGTGCAAGACGTCCTTGTTTTCGTGGCGGTTCCAAGAAAAGGAAGCATCGCGAATGGTGACAGTCTCCTCGCCGAGCTCTTCAGCTGCTGGCTTGACAATAACAGCATCAGGCTGGATCTCTTCGGCGGTGAGGAACGAGGTAAGGCGACCGACAGCAACACTGGCTTCGATAATGGAGGTAATGACCATGGGTAGAACCGCCAGAGGAAAAGTGAGAAGGTTAAAGAGGGCTATGAAAGGTTAGCTCAAGTACTGTGAGAAGTTGAAGAATGATACACACCCAAGCAGGGGAAGACGATGTCGGTGGTCAGGGGCTTGTCGCCAGAGAAGACAAACACCGCAAATGTCGAGCAGGACACCAAGAAGGGTGTCGAGGACCATGTAAAGTTGGCAAAGGCCTGGCCAGCACCAATTCTGCGCAGGTTCTTGAGCTCCTGATCGTTTCTGATGTAGTTGAGCCTGTTCATAAAGGCCGCACCCCAGGCATACAACTTGATGCTCTTCATGTTGTTCACAATCTCGGCAATGAGTCGACTCCTGGCGTCCTTGTTCTTCATTTGCTTCTTTTGCAAATTCTTCATGAACTTTGCAATCATGCCATTGATCGGAATCATGACGATCATGACACCAACACCCGCAAGCATAGACCATCCGACGAGCTGGTATAGCGAGGCCAAGCAGATGATAATCTGGAAAGGGGCAGACCACAGCTGCTGGGCGAACTGCGTAAGATCCTGCAGCCGCTGGGCGTCCACCGCCATATAGTTGACAATGTCTCCGGTGGTCTTGCTCTTGCGGCCCTCGTTCGAAAGTCTCAATGACTTCTTGTAGATTGCCGAGGTCAAGCCACCCTTGATCCTCATACCGGTAACGAAAGCAAGCTGGAAATACTGGTGGATCATGGTGGTCTGGAAGACAGCGATAGCAAACATACCCAGAGCGATCGATGCGCCCTTGATCACGGGCTGGCGCTCCACGCCAGGAAGGTTCCAGGAGTCGACAAAAGAGAGCAGATACTTCAACAGCTGGGGCTGGGTAAACTGCGAGATATCGTTGCCAATTTTGAACAGAGCAGCGAGCATATAAGGACCACCATAAGCACGAATAAGCGCCAACCAAATGGACGGGTTCTTGCGAGTCTTGAGTTGGTGCTCCCAGGCAGTGGCAAACGCCTCACCCGTGGCCTTTGTGGTATCTGTCTTGGAAAGACCCCAAAGATCCTCCTCTGTCAGGAAAGTCGAGTAACCGTACTTCATAAGTGGCGTCATCCACGAGAAGGTAAGAAGGGAAAAGACAGTGGCGTATTCCACAGGACACTCCTCTTCGTCTACCAGAGCCTCGTATGTAGAGTTCTTCTTGGGCCACAACCACTCAAAGAAAAACTCGGCAATCGAAAGGCCAAAGCCGACGCAATAGGTGATAAAGTAGGGCAGGTTGCTGGCAAAGATCTGCTGCGAGATCAGAGATCGAAGTTTGACGGAGAGGGCGATGATAAGAAATAGCCAGTAGAAGAGGACGACACCGTTGGCGTTTCGCAGTCTTTCGTGCTCGAGCCATTGGATGGTGAAAACCACACCGAGAGACACGATAGTTGCGACGGTTGTGTACACTCTAAAGTCGCCGTACCAGATACCGGGATAACTGATGATTTGGAACGCAAGTTGAACCGCAACGTTGGCGATGATGAGACCGAGCAATACCTATGCGCAATGTCAGCGCAACATCCGTCACCTTACATTCATGTCCATCCAGGCTTTCGCAACCTACCTGCTTGGTCCAAAAGTGCCAATCCTTGGAAACTGGATTTGGTTTCCTCCATTTGATCAACCACCCGATGGCCAATGACCCAGCAATGATTCCAAATGCAGCAACAGAAGCCACCCAGACATCGATAAAGCAAGGCGTAAAGTCCCATCGAAAGGGGCTCAAGGGACCCCAACCTTCTTCATTTCCACATAACGGCTGTCTCAAAGTCCTTTCCGCGCTCAGATACCCATGGCCAAACCCAGAAGAGAGGGAATGGTATCCTGTAAACGATCCGGTCTCAAAGAGAATCTTTTGCGACGACTGTTGCGGTTGCGGTGACAAGACCTGCTGCAGGCCGTCACCAAAGCGAGCCACGGCCTCGTCCATTGGCACAGATATTATTGCCGTCTTAGGAACTTAGGCGCAGACGTCATATCAGGCCTTCCTCTCCTCCACGACTTCCCCCAAAATGCGCCGAAAACTGGACTTCAATGGCGGGCAGTGAAGTCTCGAAACTAGCCCTGGTATCGGCGGCGGCTTCGCGGGGCGGATATGGATGACGTTCACGGAGTTTGGCGATCTCGGCACCGGCAAGGCACGGGCGCAAAACCGAGAAAAGCGATGCGATCAAGTCGACAGCTACTGGGCTGGCTCGGCCAACAGGAGACAATTGAGGTTCGAGGGGCAAGGAATCAATGAAGGATCCTTCGTCGGCAAGAAGAAAAACCGAGAAAAGAGGACAAGCTTCGCCTGGCAGCCAACAAACGCGCCCTTGAATATGTCAGCAAGTTCTGGGGCCCTGGGGGTCTTTCTGGCAGTTATCGACAGGGGGAGCCTGGAGATGCAGCCGAGCTAAGCTGCATGCAGCTATCAAAGTGTTCACGGCCCCAGGTCATGCGGCTAGCGGGGGACTTTTGGCATCCGACAATTGGCTGCAACTGCTCTCTTTTCCCTCTTATCCGGATGCCAAGCCATGTACCTGCCTAACAGCTCACAGGGTGCCCCACCCGACGTCGGAGCTTTCACCCCACCAGCAACCGCTGTCCCATTTTCCATCCATCTCAAGCTTTGCCTCACCACGGTGCCGGTGGCCAGTGTCCGGTGTGACGACAGCAGCTCTCTGCCTCGTGGTACGCAGTACACGATTGGTAATATGGAATGCTTCTTTCCACTTCACAATCTGTCTTTTCCGTGACATGTTGCGGGGAAGAACCGGCGCTCTGGGACGTGGTCGGGGCGTCTTATGCCGACACATCCACTGATGTGCTCTTCAGAGCAAAGTTGACGCAACCACTTGCAAATGCCATAGCAATGCTAATTACAATCGAAGCTAAGCCAATCCAACCAGTTCCATATTTGCTACGTACCTCTTCAGTCGAGAACTTTGCAAGCTTGTCATTCCCATCTTGACAAAACTTCCACGGTTTATTCTTTCACACACCATATCGATAACGGCTTCCGGTCCCGCCGTCACACCTACCCCACCATTAGGGCACCCCCCTGCAATGACGTTGGAGAAAGCCCCTCCTCCCTCACCATCCATTCTAGAAAGCATGCCTCGCTCGACACCACCACAACGCTCACCATCACCACCACCAACATACAACGAAAGCGATTCTATCCCCCTGGAATCCCTCTCCCCAACCGGCCAATCCACAACCTCCAAACCACTTATTTCCCCATCTCTACCCCCCCTGAAAATCCCCTCCCAATCCCAACTCCCCACCCTCCTCTTCATCTCCATCCTCTTCCTAGCGTTCTTCCCCTCCCTCTTCCACACCCTCTGGAACCTCCCCTTCTCCTTCCTCTTCCCCTCCCACCACAACACCCCCACAAGCTACCATTCCCCCCCCTCAGCAGTAACAATGTGGACCCAAAAACAATTCACCCTCCCCTCCCGCTCTCGCGGCTCATACCTCATCACCGACACCATCATCAAGGAACTTCCCGAGATCAAAAACTACAAAGTGGGCTTGTTGAACCTGTTTATCCAGCACACCTCCTGCGCGTTGAGTCTGAATGAGAATTGGGACGAGGATGTCAGGGCGGATATGAGTGATGCGTTGGATAAGATTGTGCCGGAGCAAGGGCCGAAGGGGGAGGCGCTTTATAGGCATGATGCTGAGGGTGAGTTTGTTTCTGGGATGAAGACCAAAAAGGGATGGTGGGAGAGCTGACATGTATGGGGGTACCTAACGTAGGGCTGGATGACATGCCTGCTCATGTCAAGAGTGCTTTGATTGGGGCTAGTGTTACTATTCCGATCAAGGATGGGAAACTGGTGAGTCTTGACTGGTTGTGGTGAGTGGAGGGAAAGGGGCGAAATGATGCTAATGAGTTGAAATAGTGCACCGGAACGTGGCAGGGGATCTGGTATCTCGAGTTTAGAGCCGCCAAGCATAGTCGCCGGGTTGTTGCTACGATACAGGGCGAGAAGGCTTGACTGGGGGAGAGGTTGTAGATTGGGAGTGGTTGGGGTTGGTCGGGGCTTTTATGAGAGGATGAAGAGTTGTTGATGTTTATAGTAGCAGTATCTACATCAATGACAAGCATAACACCTCTGGTGCCCACCTCTTGTCTGCAAAGTCGTTCACTGAAGAATATGGATGTACGGATACTAGATATGTGTCTTTAGTTTTTCACTCTGACTTTGCCGCTAGCATCCTGTTTCACGGAAAAACACTGTGTATATCACACACCCAGATGCCGGCTGTAAATATCACGTCATGTGTGTTTTGTTCTTAGGTAGCCATTGGACTTGTCTCTTCCTCGTGGCCACGCCAAACAGCCATTTAAGGCGTAATAAGGTAGTCAATAGGGATCGATATTATTGTGCAAGAAGTACCTTGGTCTCTTCGGGCCTGTTGACTAGCACGTCGTCGGTATACCATATAATTATTGTTAACCTACCCCTTTCTAGAAGAAGAACAGGCCTTAAAGGATAATTAGTACGCCTCAAAAGATAGCTAAGAGGTCTATTAACTATCTTTTAGGGCCTGGTTCAGTATTTTGCAGTACCAGTTATCTTGTCCACAACGTGACTAGGCATCTTTTGAGGCCTACTCTTGGATTCTCAAGTTCCAGTTCAGGCATGGCTCGGTCTGTTTAGTAAGTCAGTTGTGGAGGCTATACACAGGTATTCTCTTGACTTAGGTTGAACATCTTTCCCAGAGCATAATGAACTCTCAACAGGTTGGGATCTGGAAGCGGCACAGGGTTGCGAGCATCATTCTGTCTAAAGGTGACGCTTCGAGGTTCCATGCTCAGCTGATAGTGACCAATACCGCTCTCGAAGACATGCACGCGATAGGTGTGAGGCTGTTGTCCACTTCTTTAGCAACCAGAAGCTGGAGATCTTTTATAGCTGGACTTACCTCGCGTGTTGGTTCAAACCCAAACCGGAAGTCGTTGAACAGCAGGTATTTGGCTAGCATGATGGCGTCTTCCGCCTTGTTGATACTTGCTATATTCGTGTATTAGGGATTGATGATGCCAAAATAACGCCCAAAAGCCCATCATGTTACAGCCATCCTGCGAGTCTATATTCGAATACATTAGCTAGGTGTCGTTTGACTTGGGGCTATCACACCCACCTATTCAACGTTTTTCTCGTCAAAATTCCCCAAGTACGTGTGGCAATATGTGTGCCACAGTGTGCTCCTCCCAATACTGTCTCGTCTTCTCATGTGCGGACAGTTGGGTCATGGAGTACTGTTCCTGATAAGCCCCTCTCAGTACACAGCGGTACCCGTCCCGCTTTAAACAAGACGCTTCAAGATCTTCCTGCTTCTTTCTTGAGGCGGAATCTCTCTCGGCCCTGTAGTTACCGATGCCATGGTCAACTTTGGATTGGTCGGCAGGTTGAAATTGAGCATAATTGTCAATAACCTTTCAAATAAGCCCATAAACGTCAAGATCCTAAACATACCTGGCTTGAGAATCGTGCCCGCAAGAAAATTTCTTAGCTGTTGCAGCTTTTCGGGAGTCACGGAGAACTTGATGATCTCCTTCATGAGATTCTTACCTCCCTCGAGAGGTAAATGGTGGACAAAGGTCTCCAAGAAGTATCTTGTATCATACATCTGCGTGGTTGGTACATATTCCTTCAGAGAGTCTAGGCATTCAGTCTTCATTGCAAGAATCATTTCGTCATTTTCAATCTGCTGGACCGATGTCGATTGAGGCTTGCACGCGGTCAGCTCGGGCTCGCACAAGGGGGCCAACAGGGACTTCCAGTAGGGAGAAAGCCAACTCATTTCGGCAAAAATGGCCTCCGTCGAGAAGTCGGGATGTTGCGGAATGGGCTCGGGCCCAGTGGTTGCCTGCGAATGTGCTGGATGTTCCGGAGTGGAGGCTGTTTCGGATTCGAGCTCGCCTTGCTCTTTCTCCGGTTTCTGACGAATAACCGCCGTTGACTGGGACACAATTGTGTCTGTGGATACGAAGGAGTGTTGCGAGATAGGCGCCATCTTGCTGCGTATTCCTTTTCAGATAGGTAGGATGTTACTGGAACGTTGATCGGCGAGAAGTTTCTCTGAACAGAGTAGCAATAATAATAAATCAAACTTGGAATTTTAAAGTTTGGTGCCACCAGTTCTCCTTTGGACCCGCTGTAGGCATCAGAGGCGCTTTCCCACAAATTACTCTTTATACTTTCCCTCTGGCTTCTGTCTGTCTTGGAGTTTCCATGAAGTTGAAAAGGGGAAGGGTTAGGGTTATGCTTTCTCACTCTCAATAACTCAAACTTCGTCATTCCCACCAACCCCATGCCACTCACTGAAGCCCAAAACTCCACTTCACTTTGCATCAACAACAAAGTCGACATTTCCTGACTTTCTTGTCCCTAATTACTGGGCCATAAGAGAAACTTGGGCGCTAGATAGAGATATACCTCAAAAATGCACGAAATCATCACCCTGCAACTGGGGCAGCAGAGCAACTATCTCGCCACTCACTTCTGGAATACCCAAGTACACTTCATCCCTGCGCCTGTCAACAACATCATGAGAAGCTTACAAACTATACAGGAATCATACTTCACCTACTTAGAGAACGACGAGCCCCTCATCGACCACGATGTGCACTTCCGCCCCGGGCTCTCTCCAGATGGCAAAACGGAGACGTTTATGCCGCGGACGGTGATCTATGATTTGAAGGGGGCGTTTGGTTCGATGAAGAAGATCAATGCGCTTTATGAAATCGAGGGCGAGGAGCCTGATCCCACCCAGTTGGACTTGAACCCGACGGCGTCTGGAGTATGGTGAGCCTCACTGACATATCTCACTCCACGACAAACAGATTCTGATCGTCCAGTAGGCCCGGAAAGACAGTCCTCCAAAAGGCCGACCCCATTCAGCCTTCACCCTACACAGAAGCTCTGAACTCTGGCCTCCCACCTCCCAGACCTACCCCCGACACAGTGAGATGCTTTTCTGATTTCTCGCGGTTGTACTACCACCCACGGTCAGTCGTGCAGCTGAATGAGTTTGAGGTAGCGTCGACGATCCAGCCTTTCGAGCAGTTCAGCACTGGAGAGGAGTTGTTTAGGGAGCTTGACAAAGAGCACGACCTCCTGGACCGCGATCTGAGGTATTTCGCCGAAGAGGCAGACTTTATGCAGGGATTTCAAGTGTTTATGGGGGTAGACGATGCTTGGGGAGGTTTTGGATCCAGATACCTGGAGAGGATCAGGGATGAGTACGGCGCAAAGATAGCTATCTGGACTTGGGGGCTAGAATCACCACTCAAAACCATGCCACGGGTACGTTTCTATCTTCCTCATCTTTCTTACCCATGTACTAACCTCGACAGGATAAACGTCTCCTCCGCCTAGCCAATAAATCCCGCTCCTTCACCGAACTCTACAACCACTCCTCCATCCTCGTCCCCCTCTCCCTCCCCTCCCTCTTACCCCCCTCCCTCACCAACTTCGACCCCACCTCCCCCTGGCACACAACAGCTTTGTTCTCCTCAGCAGTAGAATCCGCCCTCCTCCCCTCCCGTCTCCGAGGCCAAAAGAAGGAAACCCTCAACACCATCATCGAAACTCTGGATCTAACCGGCAAGCAAAAGGTTGCCGGGCTACAATTCTCAATCAACTCCTCCCCCATCAGTGACTTTTCCGAGGGGATCCAACTCGACATTAGACTTTCCTCCTCAGCAGCAGACCAAATAGACGTCTACTCCATTCGAAACCAAAACCAAAGAACACCAAGAGTCTTCAGCCAGCTGCTCACCTCCCGCGGGTTCTCCCCCTCGGAAACATCCGGCAAAGAAGGCGAGGAACTCGATGAAAAAGGCCGACGTATCCGCAAGAGCTCTTACGAGCCGATAACCAAGACTTATGCCACTGAGCTGGCGTTCCCGATTTTGGATTCGTTTCCCGCGATTTTCACTGTTGAAAAGGATGAAGAGGAGGAGAATGAGGGAGCGGAGGTCAAGGTCAAGATCACAACCAGCTTGTCGACCGACTCGAGCGTCTGTACTAGGTTGAGAAAGCTGAAGGACACGGTGATCAAGAGCGTAGGGCTGGAGGACAGGGAGATGCTGGGGAATGATTTGGCGGAAATGGCGGAGGAGTACCATGAGGGCTGGAGTGGTGGGAGTGATAGCGGGGAGGATGATTGATCTCTCGATGTAAACAAACACCAAAGAAGAAAAACACTTTGAAAAGTCGTGGTGGTTGATTCTTTTCGTGTCAGGATAGCTTCTGAGAAAAAAAAAAGGTTGTAAGAAAGAACAACAACCAAAAAGTGGAGAAAAAAAGCAAAAAGCTCACCGGCCAACCTTTAAAAGGTGGCCGGCTACGAAAACCCTCCGGGAAGGTTTTACTTCGGAATCGAACTCGGGGGTTATAGGTCCCCCGGCGGGGGGGGGGGGCGGTAACAGCAGCTTTTACACCTTGACCATTTGACCTGACCACAAAGTGGCGCTCTGGTCAAGATGTTCGAGCTGCTGTTGGAAGGAGTAAAAGGGACCTAGTATATATACCGTGGTTGGGTCTTTCCTTCTCAACATTTGGCCCCTTCCTTTTGGACGTTGGCTCCTTCCTTCTGACGGTGGCTCCTTCCTTCTGACGGTGGCTCCTTCCTTTTGACGGTGGCTCCTTCCTTCTCAACATGCGCTCCCAGAGTCGTCGAGTTAATGAATAACCCGAGCTACCAACGGTCTGCTGACTCTCCGTAAACACTGAGGGAACAGAGCAGGGCGAGCTCCCTCGAAGGGGGGGGTGTGTACTTCGTGAATGGTGTATCTTCATGCTATCAGGGCAGAAAAGATCAATGGTGTTATCGACAAGAGTATTGCGAGGATAAACCACACAGAGTGAAACAATCAAGAGCATGTATGTAGCAAACCGGTAACCGTGTTATGCTATTCTCAATGCTACACAGAAAAGAGCCATGATTACCTCTACCCAAACCAAAAAGGAAACAAAAACGCTACCCCTGGCTATATCTATCTGTAATACTCCTACAACAACAACACACCAATGCAAGCCGCTCATCAACCCAGACGCCTCTCATGTCCCATATTTCATATCCCATATCAGCCATGTACCAACCTGACTTCTCAAATCATCAACCCATCAAGCCGTAGCATAACCCACCAGCCCATCCACCTCCACAAACCACTCCTCAGGGTGCCCATCCCTCCCGGTCATCTCCGCCTCCTTCACATCAACCACCATCTTCTCCCTCAGCTCCCTAGTAATCTCATCCACATCCACATCCAAATACCTCCTCAAAAACCCTCCGACCTCAATATTCTCCACATTTCCCCTGATATCCTCCGTCCCCGGCCCCCCGCTGCTATAAATATTCACATCCACGGCCGAATGCCCATGGGTAGACCATCCAATCCTCGCCCGGATGCTCACCATTTTTGAAAAGATATTCATCGCCAGTAAAGGATTCGACGCCAGAGCATTGATCTCAATCTCCAACGCATCCTTGATCCCCAATCTCTTCTCCACCAAATCCTCCCTGATCCAGTCCTGAAGCTGCTGCTGCTCCTCGACCGGGTTCGCGATCATGTGTTGCTGCAACAGTAGCGTGAGATACTCGGCCGAGGCATTCGCCTGCAGCAGAACCTCGGGATGCCAGTTGTATACAGGCAGCTCATTCGGCGCCTGCCAGGCAGTCGACAACCCACCCGTCTCGTGATCGCTCGTCGCAACCAAAACACCCTCCGTATCCGACTCCTCGATAAACTCCAACACGGCATTAAAAGTATTGTCATACTCCAACACCTCCCTCACCTGTGCCGCCGGATCATTGATATGTCCCGCGTGATCAATCCTGCTCCCCTCAATCATCAAGAAAAAGCCCTTCTCACTATCCTTGGTCGCCTCCTCCAACGCCCTCAAAGCCGTGACCGCCATCTCGCTTAAGCTTGGGTAGACATCATTCATATGCCTGCGGTCAATCTCAAACGGCACATCCCTCTCGGCAAACAACCCCAACAACGGCAAGCTCACATTCTTCCCCAACTTGAGCGAGTCAAACCCAGCCCTGTCATCCACATACCCCCACCCATGCTTCTTCTGCCCAATCTCCACAACATCAACATCATCCTGTCTGCAACTCCCCGCGGTAGAGTTCTTCAAGAAATGACATCTCCCACCCCCCAAAATCAAATCCACTGACCGTCCCAACACCCCCTCCCCAATCTCCTGCATCGCAATCTCATCCATCTGCCATCGATACCCAACATGACTAGCAAAACACGCCGGCGTCGCATCCGTCACATCCGTCGTGACAACCAAACCAGTCTTGTACCCCGCCCGTTTGGCAGCCTCGAGGACCGTACCGCAGGGCTTAAACCCGGGTTCCATCCCGATAGCGCCGTTGTAACTCTTCCTCGCACAGCTAAACGCCGTAGCCCCAGCCGCAGAGTCCGTCACCCATGAATTTGACGATCTTGTTCTCGACGTGCCCCAAAAGTGCTGATCCAAGACGAGGGTGTCATCCATGGGGAGCTTATTGACGTGCTGTCTGAATGTTCGAGTGAGAGACAGGGAGGCAGGGCCCATGCCGTCGGATACCATAAAGATGAGGTTGCGCTTGCGGTCTTTCTTCGGGGGGAGGGAGGAGATGGCTGGGTAGGGGGTTCCCGTGCCTGGATCGCCGGGGATGATGGGGATGGGGTCGGTGGGGGTGGGTGGGTTGGTGGTGCTGTTGCGGTGTTGGAGGACTACTGCCAGGACGATTACTCCGGCTGTTGCGAGGAGGGCCCAGGAGAAGAGGAGGAGCTCGCGGACGGTGCGGGTGCGGGCGGTGGGCGTTGGTGAGAGTGGGGTGCCGTGGATGGCGGCATCTTCTTGTTCGGCGCGGCGGAGGGAGTCGATTGAGTTGCGCGAGGGTACTCCATCTGCTAGTAGCGGCGTGCGCTCCCCGGACGCCGGTTTGGACGTCGGGGACTGGGAGAGGTGTTGGTCAGATGATGTTATGTTGATAAGGATGGCATGGGATGTTGGGGTAGTGAACTCACCATCGTCGCTCTCTCCTATTCGGGTGTTGGTAAACTGTCAAAAGCAAATATTGACTCAAGTCTGTCTATCGTCTGAGAGTTGTCAATACTGTGTTTCTGTCAAAATTCAAAATTGAGTTTGACGGCGCGGGTAGATAAACTACTGGGGAGTTGGAAAACCGTTGACCGTGACTCGAGGACGTTTGGGGGAGGTTGGGGGAACCTGGGGAGCCTGGAACATCGGCTAGCCTGCAGTGCCTAGACCTGCAGGGGCTGAGCGTGACAGGTATTACTCCCAACTACCAAGTCTCAACGTCGAGCCCGACTGCGGACAGGTAGCATTTTCTCCTAAAGACCGGAACGCTAGCTATATCTAGCATTTAGCTCCATTTTTATTAATTAAACTAGGGCGTAAGTTTTCCAATATTAAAAGTCTTACAAAATACAGGTAAATAGGTTTTTACGATATATATTATCCTTTTATACGCTCTAATGGTAATTTTTAAAATGATTAAAACCGTTAAAATCATTAGGGCTATTTAAAACTATTAAAGCTATTTAAAACTATTAAGGCTATTAAAAGCTGTTAGAGTCGTTTAAAACTATTAAAGCTATTTAAAGCCGTTGAAATCTTGTAAAACCTCTAAAGCTGTTAAACTTTTCAACTGTAACGGTAAAGTTGGCGACAGTTTTGGCTTATATAAGTAATAGTAATAGTAATTAAATATATAAAAATCAGTATTTAAATTTATCAAAGATAGGCTTTTTAAAAAAAAACCTTTATTTTTATAGTGTTTTTTATCTTTTATAATATTAAGAAACTCTTGTGGATCAAAATGCTAGATATAACTAGCGTTCCGGTCTTCAGGAAAAATCGCTACTTATCCCTAGCTGGGCTCCTCGACGTCAACCCCCCACCCCCACATGAAAGCCTCGCCAATTAACAAACACAACCCATGTAGTGACAGCATCCCCCTTGTGACCACCCAACACATCAAACATCAACACCGCTCTTTCAAACTCAAGTTCACCCACCTCAAACACAGCAAATCATGTCCCCAAGCAAAACCTCCCTCCTTTCCGCCACAACCTCCTTCTGCCACTCCCTCTCCGCTCAGTCACCCCCCTCCACCATCCTCTCCCACTTCTCCTCCTCCCCCGACACTCTAATCTACGAACATGGCCTCCCCCAGTTAGCTCCCTTTCTCGGCCGAGAATTCAAAGGTCCCTCCGGCCTCAAAGAGTATTTCCATCTCCTCTCCAAGCATCTCGCCTACAAAGACATGCACTTCAGCAATTACTTTGCCGACCCCGAAGCCCTCAAGGTATCAGTCCGAGGCGAAGCAACATTCACCTGGCTCTCGACCAACCAGTCCTGGGACGAGGTCTTTACATATGTCTTGGAGTTTGACAATGACAATAAACTGACCAAGTATGAAATCTGGGCTGATTCAGGGGCTGCCTACCTGGCCAGTCAGGGGCTGTTATAGACAGATAGAATTACAATCAATTGAAACCCCCAATCTCGAATCTACAAGGAACCATTTCGCTACAAAACCGAAAAAAAAAAAAGCAGGAGACGCTGGGTATACACACCATCACCCTCTCACCCCTAACCATCTCACCCCTAACCATCTCACCCCTAACCATCTCACCCCTAACCATCTCACCCCTAACCATCTCACCCCTAACCACTTAACCAAAGTCCACCACGTCCTCGTCCTCCACTCCTTCACCCGACCGAGATATTTATCCTAATCAACATACCTCTTTGGACTCTTTGGATACATGAGATGCAACCGATCCCGAAAATGCGCATGCTTGATCCCGTTGGGCCTCGCCTGGGCAAAGTGCTCGATCGCATCCTCAACCTTCCACCCCAACCTCTCCACCAAATAACACACAATCAAAAACCCCGTCCGGTTAAACCCATAATGACAATGCACCCCAATCTCAAACTTGGTTTGCTTCGCTCTGATCTCGTCCACCTTCTCGATAAACCGATCAATATCCGCCCTCGACGGCGGAATCTTCGACACCGTTGCCACCTTGTGATAGCTGACCTGCCAAACCCTCAAATTGTTCGGTTCGTACACAGGCGTGTCGTGCGAGATGTCAATCACATCCCTAATGGTTTTCCCCCCGTACTTTGCCCCAAACTTCTGAGGAGAGTGCTCACCATCCGTCTCCCTCAACGTCTTCATCGCCCTAAACACTCCCGCAATCGGGTCCGACACGGGCACCACACCCCGCCACTTCTCATAATTCTTCACATCCCACTTCCCACCCTCGTTCAAATACTGCAGCTGCCAACTCAGGTCCAACCTCTTAGTGATTTGGTCGGTCAAAAACTCCGATATCAACCCAGCCACCATCTCCTCGGAAAAAAGCAGCCCATGACCCCCAACCTTAATATCAAAATTCTTAATATACTTCGGTGGGTGGGACGGCAGAGGCGGAATCCAACTGTCCAAACTCGGCGTCTCCGAAGCACAAGACTCCTCAGGAGTTGAGCTCGACAAGCTAGCCACCTCAGAGT
This sequence comes from Podospora anserina S mat+, assembly GCF_000226545.1. Lineage (NCBI taxonomy): Eukaryota > Fungi > Ascomycota > Sordariomycetes > Sordariales > Podosporaceae > Podospora > Podospora anserina. The sequence continues at coordinate 1,933,864 of NW_001914854.1, forward strand.
CCCTAACCATAGAAGTCGGAGGAGCAGGAGCAGCACCGCCACCCCCCAAGCTAGTATCCGAACCCGGTGATCCCCGAGACCGCGCGCCCGCGCTCCCCAAGCTCAGAGTCGAAATAGGTGAATTCTTCCAATCCAAAATCCGGCCCGCCCTCCACGGCGGCGTCGTGTGCGAGTGCTCAACCAAATCATAAACCTTCTCCGCCACCCACATCGGCGTAATCTCATCCAACCACCCACTGATTATCAAGACCGGAACCTGAAGGCCCGTCCAGACACTATTCTCCGGGAAACCCCCCTTCGGATTCCCCTTTTCATCAAACTCTGGCAACATCCCCCAAGCCATACGTCTAAACACGGGCGTTCTGCTCTGGTAGTTAAACATGAGCTGCAGCTTCCTCGCCTTGGCATCCGCCATGGGGCCAACAATCCGACTGACACTCGCACTGTTGATCCCCCCCCTCCTATCCCAAGCCCTCCAGAGGTCGAAAATGAAGCCCGGGATCCAAAGCAGTCGCCGATACTTTTTCACCTGCTCCTCCGTCGGCATCAGAGCCGGACACATAGCCACAAGTCCAAGAACACTGTCACAAAGATCCGACTGTATCTCGTGCCGAGGGTTGATAAGCAGTGTCGCCAGTCCACATCCCATACTGTGCGCTATCAACACCACCCGCTGCCTCTCTTCACGATAGTCATTGATGATCATCTCCAAGAGTTCCACAAGCGCATCGGTGGTGTAAGCGACCCAGCTGGTGTTGGTGTACTCTGAACGTCCGCATCCTGGCAGATCCACGGCAAGACAAGACGCAAGGTGGGTGAGGCTGGTCAGGATCCGGTGGAACTGGGCTACTGACCCCCCGAGGCCGTGGATGAAGACGAGGAGGGGGAGTGGTGGGTCTTTGGGGAGGTTGTCTGTTTGTGGGTGTTTTCGGTAAAAGATACGGAGTTTGTTGTAGAAGGCTTTGGAGGTGGTGTAGGACTTGAATTCAGAGTATTTTTCGAGGAGGGGAGGATCTGTTGATTTGGCGTCGAGCTTCTCTTCTGTGAAAACCATGGCCACCATCCAGAGCGCCAGGCCGCTTGTGGCGGTGAGGGCAAAGGCTTTGAAGAATTTGAATTTGAGGGATAGTCCTTTGACGGATGTTAGTGCGGATTCCGTGATGATTTTGGGTGGGGGTTCGGTGGTTAGTGAGTGTTCATGCCAACATTTGGCAGATTCAGTGATGATTTTGGGTAATAGCATGGTGGATTTGGGTGGGGGTTGGGGGGTCAGTGAGTGACCGTGCCGATATGCGGCGGCTTTCGTGATGACTTGGGGTAGTAGCATGGTGAAGTTGGGGTGGTGGTGGGTGTATCATAAGAGAAGATAGGTGTGTTTGAGGAAATACTGTCATTGGACATACAAGATGAGAAGATGAAGAATAGACCGGCCGTCCAGAAGAGAATCGGAAATCTCAGGGCTGATGGTAGTTTCCAATTGAAGTGATTGTATCAGGCGGCGAGAGTAGTTGGGTTGAGTGTGGTAAGAGTCATCCGAACTGGATGAAACAAGGAGATGGCGATTTGGCTTGGTTTTTCGCTGGGTATCTTATAAGAGAGCAGGAAAGAATGAAGAAAGGGCAGGAGAAAAAGACCAAAGACGATATTCTTTGGAAGGCGGCGCAGGAAAGAGCAGTGGTGTTTAATGACAAACGATCAGGTCGAGATGGAAATTGGAAAGAGCCGGTGCCGACTGCCCGGTCAGTCAGAGCTTCACCTTCACCGAAGACCTGCCGCCATGGAATTAACCGAGCCACGCAGACGGGATACACTGAGATATGTTTCCCGGGCAAACAGATGTTTGTGTACCATGGTACTAAGTACAACCTGTCAATTGGATATTCTGTGAGACTACCATCGCACTCACTGTCTTGCTATGTGTGTCTATGTGTCTTGGATATCTCATGAGGGTTATCCGATAGTTTTGATCATTAAACCCGCTTAGCTGCATATCTGCGCATAACGGCGGGCCGAACTGCAGACCCACCCGGTCCCGCAGCGTCATCACAAGGAAGGATCAGGGAACAGCTTCCGAGTCACAGCGACGCCGGACCGGACCCGCCCTGGATGCCCTACCCCTTTCCGGCCACCCGAAATAGCGCGCCTAGCTCCGGCAACCTCCAACCTAACCAGAACATCACCAACACAGACACTACCCAACCTCATAACCGCCACCGTCATGGCCACCCACCGCCTGACCTTCCTCTACCCCCACCTATTCAAATCAACAGCCCGCTGGGGTGAGCCCGCAATCGCTGCCCGAGGAGCTCGTCGCAAGTCGCAACACCCACCTGCCTTCCTCTGCCAACACCAACACCATGGCTTCGCATCGCCCTCGGCCGGGAGACAAGCCGCCTTCGCCAAACGAGCCGGCAAGGGCGTAGAGCCACTGCCACACCACGAGACCTCTGACCTGCCCCCTAAACCCGCGCAAGACAGCAAACAAGATGGAGCTGGGAAGCATAGTCAAGATTCGAAGCCAGGGGACGAAGGGAAACAGCAAGAAACAAAACAAGACGCCCCCGAAAGTCAACAAGAGACTCACCACAAAACAATCAAACCCTCCACCCCCGCCGAAACCCAAACCAGCGGTCCAATCCACGACCCTCCTCCTCCGCCACCACCCCAACCCGCCCATGACCCCTCCACAATCGAACTCCCTCCCCCATCCGACATCGACCCGATCACCCAAACGAAAAAGGGGTCACCAATGGATGAAATCCTCCACATGGGCCCTCCCCCCTCTTCCTCCCCTGACGCGCCATCATCACCTATAACCCCCTCCTCCCCCTCAGAACCACCCCCCTCAACCACAGAAACCACCACCAGCACCACCACCAGCACCACCATCTCTTCCCAAGAGAACACAACCACCCAACAAAAACCCAAACAAACCTACATCCACCACTTCGACTCCTACTCCCTAGTCAAACACCTCTCCTCCCCCGACCAACCCCCCAAATACACCCTCCCCCAATCCATCGCCCTCATGAAAGCCATCCGCGCCCTCCTCGCCCACAACCTCGACAGCGCCCAATCCGGCTTAGTGTCTCGCTCTGACGTCGACAACGAAACCTACCTCTTCCGCGCCGCCTGCTCCGAGCTCTCGACCGAAGTCCGCAAAAACCGCCGGGTAGCCGACGAGCAACTCCGGCAGCAAAGAACACACCTCCAGCACGAAGTCGATATCCTCACCCAGCGGCTCAATCAAGACCTGTTGACACTTACAGACAGCGTAAGGGGCATGTTCAACGACCGTAAGATGGCTGTTAGGGAGGAGCAAAAGGCTGTTGAATCTAGGGTTTGTCTCCCCTTTCTACACAATGAGATGGTGTGTTGACATTGAAAATAGATCCAACAAATTAATTACAAAATATCAGTCATGTTGAACTCGGATTCGAAATCCGAGATTGAAGAGGTGAGGTGGGTCTTGATTAGGAGGTCCGTCCTCGGGATTTTGTTCATGGCCGTCTTGACGCTCGGCACGTTGAGGTACGCCACGTTTGTGAATAGCAAACGGAAAAAGGAGATGGAACAGAGGCAAAAAGAGCAAGAGGAGATGAGGAGGAGTAACGGGATGAAGGATCACAGTCCTGCGCCCGAGGCGGCGCAGATTTTGGCTGCTAGCTAGTGACGGGCGAGCAGAGAAGGGGAAATGTAATAATATTATGAGACAATATCGAGTAGTGAGTGATCACCAAACAGAGATGAAAACTGTAAACAGTCACCAAAATGATGGGAACTGAAAGTAATATTCTAACCAGCTTCATGTTCACTGTCACATCTATATATATACACTCCCCTTCCTCAACCCCCAAAATTCATCTTCAGCGCAATCGTCGGCCTTTCCTCCTCCTCCCCTTGCCCCCCCTTATCCCGCCCCTGCCCCAGCGCCCTCCCACTCCTGATAACCCCCTCCATAAACCCCCTCTGCTCCTCCCCCATCCCCCCAACCACAGCCCTAAACGCGCTCTGGTCCGCGCTCGCCAGCTCCAGCAACCTCGCCGACGTCTCTTTCGCAATCACCCCACCATCCTGCACATCATCCTCGCTCGCCGCTCTAGACAGCAACATGGGAATGACCAACGCCATGGCAATCGGGCTGTGATCCTTCGACAAAGTCCCTACATACTGACACAACGCCTGCGCGACCAGCATCCGGGCGTTTTCCAGGTCTTCCCTGTTGGTGTCCGTCACAAAGGCGATCAGACGGGGGAACAAGAACCGTGTGATTGTCAGGTCAGCGACAGTCTTCTTGCTGCCCGCGTGGAGAAGCAAAGAGCGGAGGCAGTTGGCTGCCATTTTCGCCGTCTGTTTGTTATCACGCTGTTAGTTGTGGGCGGCGGGAAAGGGGGAAAAAAAAAAGGGGGGGGGGCAGGACATACCATCCGATCAGTCAAACAATCCACCACCTCCTCCAAAAACCTCGCCACAAGCGGCTCACTCCCCGGCAACTGGTTCTCCCCCGCCGTAAACAAGATCGTCATAGCCAGCAAGCAATTCTTGACACACGCCAGACTGGCCGGTGTTTCCCTCTGCTGACCCTTGAGGTAAATCGACAGGAACCTTCTCAGGCATCCCAAAAGTTGGATATCCGTCGCCGAGTGCTCCTCGTCATCGTTTACCCTTCTAGATTGCGACATGCTACTGATGAACCGCTTCAGAGTGGGGAGTGACTGCGGTACAATGACCTCCTGGCAGGCAGGGTTGGCGAGGGTGGTAGCAAAGATATGGATAATGCAGGCATGGAGGTCTGTCTTGATGACGGCGGGGAACACCTCGGCGGCATCAACCAGTGCGTTCAACGCTGTCTTGATTAGCAACACCGCCTCTTCCGTCATTTGGTGACGCATTGGTTGAGGGGTCTCGCTCAGACCAGGCAGCAGACCGGACAACACCAAGACAATGATCCGAGTGAGCTCAAACAGCTGCTCAATGTCCTCGGATAGCTCCCCGCTGTCGGCCTCGTCCTTCTTCCTCGCTGCAGGGTGGGCAACGCAGAGAGCCCTCGCAATTTCGACGATAACTCCCTGAACGTCAAGTTCCTCGGTGAGAACAAGTCTATCCAAGAGATCCATTGTCTCGGAGAAGATAGCATCTCTATAAATCGCATGACCCGAAACGCTCGGGTGCAGAATCTTCTTCAGCGCCTTGAGAATAGCCAAAGTCTGTTCCTGCGTCGCCAGCGATTCACTCTGCCCCGGCTTGGTCGCCAATGCCTCAAAAGCAACACCAAAAAGCACAAAGAAAAAGGCCAGGGGCTCATCCCGATAGTTGATATCAGCACCCTTGGACCCTCCCCCATTCGTGCTGTTCGGACCAGTCACCTCCTTGCCGTCCAACGCATCAAAGACAAACTCGCTGTCCTGCTCAATAAGACTGGCGATGGCATCCACCAGCTTGAGCCAAGAATCTTGATAAAACTTGAGCTGCGTCTCACGGTTCAGGGCAGCATAGACTGTATCCAAGCTACCAGAAAGTGAGGGGGGTCCGAGAGTCATGGAGATATCCGGCTCGAAGCGCAGCCTGGCAAACTCGCGCAGAGACTCCAGCCAAAGAGGTGTCAACGTGCCAATATGTGGCTTGAGCACGTCCAGTAGATACTTCTGCTCAGAGCTAGCAACCTGAAGCTCAGCCCAGGCACCAAACACGGACATCTTGACCATGACCCTGGCGTTTGAACTGAGGCCCTTGAGATCGCCGATACCAGCATTCTCATCTTCTGTGGCAAAGTTCTCCAGCGAGCTGACCAGGGTCTTGAGGATTCTCCCCATCCTGTCCACGTCTGTGACGATGCCGGTCGAAATGAAGCCGGCACAAACATCAACTGCTTCGGCTGCCAGTTCAGGAGATGAATCTGCTGCAAAAGCAGGTGTCAGAGCAGAGCTGATCTGGGCCTGGTACTGCTCTAGCAGCATGGCTTCCTCAAAGTCAGGATCCGGTGTCTTTCCAAACATCTTGAGTACAGCACCGATGATCTTGAGACCCCAAATCCGTTGCTCAACGACGCCAGACGTAGACGCCGAGAAGGCCATACGTACCACATCGGCAACCTTGCTCTGCAGTGCCGTATAAGCCTCAGACTCGCCATGAGAAGCAACCTCCTTGGTGACGATGGTAAAGATGTCATGCAAACACTCCATCGCAAAGGTAGTAACCTGCCACCTCAACGGCTCAACATCTGACCCGCTCGGCGCAGAAGCATCATCTTTGGCGGCCCCAGCAGCAAACCCAGCAACCTCCTCATCCTGCAACTCAAGCCCCCCGTTGCTCTTCTTCGTCACCGCCGTCGCCCTAACCGCCTCCTTCGGCCTCGTCATCTTCAACACATGTTGAAACCTCGCCAACCAAGCCGTCGTATTCGGCACACAAGTCTGCCTCATCCAATTCCTAATCGTATTCCTCATCCCCTCATGCCCCGGATCCTCATCCAGCACCAACCACAACTGATCCTCAAACCCCCTTTCCGCCGCCTCAATAACATCATACGGATTCCTCTTCATCAGATTATGCAACCCATCCACCGCCACATCCCTCAACCCCTTCTCATCCCCGCCGCCCCCCATAACCAAATACCTCTGCAACGTCCTCACATACTCTTTAAAATCCACATACCCCGGCGCATACAGCGTCAAATGCTCCAAACAAACCAAACTCCCCCTCTGCGTCTCCAAATCGCCCTCCTCCTTCCCAAAAAACCCCACCAGCGTCAAGATCAACTCCCTCGACTTTGTCGAGTCCTGTAAGTCCGGCCCAAGCACATTAATCAAACTATCCACCCCCCTCGCAATCGCCGCCGTAGTCCCGTACTCAACCTCCAAATTCATACTCGCCGGCAGCGCCGTCTCCGCATTGTGCGTCTCGGCAAAATACAAACTCCCCAACACCCCCAACGTCGCACTGACATAACTCCCAAACCCCAACCCGCTCGCCTCGCTCACCCTCCCCATCGCCTCCAACGCCCAGTAGTGCACCGTCGGGTGCGGATCATTGCACAGACTCATCAGAATATTCAATATAGTCTTCAAATGATACCCCGCCGCCATGCTCCCAATCTTGGCCTGTATGCACCCCAACGCCATCGCACACCCCGCCCTCGCGCTCGGCTCCCTGTTGACAACAATCGTGTCAACCAAAAACTTGATCTCCTGATTGGTAAACGCGTTTCCACACGTCGAACACAGCCGCGCCACCGCCTCATAGGCAATAGCCCTGACGTACTGATCCCGATCAATGACAAAATCCCTCAGCAGCTCCTGCATCAGCTTCTCCACCGCGGGGTTGGTGACGTTCCCACCAGGGGACTTCGTCTCCCTCACCGCAACCCGTAACACCTCCAGCAAGCTCATAGCCACATTCACCGTGATCGCCGCCTTCCTCCCCGGATCCCGCTGTAAACTCCCTGCCGCAACAAAAGTAGTCACCTGCTCTAGCACACTCTCCTGCACCTTTGGCGGTGTCAAAGGAAAGACAAACGCAAAGAGCTGAATAGCCATGTTCACCACCTCTGTGGGAGCAGGATCGGGCAGAGAAGGGCCCTCTCGGCTGCCGATATACAGAAGCGAGGCATCATGCTCAAGCGTCCCGCAAATAGGCGAGAACAGCAGCTTTTGAATTTCCTCCTCTGGACTTTGTTGTCCAGAAGAAGTCCTTTCTTCGGGGTTTTCGTGCTGGCCTGGAAGGGGCCGGATGTCAAACCCTCGGACGGCTCCCGTGATGCCGAACCCAGAGTTGTCGCCAATGTCCCAGATGCTCTCAAAGTTGCCGGCAGAGTTGGCGATGGAGGCGCTGAGGGAGGAAGGGGTGTAGTTGTCCGGGTCTGCAAACAGCGAAATGGCCAAGGTGAGGAGGTTGGATTGAAGTAAAGCCTCGGTGCCGCCTGCTGGGCTGATGTTGACTAGTTTGGTGTAGCACTGCAGAACTCTTCTCTGCACCATAATCTCCAAATCTTGAAGCTGAAGGGAAGTGAAGAGTCGTTCGCTGATGTCCTCGGCTGTCTTCTTCGATGGGAGTGTTCTCAAAAAAGCAGTAGTGCTCTGAAGCATAGTGGCAATCCGCTTCGAGACATCAACAGTCAAAAGACGGCTGTTGGACTCGAGGAAAGCGAGAATAGATCCGAGGGCGCATTCTCGGACGTGGGTGAGAAACGAAGCGTTGAGGTAGTTCCTATGAATCGAGCTGTCTTTGGAGAGAACCTTGGGCAAAGCATTCTTCCATAGTAGAAGCAACTGGGAGAGATGAATCTTGACAAAGTTGGGTCCGAGAGACATCAGACCTCCGATGAGAGTCCAGGCGACCTGAATTTGAGTGCTGGCTACCCTCAACTCAGAAGTGCCACTCGACTTGAGGAGGTTTGTGGCCATGGTAAGCACCCGACTGTTGACATCGACCGACCCGTACAGGGGGCGCTGTGGGCTGGCGCTGAGACCAGCCGAGAGGCCATGGGCAAAACCGATGCAGCGACGAGGTGAGTTTCTTCCAGTGCCGAGCAGTCCCAACTCCCTACCGAGACTGTTCATGCACACCGAGAGACAGTGTAATAGTTGCTGCGGGCATGCCAGAACGAACGTCTTCAAGCATGCCGAGGCATGAACCTGCACGGTATAGCTTGGGTGTTGCAAGACTTGGAGCAAACCATCACGGCAGGACTCGGCAAAAGCATTCGAAGCCGAACCCAAGGTGTTGATCAGGGATGACAGGGCGCTCAGCGAAACAATCAGCGTCTGCTTTGTCGGCTCTGGTCTTTCCTTGACCACTTCCGGGTAGTTCTTGAGGATGTTGTTGATGATGGACTTGGCAGCACTGATTTGCCCAGACTCGCCCAGAATCCTCTTTCCGACTATATTTTGAAGAATAACCTCAATCATGCGCCGTGAAATAAGCAATCGATATCGATAGTTGAAGATATTACTGTGGCCCAACACATCGGTGGTCAAGTTCTCCAACATTTTGATATAGTTGGTTTCCACAGTCTTCTCGCCCAGCTTCTGAAGCATGTTGCCATAACATATCGCAATCGCCGCCCTGGCTTTGTTGCTCGTTGACATGCGAACATATTCGGTAGTCAACATCTTGAACATGTCAATCAGTGACAGCGCCAGCACCTGGGACTTTTTGCCTGTTGGCGCCGGACTCGAGGGTCTGGAAGGAATGATATCATCCTCGTCTTGCAAAGCTCCAGGCTGCATAGACTGCCTCTTGACAGCCTTTGATTTGGATCTTTTCAGCAGCACGAGGGGCGCCTCCCCAACGGCCGCGGGCGAGTAGCCACAGACAAGGGCCTCAGCGAAGCAATCGGCGGCGGCAGATCGCACATGAGACGACGGCGAGTCCCAGACCTTGAAAACACAGGACCGGAGCTTGTCGAAATCGGTCGAGTTCTGAAAGTAGGGCGTGTGCTGCACCAACGAGCGCATGCATCGGCAGGCCGAGATGATCACCAGCGACCCTTTGTCACTCGTCGCATAACTCCTGCACTGCTTCCAGATATCCCTAGCAATGCTCTCGTCCAGACTCCCTCCCAGCATCTTGGCCACCTTGCCAAGCGCCGTAAATATCGCCGCACGCAGTCCAGCATTGCTCGAAGAAGCCTTCAACAGCTTCAGCAAAGCCGAGCACACCAACTGATGCAACCCAATCGCGCTGTCTCCGGCCGCACCATAGATATCCCCCAGACACACCACCGCAGCGTGTCTCGTCCTGTTCTCGCTTTCAGTTTTGGACTTGCCTCCCGAGATAATCCCCACCAGCTCGTTGACCGTCTCAAACAGCAGCTTCCTATCCCCCAAGCCAAATATGTGCGCCAGACATTTGCCCAACGTGTTACGTATGACGCGGCTCGGTGACGGGGCGGCGAGGTTTATGATTTTGAAAATCTCCTTTTTCAGGTAGACCTGCTGGGCGGTACAGTCGTCTGGTGGCAGCGCAAGGACATGTTTGCTGAGGGCGGCGACAAAGTTCAGAACCAAAAGTTCCTGCTGCTCAGACGATAAGCCCTGGAGCTTGGAAGCGTCGAATTCAGGGTTGGAGCTCGCGGCAGCTGCTGAGGAAGCGCGGGGGGTGCTGCCATTCGCGTGGGTTGGCTCGTCCGTGACGGCCGCTGTCGAGGCCATCTGATATTATTGTATTGTCTGTTTATGTCGTGTGTGTTTCTCTGAGGAGAAAGATGTGTTCTCAACATCTGGAAAGGAGAGAGCTGGAGAGGTCTCAGGTTGTCAGGGGCGCACCCACACCCGCACCAGTGATGACCACACACAACACCCTTGTAGTGGATCTCTCTGGCGGTGGGGGAGAGAGAGGGCGAAGCCAATTGAAACCCAAGAAATCGATGAGGGGCCAAGCAAGAGCAGCTGCCCCACCACTCCCGTCCCGGCAGGCAGCGCGCTAATATTTTGAGAACCACCTCCCCAGGTTGGAGCTTTTGATCGCGGAAGCACCTTGAAGACCGGCCAGGCCAGATACAAACCTGAGAGGGATTGGGGGCTGAGAGCTGGCAATCTTTCGGGTAATTTGTTTGTAGATACCCTCATTTTTTTTTCTTCTTTCTTTTCTACCATTACAGTCTCCCCACCCCCTTATCAACCACAATGGCCTCCCTCTTCCGAGCTCTCACGCCCCTAACCCGGTCCTCTCCCACGATATGCGCCTCCTGTCGAACCACCCGCCCCTTCACCACCACCACCCTCCTCACCAGCGGCCACAACAAGTGGTCCAAAATCCGCCATGACAAAGCCATCAACGACCGCAAAAGAATGCAAACCATCCTCTTCTACACTCAGCAGATAACTGTCTCTTGCAAATGTGCGTCGTCCCACTGCCCACCACTACCCACCTGAACCATACCTCGCCCTTACACTCCAAAAAGTATACGGCCCCGACCCAACCTACAACCCCAACCTCGCAAACATCATCACCGCCTCCAAAAAAGCCGGCGTCCCCAAAGAAAAAATCGAAGCCGCCCTCGCCCGCGGCCAAGGAAAATCCACCTCGGGCGCCACCCTCGAGTCCCTCACCTTCGAAGCCGTAGTCCCCCCCTCCATCGCCCTCATCATCGAAGCCGAAACTGAGTCCAAACTCCGCTGCCTCCAAGACCTCAACCTCCGCGTCAAAAAGATCTCTGGTGCCCCGTCCTCTTCCAAATTCTTCTTTAGTCGTCTCGGCAGGGTGGTCTTCGAGAAAGACTCGGAAAACAATGTCGATATCGACCAGATTATGGACGAGGCGATAGAAGCCGGTGCCGAAGATCTCGAAAATGACGCCGAGGGTAACATTGTTGTTTGGACACAGCCATCCGACACGGCCCACGTAGCCAAGACGTTAGGGACGAGGTTCGACCTCAAGGCGTTGAGCGCCGGGATTGTCTGGACGCCAAACGAGGGCACCAAGGCGAGGTTGGACAGCGGTATCCAGCATGAAAAGTTCGCCGAGATGCTCGAGCAGATGAGGGAGGACGGGGATGTGCAGGCGATTTACAGCAATGTGACGAGGGGGGAGATGAGCGATGAGGAGTGGGGGAAGATTGAGGAGTGTTTGAGCCGATAGTGCCCTTCCTCCTCCCATCCTGTGTATATAGACTTGTATTTTAACATGGAAAATGTACAACACAATCAATTCCCCCCACCCCAACCAGTCCCGAACCAAAGAAAGCAGAGAGTGTTTTGATATAACCCAAACGCCCAAAAATGCGCACCATGCCCTCGATCATACACATATCATACCTTCCCCCTCCAACCTCTTACTCCTGCTGATCCCGTGGTTGCTGCTGCCCCCCCTGCTCCCCCAACCTCTTCTCCCTAAGATACAACCTCCGAGCCCTCAACCGCTGCAGCTCAGCCTCGATCTCGTCCCTCTCGAGCGGGATCCTGTTTGCGTTCTCGGGCTTGGGCCAGAACTCGGGGACGGAGAATCTCGAGTCGAGGTTGGTGCCAAAGTAGTACATGATTCCGATGGGGAACATGATGTACATTCCGAACTGGTCCCCCCCAAGCTCATCAGCGCATATCCTCCCCCACCCTCCGCCTCAAATGGATTGGTTGACTAACCTTGAAGACCTCCAAGTTAAGACCACCCATCTTGCCTGTATTCCTCCCTGTTTGACCGGTGTGCGGTGTTGGATCAGAGAATGTGTGTGTGTGGTGACGGTGATGAAGCTGTCGAAAACTGCACGGACGGTTCGATAAGCTGATCTGATCTGAGCTCCCCCCAAAATTCTGGAACCTCTCGGCAAGCAAAGAAGTCGTCAACATTGATGTGGGGCACGCATACAATTCGATGCGGCAATGGGTGGCCCAAGCTTCCTAGCTGCAAAGCATTGTCCCGAGCTGCCAAGCTCAAACAGCGAAACCCCTGGCTCACAACCAAGAAAGAAACCATCAGGGTGCCTGACCACCATCACTTCACTCCCATAGCCATCCCCAAGAATTTGATATTGGCCAGAAAATAGCCACTCACACATGCCATTAGATCTGATATCATGAGACACAAGAAAAAAAACGCTCAAAAATCAAATAACCCCCCTGTGATATAAACCATTACCCAAATATCCCTCCCAAGTGGTATCTACCCATCCCATCCCATCCCATCCCATATTAACGCCAACTCCCCCTCCGTTCCGGACAAGTCCTCGTAACCCTCCAAATCCCCAACCCCCTCCTCCCCACCACCCGCTCCAGCGTATTCCAAACCCCATCCTCCCCAAAATCCAAATCGTCCATATTCAAATGCCTCTTGTACCTCCACACCTCCCTAAACCTCAACCCATCATGCCCCTTATTCTCCAAATACCCATCCAGCCAAGTCGCACTCAGCGGCGCGACCAGGTACGTCCCCTTCTTCTCTTTTAAGTACTCGTTACTCCTCCTGTCCGCCGGCAGGTCGCACGTAGCCAACTCTGTTAGTTGCGCCAACAACTTATCCCCTGCCAGCCCCATCACATCTTTTGTCGTTAGGACTTCGTTTTTTCCATTCAAGAGCCAGATGGGGGGGGAATAGGTTTTCCACCATACTGCCTGGGTGGCGTCGGGTTGTTTTGATAAAAATACCTGGGCGGGGATTACTCCGCCTTGGTGGTAGGTTCCCATTAGGGCGCCAAAGATGAAGTTGAAGATGATCCATGATACGGTCCAGATGCGGGTGAGCTTCTCGCTTTTGGGGAGGCGGACCGAGGAGAGGATTAGGGGGACTGTGGGGAGGAGGAAGCGGGCTTCTTGGTGTTGGGAGATGGACAACACCACGATTCCAGAAATGGCGGAATATAGGCGAAGGGAGAGCTGGGGCCGGGTGAAGAGGAGGAGGGCTCCTGGGCCGAGGAGCTGGGGGAGGTTGACCAGGATGTGCTGGTACCAGGGGTGAAGGCCATGTTTGGCTAGATTCTCGGGGTCGAGGTTGTAGATGAGGTTGTTGAGAGGGGTGAGCACTGGGTTGTGGATGAGATCGGACCAGGTGATCGAGTGTGGGGTGTAGAATGCGGTATCGAGAGCGATGGCTAGGCCGGTGGTGAAGAGTCCGGCGGTGACGATCGCGAGGAAAGAAAGAGGGCTGTTTCATGTTAGTTATGGTCTTGAAGCTGAGAGAAAGAACAGGGGGCCTGTACTTCTTGAAGTAGTAGGGCAACAGCCGAAGCCCGGGTATCAATAAAAACGCTGGAAAGGTAATACGATTAAACACGCCAAAAACGGCAACAACTCCAAGGACCGTCGAGGCTAGAACGGTGCTCTCCTGCTATTGACTCCAGTCAGCATCTCGTATATTCTCGGCATTTGCGGGGGTGTTGCTTACTGGGCTCCCAACAATGCGCTCGATGAGCACCAAGCACCATGCGACAACCAACGACTCGATGGAATTCGAAAAGGTATGGGTCTGGTATGTCCATGTCACGTACGATGACGCAACCAAGAGAACAGCAAGTCGTCTATGCCGGGACGACCGGATCAACTCGTAGATTGCCCAATCCTCCAAAACGAACCCCACCACAAACATCAAGACCCGCAGGGTCCAAAAGACAGCGATGGGTGGTATCTCGCCGTCGTTACCGTTTCCGATCCATAACCACCTCAAAAGAAGCATTGGTAACCCGTAGACCGGCCATAATGGGAAGACGCTTCGGATCGGGTTCTCGCTCGTAAACTCCCAGGTGTGTCGGACTGGGTATTTGAAGATTTGCCCTGTTGGGTAGCCATGTTAGAACCCTATTCCCACACTAGTCCAACGCTTGTGTTTTTGAAAGCCAAAATCCGTTGCGCAGACCAAATCTCAGCGCGATGTGATCCCGCGCTCGATATGCCGTCCTCCCCTAAAAAAAAGTATCTGTGACGTACCAGCGATAACCTCGGGGCCTTGGAAGTTCTCGTCCGGATGGAGATAGCTTGGTGATAGGGCAAACCAAAGCCGGACGAGAACCAGAAAGAGATACGTTCTCCGCCACATATTAATTTCGCAATCTCGTTATTCTTACGCCAGCGAGGATGGGGTGGTGGTGATGTTGTCGCAAGGCCGCAGCATCCGATCTCTAGGGTTGGGCGCAAAGGTTGGAGTAATAGTTTCGCTGTTGTCTATTGTCGAGCATCACCGGGCACGAGGGGGATTTGGAGGTTAAATGGAAGAGGGAGCAAGGTCATGATCATTAAACATACATCAAAATAAAGATAATAAGGACGGGAAGGATGGGTACGATATGGAGCCAGACTTACTGCTCGGAGGGGAGACCATCATGCGAAAGACAGGGTGTTTATTCAGATCCCTGCCCATCGAGCTGGGCTACGCGCTTGGCATCTGGAGTGACAGAGCTGTTTTTGGGTCCGCCAATCCCGTCAGGGGCGCAGATGACAAGGGGTCACGGCTGCCAGTGCGCTTCTGGATGCTTTTTATTCCAGCCTTGGAATTTGCTAGTGCGGGACAATAACAACACCCCGCCGATGGTTTATTATAAGGTCGTCATTCATCATGCCCTCTTCATGACTCTGAGTATTTTCAGAAGACTTTTGGATGTCATGATACAACTAAAAGGACTTTTACCGGGACCAGCTCACAGCTGCTCTGAAAGTGGAGTGAGATGCTTAGTGAGATGTTCGTTTTATGATGTGCCGCGCTAACTACACCCAAATGGCCGGATTTCACCACATCGCACCATTTCCGTCTGCCGTCTGCACTGAAGCTTATTGCATCTCCCCGACGCAACCGGTTCTTGCTGCACTTTCCCAGCCTGCTGTGTACTGGGAACGGCTGCAAACACGGAGAATGAACGAGGCTACAGCTTGCACGCCGCGAGATGACCTGCATGGTTGTTTGAGCAGCCACAAGATGATGTGAGAGGCTGTCTAAAGAAGGCTGGCTGCGCCTACATCATCTCTCCGTTCCTGGTATTCACCGTTCACCGCAGTGTAAACATCTGAGTACGATTAGAGATCCCCAGATTTTGATAATGGAACGGGGTGAATCGTGTTTGCTTAAGGACCCCACCAAATTTTAAGATTTGCTGTATGGCTAACTCTTGGTTGCATGTGAGAAGTGAAGATATCTTAGCAGAGTTCATCACCAGACTCCAGAGAGAAAGCAACACGAGAGAAGTTTGAGCCTCTTGCTTTTGCCTGGCATTGGTAGGCAGAGAGTCACCCGCCCCGCCACAGCAGGCACCAACGATGTATCTTTCAAGAAAGCCGATCAAAGAAGCCACTCGGTGGACCGTGCGCACTACTTTCTCCACAAGAGGCACCCAGCGTCCCTTAACCTTCTCTGCCTGTCGACCTTACCTTCTCCTTCACTCCCCAGATCCGTTTGCTCTCCCATTCACTGTCCCACAAACCCATTGAAGTTTGCGATACGAACTCTCCACAAACCAAACCATACAGATAAGGTATTTATTCCACGCTCTCTTGCCTCGTCTTCCTGCTGCCTCCCCCTCCCAATCTTTCTGCCATCAAGACCCCGCCAACAAACCAACCATCATCAACGCTTCTGCAGCATCACTCGCCTTCTATTATAGACAGCTCCTTTCCCCAAGTCTTTTCTTACTCAGTACGCTTTCAGCATCGTGTCGTCCGCAGTTCTACAACCAACCGTTTCTAACTCTGCTTCTCCAGCAACAAAATGGCCGATTCTTCCAGCACCACCAAGATCGTGCTCGAGTCCAACGAGGGCGCCAGGATCGATGTTGGTAAGTGATCCGACATGCAGTATTCTTTTCTTTCTGTTCTTCTTCCGCTGACCGCATCAATTTAGAGCGCATCGTCGCCGAACGGTCGGTTCTCATCAAGAACTTGATTGACGATCTCGGAGAGGAGGCTGTTTTGGCTGAGCCGATCCCCATCCCAAATGTCAATACTGCCGTGCTCAGAAAGGTCATCGACTGGTGCAAGTACCACAAGAATGACGCTGCTCAATCCGCCGACGATGACAACGATAATCGCAAGAAGACCACCGACATCGACGAGTGGGACCAGAAGTTCATGCAGGTGGACCAAGAGATGTTGTTCGAGATCATTTTGGTATGAATCACTGGTCTTGGGTGGTTTTCCAGTAACCAAGAAGCTAACACGGAAACAGGCTGCCAACTATCTCGACATTAAGCAACTCCTGGACGTTGGTTGCAAGACTGTCGCCAACATGATCAAGGGCAAGTCGCCAGAAGAGATCCGCAAGACATTCAACATTACAAATGACTTCACCCCCGAGGAAGAGGAACAAATCCGCCGCGAGAACGAGTGGGCTGAGGATCGTTAATCGGAAACGAGCGACGCTTTGGCCATCAAGCCATGACAGCGAAGATGGAGGCCACAACCATCATGGTCACAACCATCATGGTCACAACCATCATGGTCACGAGTACGCCTCTGACTGGGTTTCTATAGCGGCAGTGGTGAATGGCATTTTGGGTCTGCTTTAAATCGTTGGGCCTGAGTTCATTTATCAATTAGCATTGATTCTGGCGTTACGGACTTTTTTTCCTTTCACGAAACAACTTTAAAACCAACTATCTATATCTGGGTGGGAGGATGGGGCAATGGGGAGAGAATAGTGGCTGATGAATACATGATGCTCTCGGATATCATACCCAACACTTGTGGTAGATGCTCTTTTTTTGGTGACCAAATGCAGTGAACAGACTTTGTGAGCCGTGGCGTTTGACTTTTTTCCTTAAGGGACAAAGCCCTCGCTGTTCTCCATGTGGCATTCATTGTGTGTGGCTCCATTGTCTGTCCGGACACGGAACCTTTGGTGCCTTCTGGGCCCCTAAGTTAAGACAATGGCTGGAGGCTCAAAGCCAGAGCGCAGTCGCGCCATCTAATAAACCCCTTGTGACGAGCATTTGCCGTAAACTGTGGTCGCCTGACTTGACGGTGGCGCCAGATTTGGCAACGAGGGCGATGAAAAAGTTTGAGAGGAGGCGCTTGTTGAGGGTGACGCGATCGGTGAGTGCGTCATCTGCCAGCTTGCGCTATCAAACTCACTCACTTTCGCTCCACCTAGATACCTATTACGTTTGCCTGTTGCAGCCAGGTGTTGCTTTATTGAAGGCAAAACAAGGCCATATTAAGAAATCCCAATTCCAAATTCAATAGGTTGATCATGTCCAAATCCAACAGGTGATCAATTCGCTTGTAGTCGTGAGGATAGATGAGATTAGCCTTGCCCTGCGTGTGGTTGGATATCTTCAAGGGTAAATGATGACTTCAATGTTAATGATATCTTTCTAGTACCTAGGTGCTCGCTTATACATTCATTTCACTGCAAAATACATCTACGGGGACTGGGGGGGGGTATCGTGAAGGAAGCAAAAGCCCATGAATGGAAGGAAAAACTCCCTGCAAGATATCTCCCTAGCTCACGCCCAATCACTCCAGTTAATAAACAGAAGATGAAGGCCTACTCTGGATCTCGGAACGGTCTGGATTACGTAGCTTCAATGCCAGAAGTTATCTTGTCCAAGGCGTCCGTAAGAGCTTACATTGATGAGACGGTTAGTAGTAGGTATGGAGGCCGTTGAAGATTGAAAGCTTGCAGCATGGACAATGACTTCACTCCTCAAAGAATGCCGGAATGTCATGAACAAACGGAGCCCTGTTGGGCACTACGTCGACAACCATCACATACACGATACCACGGCCAAGCCACATCATCAAACAATCATGCCGTCGTTTTCTCTCTTGCACTCATCAGTCCAGTTCTCCCCAATGGTGACCCTAGAAAGAATACCAATGGCAGACAAATACTCCGTTTGAAAAAATCTCAAAGTTCGGCAGGAGAGAAAAAACCCGAGACCCTTTCATTTAGATACCAAAGCCGCAAATTAATACGCCCAATGAGAACCTGCCTGCCGTTTTTGCTTGCCCGCATGCCAGAACTAAATGCACCATAACCCTTTTTCCTTTCCCCATCGCCTATGATGCCTCCGTCCGTTCCCACTTCGATTCGTTCATTGATATGTTTGAAATTCCTGGTCCACACCAAGACAAAAGATCAAGCATGGCGCATTTGGTCGGAATTGTTGACAGTAGTGCCGTTACTCATGCAACGGACGCCCAAATGGCATATGCATTGCAGCCGAAAGAGTTAGAGAAAATATCGGGTCCTCGTTTCGTCTGGTCTTGGTTGAACTGTTCGCGGGAGGGGAGAAGCGAGCAAGCAAAAAAAGGGCTGGTGAACCGAGTCTTGCTTGTGGATGTATCTTGAGGGTCGAATGAGAAGCAGAGGCGAGGTTGAGAAAAAGTGCATTTAGAGGCCGAGGCGGGTCTTGCGCCAATGTCTCCGCTTGGCGTTGTATCTGTGGTTGACGGGTCAGCAAAAAGAGGTTCGGTCGGTTCGTGATCAAGCCGATCCTTCTCCTCTGGTCGTTCAAGAGAAGGAAGGATGGCCATGTTCGTCGGTCGGGGATCGTACCTGATGGTGTTACCAGTGCGGAGGCGAATCCATTGGGGAATGGGACGGTTCTGCTTCTGGGCTTTAGCAAGCTTCTGCTTGGTCCGGAAAGTCTTGTGGCTCTGTTGAAAACATCGAGGTCAGCATCTGGTTGCGTCACGATACTCGCTGCCGTCGAGTGCCCCTCTCCAATTTCGACCTCTGAGATTTCTGCATGACTGACGCGAGGGAGGCCGAAATTGGGGTCGAGAAAATCGGAATCGGCGAGAAATTCAGCCTGGACAGTCGTTACATACCGGCATTTTGACGGTGGTGGTCGTGATAACCGAGTGGTGTCAATTTCGCGATGCTTCGTCAAGGTGGGTTGGAATCCGAATATTTGGTGTGGGCTTTAGAAAATGCGCACAAGCTAGGGCCGGTTGGTGTGGCTGGTGACTCCATCACGTGCCGGCAGAAAAGTGGCTCGTGGGAGCGGTCAAGTGTGGCTTGAAAACCTTACCGGGGTTTCAAGCTTTTTGACCCTTGTCGGCTTTGTCTGCCAATCAAGCAGGGCAGTGACCGTGCACCCGCGATTCACTTGACAGGGGGAGCCATACAGATAGCCCGACCAGAAGCGGCCTCTTTCATGAACGGGACCAAAGTTGCATGAACCTGCGAGTCCGAAATTTCTTGACACCTTTACTCTGAGATAGGGGGCAACTGGGAATTCCATACTCAAGCGATCCGGTCATTCCACCTCCCGATATCCTCTCCCACACACCAGGCGACGTCATCCCCTCTGGGGCCAGATTTCGCATCGTCATCCGCTCCGGATCTCCCTTGTCGGTGGATTCGGTCCGCGATACATTCTCCTGTCAAACTTCGACGAACCCCATACCCAACCACAAACCACGCGCCGGAACTTCCGGGCGACAGCAGGGGCGAAGATGGGGCAAACCATGTCATGGCTCGGTTCATTGTCCAGCTTCTTTTCGTCAAAGAAGGAAATCCGGATTCTGATTCTCGGACTGGTTCGCCTTCCCGACCCCTGATCCGTTTCTATGCGCACGCGATACTGACGGCCGCGCTTCCAGGACAACGCCGGCAAAACCACACTTCTCTACAGACTCAAGGTGCGCTTTTCTCCATTCTTGACACAGGAGGAGTTTTAGTCTAACAAAGACTTGCAGATCGGCGAGGTAGTAACAACGATACCAACGATCGGGTTCAACGTCGAGTCCGTCACATACAACAACCTCAACTTCAACGTGTGGGATCTTGGTGGACAAACTAGCATCAGGCCATACTGGAGATGCTACTATGCCAACACGGCGGCGGTCATCTTCGTGGTGGACTCGACCGATATCGAGCGGTTGCAGACAGCGGCGGATGAGTTGGCGGCCATGCTGAACGAGGATGAGCTGAAGGATGCCGCGCTGTTGGTATTTGCCAACAAGCAGGATCAACCAGGTGCGAAGGGTGCGGCGGACATCTCTCAGGCGCTCAGGCTTGGCGAGCTGAGGGACAGAAACTGGAGCATCGTCCCTTGCAGTGCCGTTGATGGCTCTGGTGTGGAAGAGGGAATGAACTGGCTGTCGGTAAGTTTTGAGACATGGTGATCCCTGTTTGACATCACATACACCGGCATGCTGACAAGAACCACAGCAAACTGTAGCACAGGATTAGAGTGCTGGTTGTTTGGCGCACAGCAGATATGAGAAAGGGGGGGGCTTTTGTACAACAAACACATGAGCATGCCCGCGATTTACGAATTTGTCGAAAGCAGACTTGGGTATTTACAACCACGCGCGCACACACACACACGTACGGCGGAGAGCGGCGACTCGGGAGTTTTTTTGAGGGGGGCGGACGATGGCACGTTTTGCCCACGAGGGCCCGTGTGGATGGATGACATACCATGCGATAGGCGCAGGGCTGCATAAGACAGGGGCGGCGTGGGCGGTGGGAGGGTTTTTGGCACGTATACAGGAACTTACACCATTTAATAACATACAACCCTGTGGTGGGGTTTAATATTCTCGGGTTGACATCAGAGTCATGTGTTGGTTCGCGAAGTGAAGGTCTTGATCAACCGCAAATTTCTCGAGTTGGCTGTCCTTGGTTGGCGTGGGACTTGGATCCAGGGGTCCTTAAGGTCTGTGGGTTGCTTCTTCAACATGCATGCACATTGGTTAAACCCGGTGGTATTGCGTCTATAGCATTCGGACCCTTTCCTCTCGAGACACTCACGGTAGGCCAAATTATTGTTGTCTATATCCAAGTAAGAAGGGCGTGTCCTAACTTTCTCCTGGACGGCCCATGTTTCCACATCCCCCTCCCCCCCTGGTAAATATGCCTCCCGATTTCTGATAGATGGCCATAAACACACCTTAATTGGCCTCTTTTCGTGGGCTGATTGATGTGTAAGTCTGCAGCTTTTGTGGGTCGAATTTGTGTCTAGGACTGGCTGTTGTTGGGGTAGGCGTTGAGTATATCGGCTCTGGACAGTGGTATGGGCTGCCGGATGACGGAAAACCTCATTCCACATGATTCCACCCTCGGGAGGTTGATGCCATCGGTATGGAGAATGATATGATGATCGATGAGCTAATGCCTAGGTATCAACCTTGGATCCTTCGGCAGCGGGGGCCCTAGGACACAGCAGAAGTCGAAGATGTCACTGTTTTGTTTTGTCAGCCGTTTTGTTTACAGATATGTCTATTCTCTCAGTAAAGTGGGACCATACTAGTAAGTTTCGCAGCATTTGCCGCTCTGCTCTCTTCGGGGCTCAATGTAACACGGAATGGTGAGGACCATTGGTTCGATGGGGCGCTGAGGTTGGGGTGTTAGTTTGGGGTTGGACAGAGGAAGGGGAGACCTACAGGCTGCCGGGAAGTGACATTATGAACACCAGAGGTTGAGGTAACATTCTGCACGCTGGAGGGGGTCCGACTAGGGCTTATGATGAACCCGGTAGCGGTATTAGGGGCATAGGACACGCTGGGGTTGATGATTGGGTTGGCTAGACGGACGGGAGGGGGGGAGGTGGAGGGTTCTGGAGGGACTGTGCGGTGGCGGGAGTTGCTGGGCTTTCTCTGACTGGCAAGGCCAGGAGTGGTGGGATTGGTGGAAGACATGATTTTCTGTCGATGGTTGTGGGGGCCGGTTTGGTATGAGATGGGTGTAGAATGATTTGAGAGGGGGCAAGTATGAAAGAGGCAACGTATCCATGCCAGAATGAAAGATATATCTGTCGAGATGAGGCTCACCGGCGTGTCCCGTGAAAGGGGTGCCGGCAAGGGGGCAGCCCAGATTCGCTGCTCACGGTGCTGCTGGAGCGGCTGCAGAGAGTGTGTGAATTCTCTGCTATAAGCGGCACAGGATAGAAACTGACAGTGTTAGTGTACTCACCCTGCAAAGATATGGTGAGTGTTGTCTTCTTTGGAGCAAAGTGAACAGAGAGTATGGTGCCATCTTGTGTGTTCATCACGGAAAGCCAAAGCGAAAAACACAGGAACAGTTCAATGCACGCATTTATGTAGCTAGGAGTTACGGGAGAGGTCTAAATGGTCTGTTTCATTTTGGGATCGACTAGGTATGCAAGCCTACTCTCTTGTCATGTGAGGGCTCATTGTGTCCAGAGAGAACATGTGTCGTTCCTAGCTCCTCCTTGGTATAAACACTCCATGGCTTGGGACCTATAGTTGTTTTGAGTGCGCGGCGAATGAAAAGAGATGAGGCTGATGGTGCGGTCTATTCCCGTTGTTGGAGTGAGGGCAAAATGAAAGGGAGTAGGTGACACTTCTTCTTTGACTTGTTCATGAAACATTGACCGGAAGAAGCTATTCTGAAATATTATATAGAGGAATAAGAACAGGTTACTCCCTTTGCTGAGAAAGTCGCAAAATGTACAATGTCTCCAGCCAAATTTGAAGCCCAAATAGGAAAGAAGTGCTGGTGTTGTTGAAATATCCCCGGTAAGCTGATAAGCTCACCTCCGATAGCGGATATCAGTCTATCCAGCTGAAATCAGCCCCGCGCTCTCCTCTGCTACATGCATGTGGGTCTTGGGTCTGAACGATCGCTGCCCCGCCATGACTGACTGGGGTTGTGAGTCAAATCAACTTTCTTGGTGTGGGTGGCCATTGCTGTAGTTGAAGATATTCCCGTCGTCCACCACCTACGCCAAAAAAAATCCCAATTGCACACCAGAACAGCAATATGGCTCAAACAAGCAGCGCCTCAACGGGGGATCTCACCACAGAGATCCTCCAGGCTCTTTCCCAGAAGGACCCCATCAACTCGACCGAGGCTTTCCCCCAGATCCCCTTCGAGTCCATCAAAGCCGCCCTCGACCGTCTCGCTTCCCGGTCTATGGTCAAATACGAACAAATCGAGCGCGAAGAGGCCTTCTTGGAACCAGAGGCTGAGATTATCGTCAGCCACGGCAGTCACGAGGCCCGTGTCTTCGATGCGGTGCACAAGGCGTTGGAAGGCTTGTCGATTCAGGATTTGGAAAAGGAGATCGGCGACAAGACAGTGACCAAGCTTGGTCAGGGCAAGGCTTTCAAGGAGAAGTGGATCAAGAAGGATGGTAGCAAGTTGGTTGCGTTGGTATGTGGTTTGCGCCGAGTCTGGTCGTTGACAACGACAAGCATACAGATGCTGACTCCAGGTGGTATAGGTCGACTCGATCAACGATGTAACGAGGGATCAACTCAGGGTGATCAAGGAGACAAAGACACACGATGCCAAGATTATTGCCGACCTGAAGAAGCGCAAGCTTCTTAAGCTCCAGAAGGTCATTTCCTTCACGATACACAAGGCCGAGAAGTTCGCCCTCGAAATGGTCAAGGAGGAGACAGATCTTACCGCCGAGATGCTGGCATCTGGCGCGTGGAAGGAGGCTACTTTCAGTGAGTGCTGGCAGAGCTGTGCGCATGGCTTGGGCGGGAGCCAATACTGCTTGCTGTCCGAGGCCGGCACGAGAAGGACAATAAGGACAACAAGGCTGACACTCTGGCAGAGCCATACAACTTCAAGGCACTGGGTGCTGATCAACATGCTGGTGCCCTTCACCCCCTGAACAAGGTCCGCTCTGAGTTCCGGTTAGTTGAATCTCTGCCAAGCCCCCCGTTTCGACCCCTAACCCTGGGCTGGTTATACTGACCTCTTGCACAGTCAAATCTTCTTCGAGATGGGCTTCACAGAAATGCCTACCAACCAGTTCGTCGAGTCTGGCTTCTGGGTATGTTGGATCATGACGTGGTCAAACTCTGCGTGGCTAACATGATCACAGAACTTCGACACACTCTTCGTCCCTCAGCAGCATCCTGCTCGTGATCTCCAAGATACTTTCTACGTCTCAGACCCACCAAAGGCCGGCAGACCTACTGCCACTGGTCCAGATGACAAGGCGGACTATGAGGAGTATTTCAAGAACGTACAACAAGTCCACCAGGACGGCAAGTATGACTCGATCGGTTACAGATATCCCTGGGCTGAGGATGAGTCGCTAAGGTATGTTGTTCCTGCCACAATTTGCAGAAATATGAATTAATTCAGTGCAGACTTGTTCTGCGGACACACACCACTTCCGTTTCTGCTGCCATGCTGCACAAGCTCGCGCAACAGAAGGACGAGAATGGGCGTGTGCCACCAGCGCGGTACTTCTCTATCGACAGAGTCTTCAGGAACGAGACAGTCGATGCCACACATCTTTGCGAGTTCCACCAAGTAGAGGGCGTCATTGCTGATTATGGCCTGACCCTCGGTGGCCTGATGGAGTTCATGGATATGTTCTTCGGCGCCATGGGTGTCACAGATTTGCGTTACAAGCCTGCGTAAGTTGTTCTGCTCTACCCTGGTTCAAGAGCAGATGCTGATGTTTCACAGTTACAACCCGTACACTGAGCCATCGATGGAAATCTTCTCCCACCACAAGGGCCTCAACAAGCTCATCGAAATCGGTAACTCTGGTATTTTCAGGCCTGAGATGTTGGAGGCGATGGGTCTGCCCAGGGACTTGAGGGTGTTCGGTTTCGGTCTGAGTCTGGAGAGACCAACTATGATCAAGTATGGTATCTCCAACATTCGCGAGCTCCTCGGCCACCAAGTCGACCTGAGCTTCGTGCAAAAGAACCCGGCCGTTCGTTTCGACAAATAGGTGAATCTACGATAGACGGGGGAAAATCAAAAGATCAAAACATGTAAACAGTCATGTCCAAAAACAGTCCACAGATGAATGTGGTGCCGAAAGAAATGTTGTGTAACTATGCCACCGCAGTCCAGGCAGCGGCATTATCTATGCCGACTTGGCCAGAAGTGGCATTGCGGTGAATCTGTGTAGAGTTAGCCAAGACGGTTGCCTTGCCGTGCTTGCTCATGTTGCGAACCGCCGAACCACTGAATGATATGGTCCGCAATTCTTGTATGCATGGCGTTTGGGAGAGTGACGAATAGAATCAAAAGAGTCGTATACCAACTAATCATGGGACCAGCCCTACGGGGGGAGATTACCCCACATTGAATGAAACAGATACCAGTTATGTTAGGGATTAACAGCATGTAAGGTTCTTTGACTAACAACTCGGGCCGTCCTCAGCTCGCGGCGGCGTTGGACGGCTAAGACGGAAGTGTAACCATTGTAGAGTTACGTTTTTAGGACACGCCGAGGAAGCCTGAGGACCGAGGCGAGGACCATCCATGCCTGATAAGGCGACCAAATTGGGGGGAGTGGTCACAAGTGTGGGAGGATGACATGATTGTTAAGTTTCTTGGGGGTTCGTATCGAACGAATGGAATACTGGGTGAGTGAGTAATAAAAGAGTTGTCGGAGCCTTGCCTGGAAGGACTTTTGTTCTACTTTCCTCAAGTCCTTTTTCATTTTCCCTTCCTTCTCCCTCAGGTCCTACATCAGGCTTACACATACACACCATCTCTGAGGGAAAGTGCTTATATATTCCCGTTACCCTACCTACCCGACACACTGGAACTGGGCGGTGGCAGTGCAAACTGTAACCACCGATCAGATAATCTTTTGTCCAATTGTTTGCGACATGACGTCTTCGTCTTCTTCTTCGGGACAAGGCTCCCGCCCGGGTCCGCTTGATATTGGGGGTTTTTCATCGTCCAGAACAACGGTATGTTTGCCTGGTAGTGGTTGGAGAGGCCGAATGAACAAGGCTGACGACAGGAAAAAGGACTATTTTAACTGCAATGGTGAAGCGACATCGCCTACGTCTCCTGCGTCGACTACTGCCCCGCTGTTTCCACGGAGTAGGACGGCGTATGGGAGCTCGCCGCCTGATTCGGTCAAGAGTGTCAAGAGCCCGAGGAAGGTGAATGCGAATAGTTATTGTGGGAGGCACTCGGATGAGTTTCTGTTTGGGGGACGGTCGTTGGGGGATTTGTGGAGGGCTGTGAAGAAGTGACGAACTTGAAGGGAGGGTGGTGACGATAAGGCATGATGGATATGTGCATTGGGATATGGCGTTTAGATTTGGACTGGGGAGGATTTGGGAATTTGGATTGATGATACCTACTCTGCTTTTTATGTTTGATTACCTGTTGTACGAGAATGAATGAGGGTATTTACAGTTGTGCTGGCGCATTTATACTGAACAATTGCGGGGTTGTTGGTTGCCACTTCTGTCTGTTAGCACCCCAAATCTTTGGACATTTCACTGCCCCGGCGTTGCCGTAGTTTATGCCCCTACTCCCTATTGACCATGACTTTCAAAACCCCATATTTTTTCAAAAAGCCCTTCATCATCATCATCATCATCATCACCCGTCCGTCCCTTCCAGTTATTCCGACAATCTGGTCCCCTAACCCGACTCCGTCCTAGCCGTCCTCAATCCCAATTCGCCAAGCACCACCCCAACCAACCCACCACCGGAGCGACCCGCACTTTCTCCACAGTGACAACTTCCCTTGAGACCCCTGTCACCTCACACACTGAATCGCGCAGGGCGCGGTCCAGCTCACCAGCTCCGTTTTGTTGAATCCCGCCCCAAAACAATTTTTGCTCTGTTCTGTTTTCTCCTCACAACACCACGCATTCCCAACTAGGTATCACGACTGTGCATTCCAACCGACAATATGAGTACAACAACAAGACCCACGCAAAAACCGCCCACCTCGGCCCTCACGCCGAAAAAGCTATACCTTGTATTATACAACTCCGCCTCGGCGGTGGCCTGGCTGACGGTGCTCGGGAGGGTGGTCGTGACGTTGAACTACAAGGGGGATCCGTTTTTCGTTCCGTTGGTGGTGGACAATTTCGCGAGGGTGACGCAGACGTTTGCTGTGATGGAGATTTTGCATGCTTTGACTGGTGAGTCCCCCCCCCCTTTCTCAACTCTCTAGGGAGCCTCGCTGACGACTCACCCCCCAGGCGTCGTCCCCGCCCCCGTCTTCACAACCCTCATGCAAGTCGCCTCCCGCCTCTTCCTCATGTACGCCATCACGCTCCCCTTCCCCCAGCTCAACGCTTCCTACTGGTACTCCTCCATGCTCTGCGCCTGGGCCACCACCGAAGTTATTCGATACACCTACTTCGTCTTCAAGCAATTCGACCGCATCCCGGCTTCTCTTCACTGGCTGAGGTATTCTGCCTTTTTGATCCTCTACCCCATTGGGATCAGCTCCGAGGTTGCCATGACGCTCAGGGCTCTTTGGGGTCCTGCGAGCAGTGAGGCGTTTGCTTGGAGCAGCTGGTACCCTTATGCGCTGGGGGCGGTGTTGTTAAGTTATATCCCGGGGAGTGTGGTGCTTTATGGGCATATGTTGAAGCAGAGGAGGAAGTATCTTGGTGCTGGGGCGAAGGGGGAGGAGGTTAAGAACCAGAAGAAGAGACAGTAAATGAGAGGTTGAGGAATCTAGGGGATTAACAGAGTTAAGATGAGGTCCAAGACGGGAGGATCTGGCATTGCGTTATGGCATTACGACATTGGTTTTTTGGACGACCATGGTACGATTGCATCAGTTTGCACTTTGAAGGAAAACAGCGGTCATTTCCAATGCGTTGAAAAGGACGGGGCGGAAAAGATCAACGTGTGTGGTATCTTACTTGTGTACTAGTACGACGTTATAGACAAGAGGAGGAGCATCATAGAAAGCGAAGCCGCGAGCACCTGGTTATCTAGAAAGGCAAGGAGGAAAAGGGGGCGGAAGGAGAACCCCATAACAAAGAAGAACGCCGATTTCCAAATCAAAGCAACCGTCCCAACCTCAACGCCGAGCCATTGGCCCCTTATTATGTTGTTCTTCATGCGTGTATCGTCTCTGTCGAGCTCTCATACCATTCCTGGTTTACCCAGCTTGCGATCATATCTCTCGCATCAGCGGAGAGTTTGTCGTATCCTGGATTCTCTTTTGGTTCGAACATTGCTGTCGTCTTTGTTAGCCACCCTCGTTTCGATCTCACAACTGGAAGAATGCTCACACATGTGCGCCCACGTCTCATCCCTCGCCTTGTCATTAATTGCTGGTCGCCAATCCCCGGCCTGATCCCTCTGCGGCACCACGCAAAACGTCCTCTCGTCTCCCAGCACCGTGCCGACCATGCTGACCTTTTCGAGAGCCCCGGCACTTTTCCCCAGCCGGGTGTAGAGGTTCCCGAAACCGACGTTCAGCTCCTTGTTGAGGCGCATCATGTACGCCACCCGCTTCCGAAGTTCTTCTTTTCGGGCGAGGCAGCCGACGAATTCGAGATGGGAGGTGGCCCAGGTGAGGCCTTGGGTTATCTGCTCGCGCTTGAGGTAGGCTGCCGCTCCTGTTGCGGTTATTGCGCCTACTGCTCCGGCTGCCAGGGCGAGGGTTCCCCATTTTCCCCAGCCGCCTCCTCCGGTTTGTGGTTTTTGGTCTGGTTGTTGCTGTTGTTGTTGTTGTTGTTGTTGTTGTTGTTGTTGTTGTTGTTGTTGTTGTTGTTGTTGTTTCTGGGTGGATGGTGGGGCTTCGATGGCTTTTTGGGGAGCTTGTCGTTGTTGGTGGTAGTTTTCTTTGGCTGCGTTGGAAGAAGCACCGCCCCATATCGATGCCAGGCCGCTTAGTTGACCCATCACTTCTGCTGCTTTGGAGTAGTGCGTTTCTGCCCCGTGGGCGACGACGCCGGGGGAGATGCCGAGATAAGGGGTGTCGAAGGCGAGGACGGCCTGGATGTAGGGGAACATGAGGGAGTTGAGGGGGGCTTTCATGTTGCCTTGGTCGGGGGAGTTGCCGTTGTTGGGGATGGAGCCGTTGATTGCTTGTTCGGAGGCGATGGAGATGGCTGTTTCGGCGGCGACGATGCCGCCCATGGAGTGGCCGATTAGGATGACGCGGACGCCGGGCTCGACGGTGGGGGAGGGGGTGCCGAGGGAGACTTCGAGGTCGATTACCTTGTTGAGGAGCCAGTCGCGGAAGCGGTTGACGCAATCGGTTAGGTCGCCGCGGGTTTCGTAGGTGGGGTAGATGAGGAATTCGAGGTTGAGTTTGGGGAGGAGGTGGCGGAGGAGGGAGAGGAGGTGGGTTGGGAAGGCTTGGTTGGGGCCGAAGGTGTGGTCGTTACCCTTGAAGCCGTGGATGAAACAGAGGAGGAGTGTCTTCTTCATTTTGGGGATGGGTAGGCGGTGGCATTGGTGGTCGATTGGGCGGGTGCGACTGCAATACAGGAAACTGCTTGAGCTGTGATATAGAAATAGAATCGGGAATCTAGAACTGCATCACAAGGCTGGCGTTCCGGGAGCTCAGTGTGGGGGCGGGGCCTGTGACGCATGGCAGATTGGTTCAGGTTGATGCAACTCCACATGCCGTTGGAGATCTCCCAGAGGCTTGTGAATGCCCAGAACGCTGGGGCTTGCATTGCTCTTGGTAGGCCATATCATGGAAAACTGATACGTAGACTGGTACCCATCATAGAGCTACTGAAAGACAGTCAATATCTGCCGGAGCATAGTCAATGTCCCTACCAGGTAGTTGATAGGACTTCAGGAATAATCGAGATGTCTTGCAAGAGAGTTAATTGACGGCATCTATCGTCTTTTAAGGTCTTAATATTTCATGTCGCGGCCTGCATGTTTGTCCCTAGTGTGAGCACATGCCGAGACTTGAGCGATCTTAAGCCTGGCTCTGGTTCTTCGTGATACGAGTCTTGTAGGAAATGGCGAGGGACACTTCATAACGACATACCCGGTGTTTGATGGACATCGTATTGGAGATGGGTACTTGGAAGTAGGGTGGCGTCCAAGGCTAGGCAGTTCCGGAGGTGACAGCTTACAGTGCCACAGCTGTTCGTGTCCTAGTTGACAGTTCATAAATGAGAGATTTTCAGGACGTGGCAGCAGACACTGCAAGATTATCTTCAGATTATCTTCATAATTCTATTCTATCTCTTCCATCGTCCAAGAGATCAGTCAATCGCTGAAGCAGCGGCATAAGAAACTCTTGATTAGGTAAGCTTACACCCGTTGCCTGTGGGCCGCGTCCGTGCGCAGAAACGCGCCAAGAGAGACGGGCCCTGGCCCTGAGCGAGTTGCTTCTTGTCGCAGTGATCAAAAGCGCGGAAACGTCTCTGAGCATCATCCAACTTCAGTTCCTTTCAGCGCAGTCGAGGTGACCAGCCTGGCATCGACCACGACATACTTCGTACCATGCCTTGAACTCGGTTCGGTCGCTGCATCTTCTTTCACTTTTTCTTCTCCTGCTCGGTTTTATTAACTGCTTCATTAAGGTTCGGTTTCTTCTACTTTTGATTTACTACCACATGTGCCGCCGTTCGGTTTGCTTTTCAACTACCACTTGCCAGAAATACCTAATTGCCATCTTTCAATAGTCACCATGACTGAACGCGTCTACGGCGTCACGCCGCCCATCTCGACGGCTCTCCCCACCGAGGCAGAGAAGCGAATGCACCAGGCGCTCCATGAGGAGCTGCGTGCCCAGGGCACTTTCGAGAGTCGCGCCGAGACAGAAGCGAGGAAGAAGGTTATTGCTCAGCTTGAGAAAATCACAACTGCGTTTGTCAAGAAGGCTACGGCCGAGACCCAAAACTCGTTCATGGTGCGCGAAGCGATTGGGAGGGTGTTTACTTATGGCAGTTACCGTCTTGGTGTCTATGGTCCGGGTTCCGATATCGATACCCTGGTGGTGGCCCCCAAGCATGTCACGACCGAGCAGTACTTCCGTCTCTTTCCTCCCCTCCTCGTCGAGATGGCCCCCCCCGGCGCCATCACTGATCTCACTCCAGTCCCCGACGCCTTTGTGCCCATCATCAAGTTTGAGTTTTCCGGTATCAGCATCGATCTGATCTTTTGCTCCATCAAAGGTCTCACCCAGATCCCCGAGGACAAGAGTTGGAACTTGACCGACAACACTCTGCTGCGCGGACTGAGTGAAAATGAGGTGCGTTCGCTCAACGGAACAAGAGTCACAGATGAGATCCTCAACCTCGTCCCCGAACCTGCTACCTTTAAACTAGCTCTCCGGGCCATCAAGCTGTGGGCGCAGCGCAAAGCCATCTATGCGAACATTATGGGTTTCCCCGGAGGTGTTGCCTGGGCCATGCTGGTTGCCAGAGTGTGCCAGCTGTATCCCAAAGCAACAAGTGCGGTTGTGGTGAACAAGTTCTTTCATATCATGTTGAAGTGGCCCTGGCCGCTGCCTGTCTTGCTCAAGGATATCGAGTACAATATTTCCGTTACACGGGCCCCTGTTTGGAATCCCAAGGTACGTCAAACACCTCATAAGCTTGGACAGCAATTGACTCACCATCTGTACAGCTATACTCCAGCGACAGAAACCACAGGATGCCCATCATCACCCCAGCATACCCAGCCATGTGCGCAACCCACAACATCAACAGGTCCTCCAAGGTGGTGATCATGCAAGAGTTGGAGAAAGGAGTCCAGGTAACTGAGGAAATCATGACAGGCAGAGCACCGTGGAAGGCGCTATTCACCAAACACACCTTCTTCACGTCTGACTTTCGGTATTACCTTACAGTCATTTCGTCTAGCAGGACCAAGGATGCCCAGAACGTGTGGTCAGGTTTCATTGAGTCGAGGGTGCGTGTTCTTGTGAACAAGATTGAGAATCATGCCGCCATAGTACTGGCGCGCCCATTCAACAAGGGGTACGACCGTCAGCACCGTTGCCAAAATTATGAGCAGCTTGGAGATGTGGTCAACAGCGGAAGCTTGGCATACCTGTACAAGCCCACGCCCGAGGAGGAGGAGAAGGCCAAGGGTGAAGCCAAGACAGAAGTCAAGGCAGAGTTGATCAATGCGAATCTGAAGCCAGAGAGTGTGTTGCAAGATGGCCCAGTCGTTAAGCCCGAGCCTGGTACCGAGACTGCAGCACCCCCGCCCGTTACCGCAGCAGATGGAGCTGCCATCAAGCCAGAACCGGGCGCAGAGTCAGCCATGCCACCCCCGGCGCCACCACCAGTCGCCGATGGGGTCAAGCAGGAAGAAGTCACAAAGAATGGAGATGGAGTCGAACAGAAAGACGGCAACGACGGCGAAGTCAAGCTTGCCGATATCCCGGAGAAGAAACAGGAACTGGAAGTGTTTACCACTAACTACTACATTGGGCTACAGCTGGGCAAGACGCCCGCGTCACTCGATCTTTCTCGCGAGGTCCAGGAGTGGATGAGCATGTGTCGCAGCAGCGACCTCTACAAGGAAGGCGTCAACTTTCTCGCCGTCACCCACATCAAGAACACGATGCTTCCCGACGACGTATTCGAACCTGGCGAGGTGAGGCCGCGTCCCCCGAAGAAGAAGCTCAAGAGACAAGCGCCGGATGATTCTTCGGCGCAGCAACCGACAAAGAAATCCAAGCCAGTCGGGCCAGCCCTGACCCCGGCCGTGAGCTAGCGGTCTCGTGCGAGCGTACCATGAGACAGAAAGTTTTGGAGTGTAAAAAAAGCAACACATTGTTGAGTTATGGGGTTTGGCACTTTTGAGAAGATAATCGCGAGAAAAATTTACAACAGCGGCTGGGTTTTGGGGCGGCGGCGGCGGCGGCGGCGACGGCGTTGGTCATTGGGTATGGGGTAGTGTAAAGTATTTAGATCTTTCTAGACTAATAGAGTTAGGGTTTTGGGGCACAAGTGCCTCCCAAATTTCTTCGGGTTGCTCTGGGTCAATGGGGTGATGGAATGTAGTTTATGCTATGTCGATGTATATACTCAAATGCTAATCGAAGTTTGCAACTTTCAATGCGAGGTGTGATTCTCAGACGCCATGATGACTAGCAGGATAGTGATGCTTTTCTGATTCTGGAAACGAGTGATATCAAGCAAACAATCAGCAATACGCAAATATCTCTTCGGCACTGTAGGGGACTTTCGGGGGGGGGGGCATGGTCACCGGCGGAGAGGGGAGGTGGGATAGGCACTTTTGGACGGGGAGGGCGAGACTCGAGTTCGGCGGCGTGGGGGGTTGAGTCTGGTAAGGTGCATGCCGTGATTGTTGAGAAGATCAGTAGAATACTAACGGTGGTGTGGAGGAGGTTGACCACCTATCTTTGCTTCTCGCACTGCTCGAGATTTAGCAGGGCTGGTTAGAGATACACATGAGCTGATCAAGAACGAGGTAAGACTGGCTCGCATGAGCAAGAACCATCGCTGGCATTGCTGTCAGTGTCAACGGGTTCATCACAGCCAAAATTGACCTACAGACATCGTTGCTCCTTCCTTGGAGCAACCAATGGTTTGTGTAGTAGGTCAAACACGCCCCTTCCAACAGCTCCAGTTAGCCTATCCATATTGGCCCCTCGTAGTCCAGTGGTAAAGCTGCTGGAGCTGCTCCCAATTGAAGGATTGGGTCCAGCAGCCTTCTCGATTCGATTCCTATCCGGAGTAAAAGCCCTACGGGGTTTTTCGTAGCCGGTCACCCCTCTCAACCTGGAAACGGGAGGGTTGGCTGGTGAACTCCTTTGCCCTTTTCGACTTTCCTTTTCTTCTGTTTTTACTTGGCTGTGTAAGTAAGTAAGTCCACGATGGTGGGAGCCTTGGGAATAGTTTCAATGAACCTGGTTGGTCGGTGAAGTCGCATTTAAAATGGTCTTTATTCTCGCGACTGCTATTTGATCAAGTCGTCAACACGACCACCATGTCATAACCTAAACTCATCTCTCATAACAAAAGCTACCCAAACCACCGTTGTATCCTCACCTAGACCACCACCGCTCACAAATAATACCCCAGCCCCAACCCCAACCTCTCACAATACTCCACCTCCCTAAACAGCCCATCCCTCGACACAGGCCAATCCAACCCCCTCAGCACCCCCCCTCTCCTCCCCTTGCTCACAGCCTCCCACACCCCCGCCCTCTCCCTCTGCTCCAAACTACTCTTCCACCCTTCCCCCCTAACCCTCAACCACCCCCTCTCCAAATTCGGATCTCCCTCCTTCACAAACTGCGCAAAACTGTCCAAGACAAATTGCTCAAACGCCCTATCCCCTCCATCACCATCTCTCTCTCTCATCCCCTGCCTCCTCAACGTCCCAAACACGTAGTACAACTCCCCCGAGTGACACCTCAGGTAAGGTTTCCTTGTATCACCCAATGGTTTCCCTTCCGTCCGCGGCGGCTCGCACACGTCTAGCTTGGGCCAGCCGGGCATTTGATATGTCCGGTCGAATTCGTAATAATATAAAGAGGAGAAGAGGTTGTTTTGGACGGCGGCAAAGGCGGTGGCTTGGTCTACGCAGCGGAATATTGCGTTTGTGGCCAGGCGGGTGGTCAGGTTGAACAGGTCGAGTGTTGCGTTGCCTGTGTTTGGGTGGGCTAAGGGGGGCAGCTGGGAGGGGGAGAAGCCTTGGGAGAGGAGGTACTCAGTAGCATTGGTGGTGGTAGACGAGGGGAAACTGATAAACGGGGCGCCGTCGTCGTGGGTGATGCCCATTAATATATTTAACGGGCGGCGGCGTTTGGGAGAAGGAAGAGAAAGCGACAGTTCTGATGTGGTGAGGTATGTCCCGTCTACCACTAAATATCTCGCTGACGTGAGGGAGGTCAGTGTCGATGCTGGGACGGCGCGGAGGCAGTCGACCTGAGAGGGGGCGTTGGTGCAGTTTGTTGCGTTGAGGATGGTGTTGGCTACCACCGAGACTTGCTCGGGGATGGTGTAGTATTTCGAGTAGGTTGTTCCGTAGTTTAGACCGCCGAGGTTGCTGAGGAGGATGGCGCCCGAGAATTTGTCGAGGGCTTTGGGGGAGGCGATCAGGGCTCTGACCGAGGCGGCGCCGGCGGATTGGCCAAAGATGGTGATGCGGTCTGGGTCGCCGCCGAGGGATTGGATGTTTTTCCGGACCCAGTCCAGGGCTGTGAGTTGGTCGGCGAGGCCGTAGTTGCCGTTGGTTTTGCCGTCGTTGAGGGCTAGGAAGCCGAGGGTGTGAAGGCGGTAGTTGATAGCTACGACGACGATGTCACCTCTGGAGGCCATGTTACCCCCGTCAAAGGTCGGGTCGTTGGCTGTACCGCCTGTGAAGGCACCACCGTGGATCCAAAAGGCGACAGGGCGGAGCTGCTTCTTGGAGGGAGCGGAGTTGGGATTGGGGAGGTGGGGTGTCCAGATGTTGAGGAATAAACAGTCTTCGGTACCGGTGTTGCCTCCCTGGGCACATTGGGAGCCATACTCCAAAGCAGAGGCAGCCTCTCCTGAGCCCTGGAACAGAGTCGGGTATGTGAATCTTTGCGGCTGCGGCGCATAGCGGACTCCGAGGAAGCGGAAAGAAAGACGGTCTCGAAAGCTATCTCGAGGTCAGCACATGTTGCCTCTCACGAAACGGAAAACATACCCTGTCAAAGTCTGGTTGTTGACATCTACCGAGACCTGCCATTTCGAGCTCGTATCCTGGAATGTCTCATTCGAGAAGGGTGCTTTGTTGGTACAAAGACCAGCGAGTTCATCACGGCTCTTAGCCGAGCTGATATCACTGTCAACGTCGATGGTTTTGCGGCCTGAGATCCAGAACCTAGACGATGAGCTCGCCCGCTTCTCATAGCGAAGATAGTCAAACAACGGTTGAAGCAAGCCTTTCTCGCCCTTCTTCTTGCCCTCCGACCATGGTTGCTCTCCTAGTCCAGAGCAGATCTTTTCAAATTCATTGTTAGCCACACGAGACTCGGTCACGATCACAGTCGAGTCCGCAAAGCGGCTTTCAGGTCCTGCTTGGGTGTTAGTCAAAGATGAACACAAACGCTGGGAGATAGGAAACCTACCCTGGAGATCATTGTTCGTCAAGATAGTCAACCCAGTATTCAACTTCTTGAGAGATTCACCCGCAGCCAACCCAGCCAGGGCAACAACTGCCCCCAAGAAACGCACCATACTGAAAGGGTCCCACCTGTGTAAAGAACAAAAATCTTGGCACAGGAAACGCAGATCTGGGGATCTCTGTGTTTAATATCGCCACTAGGCAAACACCTACTACGGTTCGGTGCATCAGTTAGACAGGGGACCTTTTGTCACAGTCACGGTCCCCCGCAGCCGGATCTCGCTACCCGAGAGCGTACGGTGTAGTAAGTCTCCGCGATTTGGTGTTTCCCTCCATCGGATCACAGGCTCACCGGGCCCAGTTTCCTTTATCCCCGCGGTGAAAAAAGTTCGCCTTAGTACACCACGAGAAATCTACTCCAGCCTCCCGGTTAGGTGGCGGGTATAGCGTAACGTTGAACGGGTGTAATTTAATAGGCTAAATAGAAGAGAAGGTACCCGCCCCGTCAACCAAAATGTAGGAACCGTCCAGTGGAGTTATGCAAATGCTTATTTTAAGGTTCGGTTGTGTATTTTGGAGAGTGTCTGGCTGGCTAGACCTGGATCTCACCTAGCTTCTTGACTACCTTTTCGTGGAGGACCATTGACAGGCGAGCCGCCACTGCGTCGTTTGTTTCGTCGTCCTTTTCTGATAGACCGAGTTGTTCACCCCCGGCGATACATTTCTGGGTAGCTCCTTCGTAAAGCTCCCCCATGCAAGCGCCCAACTCCGCGATTTGGTCGGTGGCGAGCAGGCTATCGCGGACCTTGAGGGCAAATGATGGCCTGCCGCGGGCGACGTTGAGGTTGATGCCGAGGACTTTGTCGACGGTTGCCCAGTGGGCAATCTCAACCAAGAGGACGCCGAGACTGTAGATATCAAAACTCTTTTTGAAACGCTCACGTTCGTCTGGGTTTGTTGATTGTGCGTTGGGGTGCCTGTAGAGGTTGTACTCAATGTCGTCACCTGGCCCGGGAATATCTGTCATTTCGTCCGCCCGGGCTGGCCTGGAGAAATCGAATCCTGACAGGTAAGGTTTGCCAAAGTCGACGTCTCCGCTGGTGGTTTTGAAGAAAATGATATTGTGGCTTCGAAGCCCCTTGTGCAGCCAGTTGACAGCATGGAGATAAAGCAGGCATTTACTGATGGCATGAGCCAGCTTGACCCGCTTTGTGACAGGTGGCTTTCGTGTTGTCTCGAGGAGCTCATGGAGCGACACCGGAGGTGAAGATTGGTCAAGGCCACTGTCTACTGGTCTTTCAAAGACCAACCCCAGGCGCATATTCAAGATGTCCTCATCTTCGTCCTCTTGCCCGTTCGAGCTTCCTCTGTCAAAATAACCGAGGCAATGAGGTGTTCTAAAGTCCTCTGGCTTTGGTGTATGGTTCAGCAGGGCCGCTAGCTTGGCTACTCTTTCGACAATCACGGCTTTCGGGGGTGATGAATCCCCCGGTCTTTGCGGGTCATATTCTTTCCATTCAACCCAGACCTTTTTCTTGACACCGTCTTTGACAAGGACAGCCTCACATCTCGGCTGATCAGACTCATCGGCTGCTGGGTCAAGCTCGATCATGGAACGATCGAGAAGGAGGCGTTTCTCGCCCGGTTTTCCGAGCTCTAGTTGGTTGGCCGTTGCCTCGTCCAATGGCCTTTTGTGGGCAGACTCGATCGACTCGTTAAAGGCTTTGAACTTGGCAAGCTGCGATATTAGTTCGAGCCCGTCGGCGTTTGCTTGTTTCTTCGCCACGGTGAGCTGTGCTGTAGGGAGAGCTGAGCTGGCTTCAAGCCTGATGTTGAGGGCCATGACAAGCCGAGACAAATCACTAATCTTGTGGTGCAGCTGCAGGACACCACGGTTGGTGTCTTGTACTGTATGGTGAATCTCGACCTGCATGCGTTGGTCGAGGATTCCAGTCATGTTATCATTCAATGTTGAGAACCTGGAGAGGAGAAGCTCAAAAGCGGCCTTGTCAAAGGCAACCCATTGCAACCTCTGGGAAGCTTCATGTGACGATTCCTTCAGACTTCGCATGGCTTTCTTGATGAAGTCCCGCCGTCTCTTGGGCAGTGGAAAGTTGGCCTCGGCCGCATCTTTTTCAGGGTTCTCGAGGACCTGATCTTGGTCAGGAACAGCCCTCAGACATTTTCGTTTCTCTTGGTGTTCTTTGAACTCTTTGAACAAACACTCGACTTGGACCAGCAAGTCAAGCACTGTCTGGCGATGCAGAACGAAGGTGTTGGACTCGAGGACTTTATCCCTTCGTTTGGCGTCCAGGTCGAGCAAGCCAGATGCTTCACTCCAGGCAAATAGACGTTGCTGTTCCATGCGAAGCCTCAGATTGAGATACCTAGCATCGTCCGGGAAGTTCAAGGCGGTTATGACCAGTTGGATCCCCTGAATACATCCGCTGTAGACCTGGAGGCCAATAGAAGCCACGCCAATGGCGAGCCCTGCTAATGATACGGGATCCATGGTACCATGGGCCAGGTGCTAAGGAAAGGTATCAGCCACGCATATGTATAATGGGAGTGGTGTGCCATACTTAGCAGAAAGGTGCCGCTGTGGCTGGTGAGCCGAGAAAAGTTGGGCTTGCGAGATGCGACCGAGGTTCTCACCAACAACTACTCTTGTCCGTCTATCCGTAAAATGTGTGCGATGTTCTAAATTCCATAGCTCCTTCCCCGCTACAAGGTGGTGTCCCCACAACGTAATCAGGCTCGATTGATGCAAGCACATTTGCCGGCGAGCCTGACTTTCCTCATCGGTCA
Organism: Podospora anserina S mat+; assembly: GCF_000226545.1. Taxonomy (NCBI): domain Eukaryota; kingdom Fungi; phylum Ascomycota; class Sordariomycetes; order Sordariales; family Podosporaceae; genus Podospora; species Podospora anserina. Next base: position 1,972,753 of record NW_001914854.1, read on the forward strand.
CTCGCCGATGCAGTGGAAAGTGGGAGGCGTGTAACGGTGAATCCCACAGTGCTCCATCCTTGTGCATAATCTTTTTTTTGGGGGCCATTTTCCAGAGGGCAAGTTTCTCTTCTTGAGAACTCACAGACCCTAACCCTTTAACCCTTCTACATGCCCTGCCAGTCAAGGGTTCTCGCAACAGTTTGAACTCCAAGATGCATTTCAACTGTCGAGACAACTCACCGGGGTATCGTTTACCCATCTGCGGAGTAACCGTGACCAGATTCCCGACAAATCCATCACTAGAACCCGGAAAGCAACGTGGCCAGCGTTGCAACGACATGCGGGTGATATCTGGGCTGGCAAGGGGGGGTTGTTTGTCCCTCTCGAGAGGTTTGCTCCAGCGCTCTCTCGCACTCGGGAGTGCTCCGAGAGGGCCCCGACGTTCCCCCACCCGGGCCGTGAGGATTTGCCAATTCGGCCGTCTCATCTCGCTGACCGGATCGTGAGGCATGTCGTCGAGGGTGGGCTGGCCTGGGCGCTGTGACGACACTGAAAAGGCTGGCCCTAGCACATCCGAGATTGGATTGCTGTGTGGGGGAATTTAAACTCTTCAACGGTCGCCCGCTCTGGCCCCAGCAAATCCTCCAGGATGACCGCCTTGAGAGGTCCCATCCCGCTCAGCCCGGGCCGCCAGCGTAGCATTTCTCCTGTTTCGAGCACCAAGGGCTGAGCGCGCCACCAATCAGCATCAACAGCTACTCGGGTTTCAGCTGGGCCAGCGGTCCAGGTCACTCAGTCCTCCTCATTATCGCAATCTGCATGTAGAGAGAGACCAACAAAAGGCTCAGGACATCCATCTTCATAAGCAATGGCGGCTGGCTGGCTGTCCATGTCGATATCGGCCGGTACCTTTACCTTGAATCGAGATCCCGCGTGGAGTGGCCCGCCAGGTCCCGGTTGCTGTCTTTGTTATCCACAGACTGAGTGTCTGTGATTCTCGGATAGCATCCCGCCTCACTTTGTTCAGAGACACTTATTAAACCGCTGCCCAACCCGAGCATCAAAAACGGCAACCAGCCCCGTCCCCATCCCATCATCTGCAGCTAGTCGAGGCCCCGCGTGGAGAGAGAGGGTCGAAAACCGGTCTGGCGAGGGGAAGCTTGGCTTCCTGATTAGTTCGACGCGGAGAGACGCCCAAAGGTCCGGTTTGCCCTAACAGAACCTGGAACCCTTCACGAATCTGCACAAGCAGCCTGTCGAGTCCCCGTCGTCACAGGCCGAGTCCACTCACTCAACAAAAAAAAATTCTCAATTGGGCCATTGACCGCCTGTTCTCTCTCGTTATCTTTCCCCCGCCACCAAGCAGCTCTCGGACTCGCTTGATTTGTTGCAGGAGAAAAAAAAGGGCGAGAGGAGAGGAGAGGCTGCCACGCTTCATTAATATTTTTACCACCAACTACTCCCCCCGTCCGGCATTGCTAGCTACCAGGCCCGCTGCTAAGAGACGTTCACCGCACCGTTAACCCGCTGTACCCCTTCCGAGGTTCCGCTCCCCGACTCCCCGAAGCCTAGTCCCTGCTTTCCCAGACGCGGGCGGCATACAGCAAGCAGCGTTGCCCCCAGATCACCACAGGCCCGCCTCCTTATTCCCATTACCGATTACCCTTAAGCTGCTGTGAATGCCCGCCCGCTCCTCCATTCGTCTCAACCCAACCCGACAAGTTGTGAGATTCTGCCCTGCCTCGGATTCTGACCCCTCTGGCTGTCTGTTTCTGCTCGCATCGCCCTGATCGCGCAGCAGCCTGTCTGACCTCACCCCCCCCCCCTTCCCCCCCCCCGCCGAATCGTCTGATCTGATTGCCGACCATGGAGACCTTCTCACCGGAAGCCCCACACTCGTCAGCCGCTTCCACTAACGGCTCGCCTGCGGTGTCTAGCGACAGCCCGGGGACGGCGACCTCCTCCTCGTCGAATGCCTTTTCGGCGACCATTGATGGCCGCCCGTCGCAGCAGCACCCGGCGCCGCCTCCTTCGGTCCCCGCAGCATGTCTCGCCTGTGTAAGTGAATGTTACTTTTTGTCTTTTTTGTCGTGAAAGCCAAGGTACCCCCCGGACCGGTCCAGCACCACTCTGATGGTGGCCAGGTCACCGGTTGGCTTGGATCGTGGTGTCAACATCGCCGAGTTGTAACGTGAGCCCTTCAGAAAAGATGGTGTGCTAATACCCGCGATGCAATAGCGTGGCAAGCACCTCAAGTGCGATGGGAATACCCCTTGCTCCCGTTGCACAAGCTCCGCTACAGAGTGCATCTATGTTGCTTCTCGTCGTGGATACAAGGGCCCTCGGAGGAATGCTGCCCAGAATCCTAACAAACGCCATGCCTCGTCGTCGCCTCCGTACTCGGGGCCTACTGTCGAGAGCTGCCCGATGATGCTAGGGCACACCCCCGTGTCTATTCCTGCTCCCTCCCTCTCAGCCTTCAACCCGGCCATCGTCTTGCCGGAGCAGTCGCCGGTCTCGTACGCACCTACTCCTGCTCTTAACCACGCCGGTCTCTATCGAAACTCGTTTGCCTCACCCTTGGACCCCAACACCATGGCCGCTCCCAACACCATGGCCCTGACGACCTCGTCAGCGATCCCCCATGTTCAGCCACCAGTGACCACCCTGGCCGAGAGATGCTTCGATGCCTTTTATCACTACTTCCATGCCGCCCACCCCTTTGTGCTGCCCAAGGAGTACTTCCTTCGGCTGCTCAAGGAGGGCAACACCCCTGGCCTCAACGTGGTTATGGCTGCCATCAGATATATTGGCTCGCTCTTCTTGGATGCCGGTCCAGCCAAGGCCACCTATCTGGAAGAAGCCATCAGGCAGTGCTATCTGCCTACCACTACCAAGGATGGCTTCCTGATCCAAGCCTTGTTGCTGATCATCATTGGGCTGGATGGGAGCTGTCAACAAGAAAAGGCACGGGAGTTGTTGGCGGACTGTGAAAGATTTGCTATTGAGATTGATCTGAACAAGCGCCAGTTTGCATCACTGCACGGCCACGGTAATCCCGTCGTGGAGGAGAGCTGGCGGCGAACATGGTGGGATCTCTTTGTGTGTGACGGCATGATTGCTGGTGTCCATCGCATCACCAACTTTTTGCTCTTTGATATTCAAAACGATGTTGGTCTGCCGTGCGAGGAGCAGCAGTATCTCACAGGGGTAAGAACTTCTCGAGCGTATGTGGATGTGATGTGAGACTGATTTACCTTTATAGCGCATCCCCCCACCAGCATACATGGAAGACTTTGATGACCAGCTCTTCTCCGGTGAAGACCGAGAGTTTTCGTCTTTCACCTACCGTATTGCTGCCATCAGAAATCTCGGCAGGATGATGCGGATGCCTCAGATTATGTACCCGGGAGACGACACCATCTCCCGGATAGAAGCCCTGCTCACCAACTGGAGGCTCCACCTGCCCGAGTCCAAGAGGGATGATCTGAACAAGAACTGCAAGCTGGATGAGATGATGTTTCAGGCGCATTTTATCACTCATGCGTATGCCAAACCCATGCTTTGAGAGCCATGTGAGAGATACTGACATTGTCCACAGTTGCACCATCATGCTTCACCAGCCCCTATCCCAACTCGACTCCTCTCCCGTCCAAGCTGTCAACTCGTGCGCCCCTCACCGACCAGTCCCCTCGGGCGACAACTTCAACGCCCACACCCGGCACACCATCACGGCCGCCTGCGAGATCAGCAAGATGGTCACCCAAGCCGTGCCCATCATCCAGCACACGCACTTCTTCACCTGCGTCGTCACCCTCAGCTCCATCGTCCACTTGTCAAAGTGGGCGCTGTACTTTATCGAAGACGAGGAAGACCTCCGGCAGCAGATCAGACTGAACATTGGCGCCCTCAACAAGCTCAGCAAAGTGTGGAAAGCGGCAAACACGGCTTGGGGTCAGGTGAAGGGTGTGGCACAGGAGATTTACAGGGAGAAGAAGGCGCACCAGATCAGCCCGGCGTTCTGGGTTGGTTTCACGCAGGAGCAGATGATTAGCAGCATCCAGGCTGATGAGGGGATCATGAGCGAGTTTAATAGTATGTTGACGCAGGTGACGCAAGCGCCGTGATATTTTTTTTGTTTCTGTTTCTTTGCATTTTGGAAAATTCGGGGGCAGGATTTAACGTTTGGAAAATCTTTTTTGGATTTTTGTTTCTAGGTACGACGATGACTACTACTACTACTACTGCAGCGGGATTTCATAGGGGGTTGATGAGATGATATCCTTTGTTCTGTTTCACAACTTTTTGGGGAAGAGGAATTATGGAGAGATGGGGTTTATGACACCAAAAAGGGACAGGGAGGGTGGGGGGCGAGGGGAAAATGGAGTTTTTTTTTTTTTTGTCTTTTTTTTGAAGTTGATTTTTTCTCTGGATGAGGGACATATTATTTGGGGGTGGATGGCTTGGGGGGATATTTTTTGACAGGACGACAAAGTCTGTGTTTTTTTTTTGTGTATCCGTAACTTTTTGTTCTTTTGGCTGGGCAAACAAAATTGGGCACATATGAGCGAGCAGGGCAGGCATGGAGGTTACTGGTGATTTAATTGAGATTTTTTTTGTATTTGGATATGTACAGACAGACTATGCTCATCTTTGGCTTATGTTGTGAGCAGAGGAACTCTCTCTGGGGGGGAGGGTGAGTTTAAAGTCCATGAGCATGACCCCTTCGCTAAGGATTTCCGGTTCGGTATACTCTGTGATGCATCACAAGATCGATCACTTTGACTTGATACCCACGAGGAAGAAGTACCAGATTCCCGAGGTCTACGTCGCAGTACTTGTCGTTCTTTATAGTGGACGGCGATCAAAGTGGGCCACCTATACCTCTGCCACGGTTATTAATGTTAGCGCGACAGGGGTCTTTTGGTGGAAGTTGCGCTGGCCGCACTAACATTTACTTCGCCTGCGGAAATGTAGGTTGATAGTAGTACCTGGGGCTAAGGCACGCACTTCATATGCGGGCCTAATGTATGGAACATCGGAAGACGACCAACGACTTTTATTTTGCGTATAATGCCCACTTATTACATGATTATGACCATGACGGAGAGATCCCCGAAGGTTCCAGCCTGGTATGTCCAATCATGGGGAAGGGAGTGGTTGGTACCTGCAGTTGGCGGAGAGTTAACTGCATAGGTACACAGGTAGGTGGTCAGCGAGGCGTAACGAGTTCCGGGGATCTGGATGTCTTGGACTGAGGTAGTGAGGATTCCTGAGAGATCGAATCGGAGGGGAGGGGGAGGGGGAGGGATCGTGTCGGTGACCTCCTTTAGGGTCGTGAAGATATATATATATACTTTGAACATTGAGAGCGTGTTCATGGGATCTTGGGATGTCATGCAGATCACCCCCTCGGGTATCTCGAGGCTATTAACGGTGATAAGCGGCGATCAGCTCACGCTAAAACTCTACTGTACACCACCACCCCGATTCTCCCGCTGAAGAATCGCCGTGTCTCAGTTTACCACACCAAAAAGGACGCCGACCGGGCTCGGGTTGGATGAGTTCGTGGTTCAGCTCCCCGCATTCCGACCCCAGTGAAGTCGGCGACCACGTGGGGTCTTCCGTCCTGTCGAAAGGACAATGGTTGGCTGGCAATCACCCCTCACAACGGCGAACATATACACTCCCTTCATATCAACGCCAACCACCCAACACCCAGCAACTACATAGCATGTAAGCCCCTTGCATCACCACGAGAATCTGTCATCGGCGATGTTGTCCCACCCAAAAACCCACACACAACATCACTGACTGGCACTTGTGTATGACTATAGTCCCGGTAAGCCCTGCGCACGTATGTGGGGTGTGGTCAGCGGGTTTGATGCAAGGGTGAGGCTCAAGATGTCGATTCCAACCATCGCTGTTTATTGTGCTTTGGTGATGGTGGTGCCCGCTCGTGCCAAGGCGCCTGTCAGTTGCTTATTCTTTGTGCACTCTCATCACTCATCCACGAGCTTACATACTCGGAGTTTGGTGTGCCTTGTCTACTCGGGGATTGACACTGTCGCGGTAGATCCCGCGAACTACTTGCACCACTACACCGATAGCTCCCCGGCACTTGACGTGTTGGGAGTAGTGAAGCTGAATTTGGGCAGGAATGCTAGCCACTTTCCAAGACTGCTTGCTGTTGGTTCAGCTAGACTGGGTTGGTTGGCGATTGAGCTACTGACGATAACTCCGGAGTTGGTGGTTGAAGATGCCCGAGTTTTGGGGAGGAGGATCGTGAACTGGAGGGGAGGACTAGACGGCGTTTGTCTTGGATGACGGTGATCGGGGTTCATGCGGAAGGGATGAGCGTTGAGAAACCTGGGCTGGGTATGAGTATCTAATGGCTGGGTGCAGGTAAAGGGAGAAGGCTGTGCAAGACTGCTGCTGACTGAGGAAACGAGAGTGCTCATAATCCCATCTGTCCGCCTCCCAACCCGCAGACCTCATCCCGTGTTCACCTGCCTCATCTTTTCATTCTCGCCATCCTCCCAACCATCATCACAGCATGAACGCCCCATCAAGCTCCTCCTCCTCCTCCCCAAAAATGGACCCCGAATCCGGCCCCTCCCCCTCCCACCTGAAAAACACCACCCTCACCTCCCTCACCTGGTCCTCCCTATCCCACGCAATCTCCACGACCCCCATCCTCACCTCCTCAACGGGCCTCCTCCGCCCAGGCGAACTCCTAGCAGTAATGGGCCCCTCGGGCTCAGGCAAAACAACCCTCCTCAACCTCCTCTCCCGCCGCCTTTCCCCATCATCCCCCTCACCCATCCTCCTAAACGGAACCCCCCTCCCCCTCCCCCAATTCCAATCCCTGACCCGCTTCGTCGAACAGACTGACTCCCTCATCGGGGCCCTAACCCCACGCGAGACCCTCCACTTTGCCTCACGGCTCTCAAGCGCGGGGATTAGCAAAAAAGAGAGGCGGGAAAGGGTAGAGGGTCTACTCGGGAGTTTCGGCCTGGTCGAACAAGGCGATGTAGTGGTCGGGACTGTGACAAAAAAAGGGTTGAGCGGAGGGCAAAAGAGACGGTTGGGGGTTGCAAAGGAGGTTATCACCGGGCCGAGGGTGGTCATACTTGATGAGCCGACCAGCGGGCTTGATGGGAGAGGGGGGTGGGAGGTTGTCAAGTTTTTGAGGGGGTTGGCGAGGGAGAATAATGTGGGTACCTAGGTACTCTTCTGGGAGTGGTATGGGAATGATGCTAATTGGGGTGCAGTTGATTATTGTTGCGAGTATACACCAGCCTTCGACCGCGACGTTTGACCTGTTTGACAAGCTGTTGCTCTTGTCAGAGGGCAAGACGCATTATTTTGGTTCGGTGGAGGGGGTGGGGGGGTATTATGAGAGTCAGCTTGGGATGGTCATACCACGGCATGTTAATCCTGCTGAGTGGTTGCTTGAGCAGACTAATATTGATTATGCCGATGATAAAGAGGCTGCGAGGGCGAGGCTGGAGGAGATGCAGTCTGGCTGGGAGAGGTCGGATTTGAAGAAAAAGTTGGATGAGGATGTTGCTGCTGTTGCTGCTGGGGCGGAGAAGGGGGGGGATGAGCTTGTGTTGGGGGATGATGAGGCGAGAGATAAAAAGCCGGGGATGGCGAGTGTGGTTGTGACGCTGGTGCACAGGAGCTTTATCAAGAGTTATCGGGATGTGGTTGCCTATGGGATTAGGTTGGCGATGTATACTGGTATGTATCCCTCCTTTGGTTGATACAGGAGAAAACTAAGAGATAAAAGGTCTCGCCATAATGATGGGCACAGTCTGGCTCCGTCTGCCGGCCACACAAGACTCCATCATCCCCTTCACCAACTCCATCTTCTACGGCAGCGCCTTCCTCAGCTTCATGGCTGTGGCGTACTGTCCCGCCTACCTCGAAGATTACAACCAGTATGCCAAAGAGAAACGGAACGGGCTCTACGGCGCCACCGCCATGACGCTGTCAAACTTCCTCGTTGGGACACCATACCTCTTCCTCATCTCAATCGTCTTCTCAGTAATCAGCTACTGGCTCTCCAACTTCCAGCCTACCGCCAAAGCCTTCTTCACCTGGGTCTTCTGGCTCTTCCTGGACTTGCTTGCCGCCGAAGGGCTGGTAGTCTTTATGGCCTCTCTCTTCCCGTCCTTTGTCATCTCGTTGGCGCTGGTTGCGTTTGCCAATGGCTTGTGGATGAGCGTGGACGGGTTCATGGTGCCGCCGGGGACGTTGAATGTCTTTTGGAAATATGTTTTCCATTACTGGGACTATCAAAAGTATGTGTTTGAGAACATGATGATCAATGAGTTCAGCGAGAGGGTGTATACCTGCGCCGAGACGGCGGATGGGTGTCAATGTGAGTATCTAGTATTCTGCATCCTGAGAATAGAAAGCTGACAGGAAATGCAGGCATGTGGCAGACTGATCTGGCTGATCAATGCCTGATCCGTGGACAGGGAGTGTTGGATCAGTACGGATACAAACCTGGGTATATGGGCAAGGATGTGGGCATCATGCTGGCCATCATTTTTGGATATCGGCTCGCGGGGTGGTTGGTGTTGAAGCTGAAGAAGTAGTAGAAACGGCGGTTGTGATGTCAGCGCGGCCGTGTAAGTGGAACGGGTCCTGCATCAGACTGCAGACGCTGGGTGGCTGACAGATGCAATCTATCTATGCTTAAGGCCAAGTGCAGGCACTCATAGAATACAGAGTAGATACCCGCCAGACCATCGTCGAGCTTGATTCGAGTTGTGAAACAAAACGTACTCGGGGAAACGTAACTGCGTAACCGCCGGTACGTATCCGTAACGTGGGTAAAAACCCGACGGCCTGGTAACGGCGGGAGCTCTGACAGGGAATTGCGCACTGTGCCGCTAAATCGACAGGGCTGTAAACACGGCCCACCCGTCGCGTGCGAACGCGCTATGTCTTGACCTATTAACCCTGTACATTCCCCATTCTTTTTTTTCTTTTCTTTCTCTCTGTCTCTTTTCCACATTTTCGCCATTTTTATTCCTCGGGAACTGCTTCCGAAGCGTTTCTGGATGATCCAAGGGTAGTTCAGAAAGTAATCCGCCAAAAATTCCCCCACCGCCAGCTTTTGAGGCCGTCTAGAAAAGTGACAACGGCCGCCTCTTCCAATGGCGTCGTTGTCTAGCACATCGCCCCTCATAACCCTGGGCACGACTATCTCGACTCCCAGTTCGCACCACACGGCTCGAACAGATGGGGACAGCGTCGGCGACACGTCTGCTCTTACGAGTGTGGATGACTTTGACGACGACTATGACCAGCTGTTACCTCCGCCCTATCGAGATGCAGCCCAGCTACCGTTTATGATTAAGAACCAGTTACAGATCCACCTGGAGGAGAAGATGTGTATGTCTTTTGCTCCTTTGTTTTGTTGACTTGGTTCCCTTCTCCTAACTTTTCCCCCCTTGACAGACCCTGAGACCCTGAACATGCTCCACGCCCTCCTCTCCAACTGCGCCAGCTTCTCCCCACCCTCGAAAGAGCAAGGCTCCCAACCACCACAGACAGTCTACGTTCCCCCACCACACCAACTCGCCTTCATCAGCAGTCTCGCAATCCACCCCCGGTTCACCTCGGCCCCACCAGACGTCGAAACGACCACCCCGCCGGTGCGCGACGGCGCCGCTGCCCTCTCCTACCTCCGAGGTCTGCTGTCTATCGTCGGCCCAATAAACGCCAACTTTCGACAAGCATTCGAGTTCAAACCACCTCCATCATCCTCCCATGCCAGGAGATCAAGAAGGGGAGATGTTTTTGGTGACTGGTCAACCAGTGGCATGAGCGGAGCAGATAGTGATGCTTCCTCTTCTGATGTCATGACTGGTACCTTTGCCAGAGAAGGAGTCATCTGGCACCGCGCGAGTGATTTCTGGTCGGTGCTAGGGTGGTCATTTTGGTGCGCTGCGTTTGTGCCAGGGAGGTGGAAGTATTGGAAGCCGTGGTTGGAGTTTGTGGTTACGGTACTGGAGCAGGATTGGGATGATCGGTTGGCGATGGATGAGAAGACGACGACGGCGGGTGATGAGCCGTATCCCAATTTGAAGGGGAGTTTGTTGGTGGCTTATCTGGAGGATATCACCAAGGCGAGGAAAACCGTGCAGAAGGAGGTGATGAAGGCTTTGACTTTTGCCTTGGAGGCTGGGGATAGGAAGGTGTATGGGGAGGTTTTCACGAATGAAGAGTTGGTTGGGCCGAGGACTATTAAGAGGAAGAGGGCGGATACAACGCTGGATCTGGAGAATGGCTGCTTTGGGGACTATGATGACGATGACTCGGACTTGGAGAATGAGGGGGACAGTCAGGAGCTGCCTTGCAGTTCTGCCAGGTCTGCGCCGGGGGTACAGAAAAGGACGAAGAAGGCGATGGAAAGCGATGCGGGCCCGAGGCCGGCTGCGTTTCGTTTGCCCGATGGAGTCGCCGAGACCATCCCATTCCGACTACGAATATTCCGTCTTTTATCGGCAGCGGCCCATTATCTCCGCGACGTATCCTTTCCTACTTCTGAGCTTTACCAGAGCTTCTCGTACAAGGTCAGGACTTCACCGCTGCCTGTTTTTGAGCTCTTTCTCAAAGCACACAACGACCTGCCCGATTTTGACAAAGAATCGCTCTACAGGAATGTTCTGGACGGTTTACTGCCGCCGAACGGCCTGCCAGATCCCGACCGTGTGGACCGCGACACGAATAGTGGGGATGGCATCTCTGAGGTTATGATGCAGAAGTGCTTGCCGTTCCCGGCTGGGAGGATCACTGCCGAGGATAATGCCAAGTTGTCGATTGTGTTGGAGAACATGCTGTGGGGCTTGTATCTGGCGAGGGACATCACGGACGCGGCCGGTCTCGGGAAGGCGATTGAGACGGGGATCAAGGCGAGGGACGCCAAGATTAAGGGGAGGGGGAGGGCGGGTGGAGTTGATAGGTTGGGAAGGGAGATGCTCGCGAGGTCGAGTAATAATCTGAGGGTGTTTGCGAGGATTCTCGGTTGAGGGGTGATTTGTCTGCTTATTACACGCGTTGACTTCCAAGCGCATTTTTATTGTTGGTTTTTGGCTTTTTGATACCCCCTCTGTATGGGAAAAGCATGGGCTATTATTTGACGGGATTCTTGCGGTTTTCTACTTGATGGTTTATCATTTGATGGGTGGTATGGTATGACTGAAGATCACAGGCGTGATGATCAGGGCGCATCATTGCTCTTACAATTAATCATGTTAGATGGAGGACTTTGTGTACATTTTTATTTCTACTGTTTTCGGGTAGATAGATGTCTTGACCGAATACCTCGTGGGACTCGTTCGGCCTGCAAAACTGGTTTCAACCCACGCTTTAGAATGGAAGCGGGGATTGGTGCTGCTTTTGGCGGTCTATCGAGTACGGTGGTTATATACATGTGTTGTACAGTTGAGAGGTGATGTAGAGACCAAGGCTATGCGTGCTTTTCCTACGCCAAACTCCTTTCCACCCCCCAACACATCTCTTATTTCCTTCTCATGACATGTCCCTCTCCGTTCCAATATCATGGCTTCTTCGCCGCCCCCGGCGTCCACCCCTGAGGCTGCCACTCCTCCCCGGGCCCAGCCCTCTTCTGCCTCCACGGATCAACCTTTTTCTTCCCCCCAACCAAAATCTCGCCTTCCTCACCTTGTTCAGCCTGTTTCTTCATCCCCTCCCAAACCTCCTCCCTCTTGACCTGCTTGGGCACTTTTTGTTGTTCCTCCTCCTTCTTCTCAACCCACATCCCGCTCCCCTCCAACGCTGGCTTCCTCTGTTCCCCCCCAACCCCATCCTCAATATATTTAGCCTTGGCCTCCCACCTTCTGTCCGCCTCTGCCGCCAAAATCTTGAGTCTTTCTTGTCGGATAACGTCTGCTTGCTGTTCTTCAATGGTGGGCGGGTCAGGCCGGGTGTGACGCAGCCACTGGTGCCACGCGGGCGGGATCTTGACCTCGGAGTGGTGGAGTTTGAGGGCAGGGTTGGGGCGGAGGATGCGGCGCCAGCGGTCTGGGTTGGGGTTGCCGCGGTCGTGGAACTCCCAGTAGGTGTTGCCTGAGAGGTCTTTGCCTACTAGGAAGTGGCGGCGCCAGGGGAGGCGGAGGGATTGGAATTTTTGGAGGAGGGAGAGGGGTTGGGACATTTTGACCTCTATATACAGGGTGGGCGAGGCAGTAAAGAAAAGAGCGGTTTTGTGAATGTGTAATACAGAGAGGTGGGGGTGGTGATGTTCGCGACGCGGTTCGCGATAATTTCTTTGGTGGTAGGTGAACAGCTACGGTGGAACAATTTGATCGAGTGACGTCGTTGCCAAGGGGTGGGATTTGGATGGGTTTAAAACTAGTGGGCACGGCATGGGAAAAAGCGGGCATGATTACTTTGGACGGGGTCCTCTTGGATTCTAGTGTGGACAGATACTACAAAAAGGGGCAGATAAGTGGATTAGATCGTGAATGATCATCAACAGACTCCTCAATTGCCGTGAGAAGGCATTGAAAGATGGTCAACATGCAACTCAAACTCAATGAGCTACGCAGGAGATCGACATCGAATATCTTGTCCAGAAAGCTTAATCCCAGCCACATATTATTAGCCTCCCCCACACTCCCCTCCCAGCGCACAGACAAACCTGTGTGGCTGGAGTTAAACCTTCCCGCCAAGCCATAAATGAGGGGCAGCACCCAGGCACACCAAGGCACGGCAAGGGATGTCCCCTGAAGAGGGCGCCCTGAAGAATGCCCGCAATCTCACAAGAGACATGGTCCGCGACGACAAGCCTCACCACACCACATCTCGGTTGCCGACCTTCTCCCAATTTGCTGAAATAGACACGAACAAACGAGGCCCCGCAGCTTCATTTCACGGCCCGTCGCCAGACTAATTAACCTACCCTGAAAAACTAGGGGACATCCGCTGCCAAAATTATCCATCTTTTAGGGGATAGGAGAGAGAGAGAGAGAGATCCGCTGACGCAACTGGCCCCGAACGGACTGCTTACCTGTTCTCACGACCCGAGACTCCCGGACTTTTGTTGAACAGCTTGGAAAAGGAAAACCTACTTGTACACGAACAACACTTGCTTGAGAGAGAAACAATCCAGAAATCAACATTTGCCAAAAACATGGCGTCCGTGACATCGCTGGACGGCGACTTGCGCCGGTTGCGCCTGGAGAAGTACACGCCCGCCGCTGCGAACGAGGCAAAGCAATGGATAGAGAGTGTCATCAGCGAGACCTTGCCCGGAAAAGACCTGCTTGAGGTACTCAAAGATGGTGTTGCTTTGTGCAAGTAAGTCTGCCGCCGCACTGGTAACCTGTTGTACAACAGTTCGAAGGTTGACTAACACGTGCCCGGCCCCCTAGACTCGTCAACCTCGCCATCGGTCCTCCAGGAGTCAAGTTCAAGAAATCCGCCATGCCTTTTGTTCAGATGGAAAACATCTCCCACTTTCTCCGCGCCTGCCAAACACCACCTCTCAACCTCCAACAGCACGACATGTTTCTGACTGTCGACCTCTACGAGCGAAAAGATCCCGCCCAGGTCCTCCAGTGCCTTGGTGCTTTCAGCCGGGCGGCCAACGCTGCCAACCCAGACACCTTTCCCAATCCGATCGGTCCCAAAGCCAAGAACCCGGCGCTGTTAAGTCCACAACCGACGGGTTACAATACTCCTCCACTTATACGTGGTCGGGGGAATTCCAATGCTAGCAATGCCTCGTCTTCGGTGTATGGCAGGGGAACGCCGTCATTATCGGCATCGAGAACAGGGGGTGACGACGGACCATGGGGCCGGGCCAAGTCCCCAACGAACGGTGCAACTTCTCCTGGTGTTAGTAGCTGGAGTAAGAAGGAGCACGAAGGCGCCACATCTCCGGCCTGGAACATCGCCCAGTATGGCTACATGGGCGGTGCCAACCAGAATAACCTAGGGATCGCCTTTGGTGGCAGGAGACAGATCACTAGTGCTGGTCCTGCAGTTCCAAGCTTGTACGAGAAGGAGAAGAAGAGGAAGGAGGAGGCCGAGAAGCTGAGGCTACAACAAGAAGAAGAGGAGCGCAAGAAGAAGGCGGAACTCGAAGCGGAAGAAGCACGGGCCAAGAAGGAAGAGGAGCGAAGGTGGGAAGAGGAGGCCAAGCGGATCAGGGAAGAAGAGCGGAGGAAAATTGAAGAGGAGAAAAGACGGTGGGAGGAGGAGGAACGGCAGTGGAAGATGACAGAGGAAAAGAGGCGCAAGGAGGAGGCCGAAGCTGAAAGGCGGTTGCAGGAGGAACGTGCGAAGGCTCGACAGCAAAAGAGCGGGTCCGAGCTTCGTGGTCAGTACTTGAGCCAATATCAAGCGGGTCAGGAGTCATCAGATAAGGAACGCATCAGACAGCTCGAAGAAGAGCTTGCAAAGGCACGAGAGAGGGAGGCCCAGTATGAGCGGGAACGTCAGGGGCGGTCTCGCGGACATGGGAACAGGGATGCCAAGAAGGCGAGGTCTCGATCTCGCAGCCGGCCTGCTGCTGCGGACAAGGTGAGCAGACAGGACTCGTGGAGTGTGAGGGATGAGCAGAACTTTGCTTCGAAATCGTGGCACCATCACCAAAACGAGGTCGACATTGAAGAGGAACCTCCGTTGAGCCCACCGCTTCCATCACAGTCACCGAGACCACTCCCCGACCCGGCAAAGGTTAAGACCCATCGCACGGGAGAGAAGTCGTCTTTGCCACCACCGACTTTGCCCATCAGGAAGCAGCCCACTGGCGGTCAACCGCTTCCCATCGCGAAGCAGCACACTGGTTCTCGCCCTCTTCCTGATCCGACTACTTACTCCGCGACAACATCCCCAGAATCAACCCGACAACTCCCCACCCCTGGGTCGGCTGGTAGTAACAACCGCAGCCCGTTTGCAAAGCCAACCAGCCCTCGCTCCTCCAAACAAACCACCAGCCCCTTTTCCACTAAACCAACTACCACACCCTTCTCAACCAAACCGCCCACCAACTCCCCCTTTACATCCAAACCAACAACCAACTCCCCCTTTGTATCCAAATCCCCCTTTGCCAAACCCGCCCCCCAACCCACCTCTCGCACCGACAGGTACCTCTCCTCCAACCCCGCCCCCCTCCATTCCCCCCCTACTTCAACCTTTGTCAAAGAACTTGCCGGGACGGTAGACGAACAAGCAGAGGAGGATCGCCGCCGTCAACAAGCCCAGAAACAGACAAAGGCTGCCGGGTGGGCTAGCAAGTCCCTCTTGGAAAGGGAGATGGAGCTGGAGAGACAGAGACAAATGGAGTGGGAAGAGAGCCAGAAGGAAACCGCCAAGGCGGTCAGGACGGCGGATGGGGTGGAGGGGATTGGAGGTGGGATAGGGGGTAGGTGGGATGTGGGACAGTGGAGTGGGTATACGGGGGGTGATGGGCAGAATAAGGGCGGGCAGGGGATTGGGGCCAATAGGAGGCAGATTGTGGGGCCTAGGCCGCTGCCGGGGAATGGGGGGAGGTGAGTGTAGAGGTTTTGGTAATGGGGGGGAGGGCTGATGATTTTTATTTGTAAAGGGAGGATAGAGAATACCCGGTTTGGGATGGTCAGAATGATACCAGATTTTCTGTCAAAGATACTTTTGTCAGGTTAGGCGTGGTGTGTGTGTGGGTGGGTGATAATAGATGACAATCCAGCAAAGAGTGTTTAGGCTTTGTAGAGATGATTTTTGATATTTTTCATTTTCGCTCCTATGTTAACACCCCTACTCTGACAGGCATGAAGAATATGACGTGACAACAAGGCAAACAATGCTTTTCCAACCATGCCGAACCAAACCACAAGACGCCGTCGCTCCCATAACTCCCAACCATGCATGGCTTATAAACAACCCCTTCCCTCCCATATCATACAACCCACCACCCCATATCTTACATCCCCCCACTGACCAACTACCTAGTAAAATCCCACTGCACCCTCTCCCTCCCATTTTCCCTCCCCCCATCCCATTTTTTACTCCCTCCACTCCCACTCCCCCCAGGCCAACTCTTGTACCTGACCCCCTCCAACGCCTCCCTCACCATGACCGGCTCCCGCTGCCCGTACCTTGCCGCCCCCGGCAGCAGCTTAGCACTGGCACTATACGGCTTTTTGAGAATCTTGACCGGCACCTTGGGGATGTATTTCTCTCTCTGAGCTTCTCCCCTCGTCTCCCTTAATATCTCCCTAAACTCTGCCTCGTCGTTTGCGATCTGCGCCCTGATGAACCTGAGCTTGGACTTCTCGTCTTCGTGGGCGTGTTCCTCCTCCTGGAGCTGTTCCATCACCGGTTTGCGGGGGACATACTTGATGTGATTGACTCGCGGAGCATATGTTGGGTCGGGGGTTATAGTTGGGTCCAACCGGGCGAGGGAGCCTTTGGAGAGGAGTTGATTGATGTCGACTGTTTCCCCTGGTGGGATGGGGATTGGGTTGGAGGGGGTGATGCATGGCATGTCGACTTCTTTTCTTAGGACGGTGTCAATGTCTACCGCGGAGAAGAAGGCGCACGATTGGGGGAGGTCGTGGATGCCGACTTGCTGGGCAAACATTGCCCTCGTCCAGAGGTTGGATATTTGAAGCGCCATCGCAGCGCGGTACTTGTCGTGTTCTTGGACCAGATATCGAATCTCGTCGTGGACCGTGATGGCGAGTCGGCAGGCAATGTTGAATCTCCGGGTGAGGTAGTCCATTGAGACGATGAGGAGGTGGAGGTAGTCGACTCCAGAAGACTGAATGGCCCAGTTGATTCTCGAGGTCAGATACCCCCCCTTTGACAAAAACCTCGCAGTCAACGCCTCGGTGATGCCCGCCCCCAACACGGGGGTGCGAGGGTGGGATTGCTCGGCGAATTCCTCCAGCTTGTTGAACACAAACGACTCTGTCCCTCCGCGCCAAAAGGGGCGTTTATACAGGGACTTGCGATTGGTTTTTGTGCCCTTTGTCGTGGCGTATAGCTTGCCGGCGATGTCGAGTGTTTCCTGCTCGGAAAGGGAGGGGTTGAATTGCCTGAGGAGCTGGCCGGCGAATTTTAGGCCCGCACCGTAAATACGCCCATAGTTGAACACCTTGGCGTCGTTGCGGGTGATGCCCAAAATGGCGGCGGTGCGGGAGTGGAGGTCGGTGCCTTGGGCCTTGGTGCCCTCCAATGTCATGAACCCGATGGCATTCCCGCCGTGGAGTTTAAACGTTGCGTCTCCCACCACAGAGGCGATCCAGAGCTCTTCTGAATCAACGTCGGCGCCGACAAAGACGTACCCCGGTGGAGCGCGGACCATGGCTTTGAGCTCGGAACCGACGCGGTTCTTTTTTGCGTTGGAGGCCGTGAGCCAGGTGTTTTCTACCGCGCGGCGGGTCACGGTGCCCATGGGGATGACCTGAGGAAGAATAAACCCTGGTGTTGGGGCATCCTCGGGGAGGTCTTTGGGGCGGACAGGCTCGGGGAGGTTGGACTCGTACACCACCAGCTGGGACATGATCCTGTCGCGGGAGCTGATCCAGTAGGAGCAAGAAGCGTTCATCTCCAGGGCCTCTTTGGCATAGTCGTACTCCGACGACAACGTCCCCTTTTCGAAATAGCTGAGATAGCTCTTTGCCATGGGGTTGGTGCAGCGAGCCGTGGGACCGTCCTTGTGTGGCAGCTTGAAGTAGGCGTGTTTTGTGTCCTCCTTGACGGCCAAGACTGTCTCCCCCTCGAAATCACAGGGCTTCATCTGCTTGTCGAGGTACTTCTTCATATCGGCCAAGGGCACTCTAAAGGTCCAGCCATGCTTATCCGACCAAAACAACGGGTGTCCATCCCAGGACAGCCGGAGAAGAAGTGGTGCAATTCTTGTTCGCACAGTGAGGTTGATAGGGCCTTTAGCCTTGGGAAACAGATTTCTATACCAATTTGGCTCCCCTGGCATCTTTTGGTTCTTGTATTCTCTCGGGGGGCTGGTCGGAGTCCCCTTGGTCATCTTGACCTCCTGTCCAGACCAGTCCAGCTGCGACATCCAGGGATCGGTACTCCATTTCTCGGGCTGCTTTTTGATTTCGCGAGCCTTGTCTGTAAGGGCAACCAACCGCTCCCGGACACCATCAGATAGCTTCCTGTACGTGGCTTCCGCATTGGCGATGTAAGAGTCCCATGTTTTGTTGACGGGCAAAATCACATTCGATAGATGCCTCAACGCAGCGAAGCTAACAGGATGTGGGCAGACGCGAAGAAAGTTGGGAAACACCACTTGGTAGACACGATGGGTGATGGCCACATCAGCAGCGCAGTAAGTCAAAAGCTCATCCAGCTGCTGGTTGATGCCATCCCGGTCAAACTCGCCAAAAGCGTTGCGGGCTTCTTTGTCGATTGTGACGCCGAGGTGGAACTGTGCAACATCCCGCAGTGAATTGATCGAACTCCTTTCCACCCAAAGTTCTTCCTCCTGGGCCGAAAACGCACCATTGTTCAACAATTCGACGAGCTCGGCATTGCTCGACTCCTTGGCGATCTTGTCCCGAAACTCGCGGTCCTTCCTGTGCTTCATCCACGTTGGTCGTTGTTGCGAACACATGCCATTGACAGCAACGTGCAATGACATGGTGTCCAGGAACGAATTCCTCGTCTGTGTCAAGCTGTATTCCTCCAATATCCTCGCCCGATCGTATCCGATATTGTGCCCTATTATCACCCGCTCTTTTGTTGGATCGCCCACCGGGATGAGCTGATGTTCGTTTTCTGTCTCGCCCAACAGCCACGGCGACAACCAGGCATACCAAGCATCGGCCGTCGCAGCGCAGGCCATGACGGCGTACGGGCTTTCCTTCCACATGACCTCGGTGTCAAATGTCATGGCTTCTCCCTCAGGCGCATCCACTTGCTCGGTCCGGCCATCGGCGTAGTACTTTGTCCACCCGCTCCGGCGCACCCATTTTCTCGGTTTCGGTGGCGGATTTGCCAGGGCAAACCGCTTCGCGTGGGTGAGGAAGGGCTCAGAGGCATCGACGCCTAGTTTGTGGAAATGCTCGTCGAGGGTGCTTCCGACCAGCGGCGGGAGATCGAATGCGACGGGCGCCGAGGTGTCGGTGTTTTTCCCCAGCAGTTCGTGACGTCGAAGGTGGTCCCGCGCAAGATCGACCAGCTCTTTGGAGGGGGGTGAGGTGTTGCCCTTGGGGAACAGCTGGTCGTAAATGTGCGAGCTCAGTTGCTGTACGCCAATCTCGTTGTACCGCGCAGTACATGGCACTGATAGGTTTTCGGTGGTTTCGTCTTGAGTAGCAGCGGTTTGCGAAATCCACCGCCGGGATGAGATGGGACGTCTGCCGGCGCAGTGTCTCGCAAGACGGATGAAGCTGGCGACCGGCGCGTCTCGTCCTGCCGCGACCCTGCGGTAAGGGAGCAGCATTCTATTTTGTCTGGGGGAATGGTCCGCGCCCCTTCAAGTCATGGTGCCAAGTGGGCTGCTTCTATTGGAACGTTCCTTTTTCGAAAAAAAAAAAAAAAGAAGACGAAATTTTGGGTCCTGGCGGGGATGCTACGACAGTGAGGCCCCGCTCACGGCGGCAGCCAGCAGTAGCTAATCCCAGTCCTGCATGGTGTGTGGGGTCCGGGCTTCTCTGGGCGTCCGCAGCGGGACCATTTGATTCCCAAAATCCCATGCTGTGGCACCTGTCTTGTTGATAAGATCCGTCCGGATATTTCACAAAGAGTACGGAGGAGCTCTCATCTGAGGGTTCCTTGAAGATTGATTATATGATGGTATACTGTTGAGAAATGTGATCACAGGTATGCTCTCACGTGCAATCAAGCCTCTTCAGAGGATGGTGGTGCTTGGAGTCACACATCGGAATATGTATGTCATAATTCAGGTAGGCACAGTAGAAAAGGCAGCTTGTGGATGGGTGAGGTGCTAGCGGATCTCCGAGCCCAGCCAAGCATGGAAGGCAACCGCAAACTTTTGAAAAGTCCTCACCAGGCAAGCAAAGTGCCTCAAAAGTGCCAGGTCAGCACATGCTGTCAGTCTCATGCTGTGATTGCCGGAACAGGCCCTGGATTGGCTGTTAATTAGCAAGTCATGAGATAGACAGAGGAATCTTTCGTAGAGGTAATAAGTGGGGTGAGTGAGTGATATTGGCGAGGAGCGGCAAACGCAGCGGAAAGACAGGCGGGCGGCTTGCTGGGCTTGAGCTTGGGTTGGGGCAGTTCGGACCAAGAGAAGGTATAATTTGGAAGCCGCCTCGCTCGCTCGTCGACCGCTTGTTGAGAGAGAGGCGCCTGTCTTGCGTCTGTCTGTCTGGCGATACGACGACCCCTTATTAATGCCATTGTCCCCCTTTTTGTGTGTCTTTGTGGCCTTCCACTACGTGCTTTCCAGTCCAGGTGCTCACATCATAAGCTCTCGGGGTGGAGTTTGTGGTAATATCCTAGCCGTCTGTCATTGCCGCCTTTTCCTACTACCATCTTCATGTTGCTTCAAGCAGCTTCACTATCTCTATATACTTTTCCCCCCGTCGTGGCTCGTCTCTCGCTTTTCCTTTGCAGCAGCAGCAATCATGGCCAACAACTTTTTTGACTCGGGCTTTGACGAGTTCCTTGGAGGTATGGACAGATGTGGAACTCCCTCGAGAAGTGCAGGTGCAAATTGGCTCCAGCCGAGACTAACACAGTTTTTGCCATGAATGACCAGAGCTTGCGAATTTTACACTTCCCTTCCCAGGTCTGCCTTTACCAGCACCCTCTGTTGCGAGCAACCGCCAGCAGCACACATCTCAGCCAGCCCTAGGACGCCCGGCATCCGTCTCCTTCGAGCTCCCGAGACTCCCTGCCTTCGGAGCCGTGTGGCCGGTGCCATCAGCACCCCCGCCGGCCCTTCCTCCCCTTCCCGCCCTCCCCGGGGCCTCGTCGTGGTCTGCAGCGCAGCAGTGGCAACCACCACGACAGCCTGCACAAGCCGGAGCTCGTCCTGGCGCCGCTGCATCATTTATTTCCAGACCCACTTTTTCACTTTTACACGGCGCCCCCCACCCTCCGACGCCGATGCCGTCAACGGCTCCGGTTACCACTTCTCTCCCTGGGCCCTTCTTTCATCAACCATCAACAACAATCGGCTCAACCTCACCCTCAGCCTCAGCCCAATCCGGTCCTGCGAATCTGCCACAGCCACGGCGCACCACTGTCAACAACCCCTCCCAATTCCTCCCTTCTTCATCTCGTCCCGCTAATTCACTCCACAATACCGTGAATACCCCGAGAACAATCACCCCAACCCCACCTGTGCACCAGCGCGAACCAAACAGCGACGACTTCTATCTGAACCAACTCACCCCCGACTTTTCCACCCCTTCTCTCGAATCAGACAGCGACCGCTTTTACCTCGACCAACTCTCTCGTGATTTTTCCAGCCCATCGCTCCCTTCCACCTCTGCTACTCCACAAAGGTCGGCCACGAGGAGCAATAATCCCGGCACCAACAACGCATTCAGCCAGACACTCCACAGGATTCTTCCCCCTCCAGCGCCACCCACTGGCCTGAGAGCCCCCCCGCCACCTTCGACAAGATCCACGCCAACCTCGAACACCAACGAAGAATCCAGCGATTCCGACTCGGCCTACACCATGCCAGCGTCATCGCGACCAGTGCGTCGTCGCTCTGGGCAAGCTGACCGCCTCACGCTACCTCATGTCCCTCGCGTCTCGGGTGCCTCCTCATCCTCTTCCGGCGCCGCTGCCGCCAATCAGTCACAAGCAAACTCATCAAAGTCACAGCTGAGCCAGGCTCGGACAGCACCGCAAGCAACGCCGAGGAGAGCGAGCAATGGCTCGATATCTGCGGCAGGGTCCGGCACAAAGCGCAAACGCGAGGCGTTTGAGATCGATGACGATGATCTGTTTGGAGACAACGACCCAGAGGTTGTTGACTTGGTGGACAAGGACGTGGCTGACCTGACGTCGGACGAGAAGGAGAAGGAGGAGGACAGGAAGAAGAATTGGGTCAAGCTGTCGCAGTTTCAGTGTGTCATTTGCATGGATGGTGTCACGGATTTGACGGTCACCTATTGCGGTAAGTCTTTTTTTCCAACTCGGGTGAATTTTTAATGGGAGGCAATGCTAATGGATTATTTTGTTCAGGTCATCTCTTTTGCAGCGAGTGCCTACATTCAGCCCTGCAAATAACACCCCATAAGCGGATCTGCCCGATTTGCAGGCAGAAAATCGAGAACAAGAATGCGAGCGGGAAGTTTGGGCCTAAGAGCAAGGGGTATTATCCTCTGGAGATTAAGCTGATGACGAAGAAGAGTTTGGGGAAGAAGGCGGCGGTGGCTGCTGCTGCTGGTAGAAATACCGGCGAGCACTGAGTTTTTGCCCTTGGAACAAAGGGCGATTTCGGCTGAAAGCTTTGTTTTTTCACAGGGGGGCAGCGGCAATGAGATGAGCGTGTCTGAATCTGTGCAGATATGAATGGATTCACTTGGGGGAAATGGATGGGCTGTATATAGCAAGAGCCCCCACCTCCCCCTCCTCAAGTTTTGAAGGCAGGAAAGCGCGACTTTATCAGGTATTTACATATGGGTCAGGGTCATGGGACATGGGGAAACGAACTAGGCGCTAAAGGGTTTTGTGTTGTCAGGCACATGAAATGGGAGCAGGCGTGGGAGTTTTTCATGAAATATACCCCTTTCTTTCTTTTCTTTTCTTTTATGGTGAAATATGGGGGTGGTCTTTGGGTCTTTTTGTGATTTGGGGGTTGATGGTGGGATATATAAAGGATATGGGAAGGAGAGAGAGATTGGTGTTTATAGAGGGTGGTGGTGTTTGGTCAATGGTACATGGGAATGGGAAAAAAATATTTGATACCGTGAATCCCATCAAACGCCATTCTTTTTACCTCCTCTACCCGACGACAGTCCTACCCAACTCAGACACTTCTTTCTACTCCATTCGAGATACATTCGGCTCACAGCTGTCTATGGAAACACCCACTTCCATATTACCACCTCCCTTTTCTCCTCCATGGCCGCCGCCAGTCTCCCCATCTTACTCGATATCTTTTCTTGCTCATTGACAACCCCTCACGGTCCCATTCAATGGAACAGTGTCGTATTCACAACACTAGCCCTCTCAGCCGGCAGCTGATCCAGCTCGTACTATTATCATCTTCATTAGTATCCCGTTGTTGTTGTCACATAGTTTGGGGGGGGAAAAACTCACCTCCAAAACCCCCACCCCCCCAATCAAAACCATCAAGCTCTCCCCCAACTCCCCAATCCTCTCCTCCAACCTCCTCTGCGCCTCCTTGTTGTTATTGTTGTTGTTGTTGTTGTTGTTGTTGTTATTAAGGGGCCCCTTCTTCCCACCGCCCAGTATGGAATCAACGGGGCTCACGGTCGGCCCAAAAGAGAACCCATCACTAATTGACCTCTCCTGCTGTTGTTCCTCCCCTCCTCCCCACATCCCATTCCCCACAATCCCAATCCCCGCCGCCCTCTTGAGCGTGTGCACAACCAACATCCTGTGCCTCTGCAAAAACCCCCTCGCCTGGACAATATTCCCCTGCCCCCTCGACAGCACACTAGCAGTAATAATCCTAGCCAGCGACACAAGCAAAAAGTAGTGTTTTTCCAACGCGACAGTGTTGGACGGGTTGATCTCCAGCTCTGGGTCGGCGGCAAACACCCCCGAGATTTCCAACGCGCGGAAGAGGTTGGCTTGGAGGATGTACATCGCCCCTGTTTTTGTCTGGGCGAGCTGGAGGAGGAAGCAGAGTTTGGCGGTGAGGTACTGCTCCGTCGCTTCTGCTGTTGAGGCGGGGAGAGGAGAAGGGGGGTTGATAATCGCGAGCCATTCTCGCAGGATTGTTTTCAGCGAGTCGACCAAGACGCCGATGAAGTTGAGCCTGTTGAGGGACTCAATGACGGAAATGGATGTTGGGTTGGTGTGCGGCGAGGAGCGGGATATGTGGACTAGAGCTGATAAAAGGACCATGGCAGCGGTCTGGCAGAGCGTGTCAGACCCATAAGCATCATCGCAGATGACGTGAAGGAGCTTCTCCCCGTGGTTCTGGATGGCCTTGTGGGTTCTGATCCTCGCCGTGAGGAGGCTCGAGCTGCGCGTGTCGCCGCCGTCGTTGTCCACCACCCCAGTAAGGTAGCGGTAACAGATACTGTAGTATAACCCGCGCAGCTCGGCAAACTGGTTCCATTTGACAATAGACGCCAGACATACCTGGAAAAGCTGAAACAGCTTCTCGCTGACCAGATTCCCCATGGCAATCTTATCCGTCTCCAACCCAGGCGCACCGCCGGTATTATCCGAAAAGTCAAGCTTGTAAAGAAGGATCTTGGCCACCTTTGCCAGCTCAAACGCCTCGGGAGGATTGTCCGTGTTCAACGACTCCAACGTCGGCAGAATAGCCTGCAGCGCCTGCAGCAAGAACGTCGTCTTGACCGTGCCCCTGAACTCATTGGCCTCGAACATGACCAGCAACAGATCCGACCACTTCTTCAGCAGCTCAAGCCTGACAGCCCGAACCAAAACCCGGCGGTTGTTGAACAGGAGATACTCCAGCAGCACCTGCTCCTCCGCTTGGATCTCATCCATGCCCTCCTGAGGCACCATGGCCAGCGTGTCCCGGTATCACCTACGCTTGAGCTGAATGCACTCCTTCACTCTGGAGAGATTGTACTGTATCCCCGCCCCCCCAGCGTCGATCACACACGGGCTCAGGTCGAGCTCATGGTAGAAATGAAACTGCGGCGGCGCAACCTCCCACGAGATATCAACATTCATGAAATCAAAAAAGTCAAAAATATTGTGCGCCGCCAACGTCTCCTGGTTCTCCAGCGTGATCTGCCCATTGAGAGCATCAAAAATCTGACGCTTGATCGACGGTATCCTGTTCTGCGAAACGCTGCACAGCTCCTTGGCAATATACTCAAAGACAATGGCCCTCGAACCGAGGTAGTCGATATACGCAACCGACGCCGTCGACAGGAGGAACGAATTGTCATCCAGCGTCATATCGTTCCACGGCAGCCCCGGCACGATTTGTGACTCTCTCAGAAGCATGTGGAACAGAAAGTTGGTTGACCTCAACTCTTCCATCACCAAAGTCGACGAAAGCGGCGACTTCCACAGCAGCTGGAAGATGCGGAGAATCTTGTACTTGAGCGTAATCAAGTATCCGCGCATTCCTCGATCACCCTCATTCACCACCAGTTCGATGACCACACCCAACAGGCTGTGGAAGAGGGATCTCTGGTTGTCAAACACCCCGTTGGGCGCAACGCTCAACCCCCGCAGCTCGCAGTTGAAACCGAGAAGCAAATGCGCAATCGTGGGCTGGTCGGGTGATGCCCTGAGGGTCTCGTATAAAAAGTCGAGAATGAAGAGTTTGATCAGGTATTCTTCCGACTCTGTCTCGAGCGCCGGATCGATCACCGCGTTGATGCTAGCAGCAAGTGATGTTCCGATGACCTCGCCCTCGCCATCCTTCTCAAGCTGGACAATGGCCTTGTTCCGGTGTCCTGGGCGATGGGTGTCGGGATTCCATGCCGAAATAAGCTTGCTGGAAGTTGAAACCTTCTCTAGCAGCTTGAGACAGGAAAGAGTGAGTTCGCTGACCCCGAGGTTGCAATACTTGCCCAGATCAACCAGCAGTGTCAGATGGTTGAGAATTCCATCCTCAATGGACGTATACGTGCTCTTGGCCAGAGTAAGCGGCCTCCGCTTCCCGGCCTCGGATTGAATCACAGGCCGCACCAAGTGAATAAAGGTCGCCTGAAGGTCGAGAACCTTGATCAGCACCTGGATCCCACGTAAGATACTCTGGATCAAGGGCGAGTGAGGTGAAGCCCGGCTGAGGGCATACTGGTCCTGATGAATGGTATCCATCAGGGCAGTGATGGCCTTTTCGCTATACATCCATTCCATAACGCGAGCAAAAGGATGAAGGCGAACATAAACCGCGAGACTGGTCGTTTTCACAGCCTTGTCAATCTCGATGTTTGTCTCGTTGCCCAGGACGATCAGGTCTTCGTTGAAGGTTTGCAAGCATGCCAGAATGAATTCTAGGCAGGAGAGACGCAGCATTCTCAGTTGGCCTTGGTCTACTATTTCCCTCGGCTTCATGGTGAACATCAAGAACACAAAGTCAACATAGATCTCTATCCCGGGTCTTCGCTTGTTCACACCGAGAAACTCGGGGAACGGCAAGGTGTCGTTGAGCCCATCGGAGACTGTGTAGGGCGTGACCAACGACGTAAGAAGCTGGATGAATGCGTTTGGCTCTTCAAAGCCAGTGGATAAATCGTTGAAAGCGCGTTCCTGCAGTTCTTCGTACGTCGACTGATATGTAGGACTTCGCTGTTGTTGAGCAGTCGCCGGGTTGTTGGGGTCCAGAGCTCCCATAGTGAAGTTGTCCACAAGAGTCCATATTATGTTACTTTCGGAAACCGACTTCATCACCAACAGTGATCTTAAGCTGTAAAAGACAGCGGCGCGAAGCCGGGGAGTGACGTTCGCATTTGCCAACCTGAACAGAATCTCGGGAAACGTGAGTTCCTGTGTCGTTGCCAACCTGGTTCTGCAGGTGCTGCTCTCCGCTGTGAGCTTGCCAATCAACCGAACATAGCACTCCAGCATCATGGCCGATTCAGGCTCGGCCTCTCCCTGATCGGTGCCCGGTTTGCCTGGACGCTGGATCTGCATTTGCGCTGGGTTGGGCCTCTCGCTCAGTTTCTTGGCAAAGAACTCTAATTCCCTAAAGATTTGGTTCCAGGTCAGCGATTGGGATCGCCTCATTTTGCCAGAAGACTGGTGCCCCTCGTCGAGCAAAAATGTATGAGCAGCCGTTGCAGTCTCCTCGTTGCAGGCCAGAGCCTGTAGCATCTCGCAAAACGCACTAACCAGGGGCGTTGATGCTTTTGTGGACGCCCATTGTAGGAAACCATACAGAGCACTATCTGGGTCCTCGAAGAAGGTCATGGCGGCATCTGGCCTGTCCTCGTACGCATACGAGATGATGACCACGAACCGCTCGAGGTCGAGGTCTTGCTCGTGGGTTTGGCTCAGCTGGCGCTGCTCATCCTCCTCTGTTTTTAATGTCCTGACGAGCTCGGGTAGGTTTGTGATGACAGAGTCGATAAACACCTCCAGGTGGGCCATCAGGCTGAGCTGGAGGAAATGGCTGAAGTAGTAGAAATCACCTTGGAGAGGAGGTGACTTCCGTTGCAACCACTGCCGCATTCCCATGCGTGATGGATCTTGCCACTCCTCCGTCTTGCAATCGGCCGCCACAGAAAGGATAAAGTCGAATGCCCCCTCCTTGAGGGCCTCTGTAAATGCCTTTGTTCTCTTGTCAAACTCGACGTCCAGATCCAACCCACCAAGATCGAATTCGTTATCGACTTGGAAGTATCCAGTGTACTCGGCAATCCACCAGACCCGCGTGGCCGCTCCCAGATACGAAATAGCCCAGCTGTCACCATCTCCAGTTTTCAAGATCTCTTGGTCCAACTGGCGAGACTGCTGGAAGTCACACATGCCATCTGGTGAGCCAAACACGTTGATGTAGGCGGCCAAAACAGGGAATAGATGAACTGGCGCCCTCAGATTAGTATTTGTCATGAACAAATCCGGACAGGGGGGTAAGGCTCACCGAGAAATTGATCGTACTTATCGATCTTCTTTAGCGTCCCCAAAAACTGCTTGAAGTCGTTGATATCGGCGTACTGCTTTTCCACGGCAGCGTGCAGTATCATGGCAAGACACTCATGCTGCTCCACGAGGCTCATGCGGGAGAACTCAATCGTGTCGGCAGCCTCTGGGGGCCGGGCGAGACTGGCTTGTTCTAGCATGTACCGGGACGCCACCCTCTCGTTGATGCTCTGCAACATAGCCTTGATGGTTTGCATAGCCTCCATACATCTCGCGACAATCTTTTTGCTTGAGCCCTTGACGAAGATCTTTTCCTCCAGAATTTTCCCAAAGGCATCCTTCAAATTGTCGTCCATTTCCTCGTCGTTTGCTAATTCGATGCAGAGCCGCATGCAGTCGAGTAGGTATTTTCGCTCTTGGTGGAAGCGGATGAGACCGCATTCCCATAGCGGGCGTGACTGTATTTCCGAGTCGTCCTCGTCCTGGCAATCCAGAATAATCCTTCCAGCCTCGTACTCATCCAGATCCAACTCGTCGGCGACCTTGAGAGTCTCGAAGATGAAGTCATCGTTGACCTTGAATTCGCCGTCCTTGGTCTTGATTACCTTTTTGTTGGTGATGTCGTTTCTATGGGTAGAGTTTCGTGGTGTCTTGTCAACCAGCGCCTTCAAATTGTCGGAATGCAGCTCGATCAGGTTCTCTAGGACTGAGATGTTGTCAAAACGGTGTTGGCGAACAGCAACCAGCTCCGAGTGGAGGGCCTGTAGCCCCTCGAGAACGCGAAACTCAGCCATGCCTGGCTCAAATGAGGCGCGTTGTGAAGAGAAAAGTGGTGGATGGTAAGGAAGGTTGCTGGCTGGCTTGGGAATTGAGTAAAATCGTATCAGTATCCGTACATCGCAGGCAAGCCTTTGTCGATGGACTCGCTCGTTCGTAGTTGCGGTCGCAGTGTGGAATGGTTGGTATTAGTTAAAAGAGGCCCCCTACGATGCTGTTATCAGTGAGGTTGGTATCGACACAATTCCTCCTAATTCGTCGAGATGGGGGTTTGTTAATGTTTCTGTTTTTGGAAGCGCTTTTGGAAAAAGAGTCGCGGCCAAACTAAACCGTGAGCTTTGCAGCTTGTCCTTGTCCCGCGCGCTCTTGCCTGCCGCGGATTTGGACAGGCGCCAAGATGCGCTGGTCAACAAAACAATTAGGCGGTGAGCCATTCTGCCAGCGCCCTGTGGATCTCATCGGCACCCAGTGGATCCTCAGGGGTCATCAACTTGGGGAAGGAAGTGGTCATAGCTTCCTGCATCACTCCTCCAGCAGCAGGTGCGATAGAGAGAGCCTTCCAATGTTTTGGGATGCGACTGCCGTTGCCCGTCTATTTTCTGTCCACAAACAGGCAAGAGCTGCCCTCAAGTGTCAAACTCTATCTTTCCCTTCATAAATGAAAGAGCTGCCCATAAAACACATTTCCTTTCCCACCACAAAATACCAACGGACAAACAACGTGGAAGCCTTTTAAAACTGAAGACTTTGGCGTTTCTCCCATCCGCTGCAGCACAAATGGGCTGCACTTTCTTCTCCCATCATCTCAATTTTTAATTCTCACTTCTCATAAACCCAAGTTATCAACACCTACCGTTATCTCTCCTCCTTCCATTTGAACATCAGATCTCACAGATAACACACACTCGGCCACCACAACAGAACTTGTGTGTTGTATTTCAGACTCTGAACTCGCTGGGAACTGGACTCTCGGGTCCAATCCTGACCACAATCCACTTTCGTCCTGTCCTGGGTCAGATCTGAGCCAATCCTGGTCTTAATTCGATGTGGTACGGTCAGCTGGGACAAAAGACGCAATGGCACGTGGAAAGGGTTACAGCAATGAGCCTCTCAACTTCAAGGCGCTTGCCGGTAAGTGTTACATGGTTGCAGAGACAAGGCTGATGAAAGTAAACAATACACATGCTGACCATTGAAATGCAGCCCAGCTAGTCCATTCAACAGCCACGCAGCGCAAAGAAGCTCTTGACAGTATGCCTCTCTCGCTCTGTCCTGCATTTATGTTTATGTATACTGATTACCCTGACATAGGTTTGTTGGAGTTTTTCAAGACGGCAGAGAAAGGGGGCCTTCAGAGTCAGAAAGTGTAGGTCCCATACCTCAATCCACAGCATACCACAACTAATACAAAACTAGTAATCCCTTTGATGACAAGTCATACCACTCCATCTACGAAGCCCTCTTCCGATGCACAGTCTTGGAAAAGGCAAGCTACTTCACTTCCAAGAAATCAGCCAGAGCCAGTGCTACTGCCAATGCCAGACTCGAAAAGTGCGCCGAGGTCCTCAGGCTGGCTGTCCGCCATGGAGCTTCACGGATCAAGCGCAAAACAGCCAGAGCCATCATCGACCACATCACACAGGTGCTCCAGGGACCCGATGATACCTACATCGCACCTCTGCTCAAAGATTATGCCAAGGCTTTGTGCACATTCCTTCAGAACTCGGCCAATGTCGAAAATCTCTCCGCCTTTTCAGGTGAGAGCTGGGATGCTTGTGTCGACTTTTGTGTCGAAGCTCTCTCTCGCTATCTCGAGGTAGGTGGAAATGATAGCGGCTCTCGCGCCTCCCCGGCGCCAACTCTGAGAGCATCATCCGTCGGGCTTTCATCCCAGGGCGGAAACCAGATTGGTAGTCAGGTCGCTCTAGACTTTTTGTCATGCTTGAATTATCTGGTGGCTGCACCAAATGCACCGGTACTACGACGGGCAGGGGAAATATCCCGAATCATTCTTCAGATTCTGCAACTTCGCCAGATGAAAATAGGGGAGCTGCACAAAGTGGCCTTTTCTGCCCTCAACAGAATCTTTACTCGCACCCAGACCGACGACATCGCTCTTTCAAAGAGGCTTGTCATGACTCTGACCCCTTTGCTCTCTCATTGGTGGCAGCCGCGAGCCTTATCCCGGGACGCAATGCTGAATAGTATTCGCGATGAGATGCTCAAGACCATCTATGCTTCTCATCTTTATCTGGAGAGCATACTTCGGGAGTCGACAGACGAGTCTTTTCTTCAAGATGTGGAAGAACTTATGGATGCTCTTTGGTCGGACTACTCGAGGAGAGAAGAACGCGCAAGGCTCCAGCTTGATGATATCACTTTTACTGGAATGCTCCTCCCATCCGATCATCCAACCACTGGCGTCTTCAGCCTTCGTCCGTACAATACAGGAGGCGAGCAAAATTGGGCGCTTTTGCAGAATCTCGCCACCCTAGAGGCCATCTACGCCCGCAGCTCAAACAAGCCATTTTCGCAGCAAGAGCCCGAGAATGACCAGCCTCGCAAGAGACGTCGAATGGTTAACACGCCAAACAGGCTCCATCAGAAACTCAATTCTCGGGATCCTGCAGTGCAGCTGACAGCATTACAACTCGTGCCTTTTCTGAGCCGCCAGAAGCTGCTTACTATCGAAGAAGCCACAGAGGCCATCACAGACTTGTCGAAATGTGTCACGGCGAAGCAAGGTGTCGTGGCATCGTGGGCGATGATCGCATGCTCCAGCCTCACCTCCCATGAAGTTTGTCGAGATGCCTCCCTGTCTCAAACCTGGAAGCAGTTGTGGCAGCTTGGTGTGCGGTCTGTCAGCCTGGCACCAACCACACGTGCTGCCTCGGTCTTCTTGGACTCCGTGATCAAAGCGTCCCTGATCCCAAGACATGAGTTGGCCGGTGATGTGAACCACATGATCATAACCGCCGATATCAGCGGCCCTGCGATCCTGGTTGACTCTTCTCTCAAGTTGATGCTGAGCCTCCTGCGTCTACGCAATACCATGTCACCCAATGCCAGCCAAGCTACGACCAGCCATGTCATCCGGTGGGTTTTTGTCAAGTGGAATCCAGCTGAACTGACCTATGCCTCACTTCATTCGGTACATACGGCTCCGTTTGATCTGACCAACCTCCTGAGAGGCTGCTTTGGGATGCCAGCTTTGAAGATGGGTGCTCCTCTCCGGCTCTTTGGGGGAGCGATTGTACAGTTCTGGAAGAAGCAAAGTCAAGCCTATCCGCTGATGCGGTATCTGCTGCTTCTTGAGGACGAAACAACATCAGCAACGACACTCATGGCTGAACCCGAGGATGTTATCCTGCCAGAGGAACAGCAAGAACAGACGGTCGACCCAACTGGGTCGCACACCGCAAAGCGCCTTATCCTCGAGCTACTGTATCCTAAACTGGAAGAACTTCACCAGATCACCGAGTCGTGGCAGAAGCGCGGGCCGGATGGTGTTGCGCCAGTTGCGATATCTGCGGATCGGTTGCAGAGCATGATGCTTGCTTGTCTTGTTGGCGCCACCCTCCTTCCAGAACTAGTCAATCTCAACTCTTCCATGTCCAAAGATTTGGAGTCGACACTTTTTGAGGTCATTGACGGCGCCTTCCGAGTCATTCTCGCGGCTCCTCAAATCGATGAGTTCTTTGAACTGGTGTTGACGACGGTGGTCCCGTTTATCCCGCCCTTTGTGGAAAGCCAGGTGGCAGCGCTCAGGAAGGAACAGTCTCACTTGTTGAAGCTGTACTCGAAGCTGTCGATTGCTCTTCAGGAAAAGGCTCAAAAGGAGGCCTTTGGACGGAGCATGGATGCTATGGACATTGACGACGAGTTTGAGTCCCAGACGAGCCAGAGTTCGGCTGTGTCAAAGGGGAAGACGTTGGCGAGGAGGGATAGTCTTTTGTGTTGGACCCCTGAGGCGTTTTATCTCGAGACGACGCTGAGGGTGCATTACCTGGAGATTATCAGGCAGGATGAGGGGGAACTGGGGCATGTACCTGAACCGATGATGGAGCAACTGCTGAGTTTGGAAAAGGAGCAGCTGTTGACTTGTCGGGTGTTTATGAAGGAGTTGTTTTCTTGTGGGTGGATGGCGAGGTTGAAGACTGTGGTGAGGGTGTTTGAGACGGTTGGGGGAATTATTTCGGAGGATGAGTTTTCGTGCTGTGAGGTGGCGCTTTGCACGTGCATTGATGTGATGGATGGGTTTATTTACTTTTGGACGGATCAGAAGTTAGAGGAGGCGATTGGGCGGATGGTGGGGGATCTGTATCATTACCTTGTCAAGAGCTCGCTGCCGAACAACTCGATGAGTCCGGTTGTGCAGGGGGTGTTTAGTGGGCTGCTTTTTCATATACTGGAGGTGAGGTC
This sequence comes from Podospora anserina S mat+, assembly GCF_000226545.1. Taxonomy (NCBI): domain Eukaryota; kingdom Fungi; phylum Ascomycota; class Sordariomycetes; order Sordariales; family Podosporaceae; genus Podospora; species Podospora anserina. The sequence goes on from NW_001914854.1 coordinate 2,005,624, forward strand.
GGGGTATGCGGGGGATCTGGGGTTGCCGAGCGCGAGGAGCACGTTGTTGGGGGTGTGTCAGGAGGGGGGGATGGAGGTGAAGTATGAGATTGGGAAGGGGTTGCCGGGGGTGTTTGGGTTGTATGTGCTTAAGACGCACGATGACATTTTCCTGGATGTGCTGGACAGCTTGCCTACCGATCCGTCGATGGAGGAGCGGATCGCGTATAGGTTGTTTGTGTTGGCGGAATTGGCGTGTAGGTGGCCGACGCTGTTGAGGAGGTGTATTTATCACATCTTTGAGACGCCGGGGAAGATTGTGAGGAGTGTGAGGTATGCGGGGTGGTGTTTGAGGAGGATATCGAAGGAGTTGAAGTTGAGCGGGCCGGAGGAGCTGTTTCGGCTGTTTGCGCCGCAGCTGCTTTACACGTGGTTGGATGAGAACTCGATTGAGGATATCCCGTTTGAGATCTTTGGGTTCAAGAGCCTGCAGGATTTGCTGGCGGAGGGGCAGACGGAGGCGGCGGCGATTATGATTATGAGGGGGCAGGAGACTGAGGCGTTGGAGTTGGCCAAGATGCTGGGGTTGACGCTGCAGGAGCTGGTCAAAAGGAACTTTACAAAGATCATTGCGTATTGCATCGCGCACGATGTCAGTGTGCAGAGGGAGGAAGGGCAGATCACGGGGGAGAAGAGGCTGATCAAGATTCTTATTAAGGAAGGGTTTCTGGAGCAGATTCACCTCAATTTTGCCGACATTATTGCAACGTTTTTTGAGACCTTCGACCAGGAGGATCCGGTCGAGAAGGCGTTTAGACGGAATGAAGGGCTTGGGTATGCGGCGGATATTGTTGAGATGATCAAGGAGTATGGCCATTTGCCTACGAAGCTTCCGCCGAATCAGCAACCGTGCTTTAGGGCGAAGTATCTCCCCATTGAGATGCTTCACCTTTTGAGCAGAACGCCGTATGAGTTGGATCAGATTTGGACGCCGGCGTTGGTGGTGTTTATTGCTCGGAAGCTCCTCAACACCATTCACCCGGCCCTTGGCCCTCTTCACGCCTGCTCGGTTCTGCGCAAGATCAGAGTGTTGATCTGCCTTGCTGGTCCTACAGCACTTACCGCCTACCCGTTGGAGATGCTCCTGCACTCCATCCGGGCCTTCGTCGTCGACCCCGAGTGCGCAGACGATGCGCTGGGCATCACGCAGTACCTCATCATCAAAGGCTCTGACCACCTCAGCAAAACCCCATCCTTCTTCGCGGGCTATGCGCTCTCGTCCCTGGCCGACCTGAGGGTATTTTTGGAATCCTCCCAGTCGAGCACAACTCAGGAGTCCCAGTTCCGAGCCACAAAGTCGAAAGCCCAGGTGTTTCATGATTGGTTTGGGAAGTATCTCAAGGGGTATGAGAGCAAGATTCTAAAGGAGAACCCTGAGCATCTTAAAGCTTTCAGGGCGATCACTCAGTCGGCAGCGGAGATCAGAGTCATGGGCAACGCAGAGAGGGGAACGAATGAGAGTAACTTGCTCATGGAGATCCTCAAAGATTGGGACAGGGCTGATAGCGAGGGTGATGAGCTGCTAAATGAACCTGCTCGTGGTGTTGCCTTGAGGATGCTGTGTGGGCAGTTTGGGCCTGCGCCGAAGGAGAGGGGGTTGGATGTTATTGGGGAGGATGAGGAGGCTGTCAAGTATAAGGGGGTGGTTTGGAAGAGTTGTATGGAGGAGGGAGGGATGGGGTTGAGTGGCGAGTACTTGGCCTGGGCGGGGAGGGTGATTGGGCGTGGGTTGCCGCTAGTGGGGAAGTTCCTGGGGGGCTGTTGAAGGAGAGCAGACTGGAGGAGTACAAGACGTTGAGTTGTAAAGCGGGTGGGAAAGAACTAGGGAGTTCAGAGGAGGGGTTGCTGAATCTGATGGAGCAGTTGACTGTCAGCGGGGATTGTTTGACTGCTGGGCTGGCGGAGGCAGCGCTGAGGACTGTGTTCAGTGACGCGGCTGCTGATAACTTCCAGGAGCTTGTGGCAGCTTGCCAGCGGAGTTTGAGTAAAGCTCTGGCGGATAGTTTGGATTGGGAGCCGTTCCGGACGCCGCAGTCGGATCTGGTCAAGGTGGAGAAGGTAAGGGAGCAGGAGGTGTTTAGTGGGGCGAAGTTGGGAGAGGCGGACTGGGCGAGAAAGTTGACGACGTTGTTGGCGCAGGCGGTGCCGGATGATGTTACGCTGAGAGTGCTGCCCCCGATATTGACCAAAGTCAAGGGGTTTGCGGAGCAGGCTTTTCCGTTTGTGGTGCACTTGGTGCTGAGCTATCAGCTGGATAAACAGCAGGGGGTGAAGAGGCAGCTTTCGGAGGTGATGAAGGAATGGTTGAAGAACGAGGAGGAGGGGGCGAGGGAGAATGTGAAGTTGTTGCTCAACACGATTCTGTACCTGAGGACGCAGCCACTTGCCGGGGAGGCTTCCATTGCAGATCGGGGGCATTGGTTGGAGGTTAATCTGACGAGTGCGGCTGCTGCTGCGACGAGGTGTGGAATGTTCAAGGTTGCGTTGCTGTTTGCGGAACTGGCTTCGAGCGAGGAGTCGAGGGCGTCGAGGAGGTCATCGGCGATTAGGGAGGTGGAGGATTCGAGCGAAATTTTGTTGGATATCTTTGAGAATATTGATGATCCGGATGCGTACTACGGGCTGGCACAGGATGCTTCGCTGAGTACGGTGTTGGCCAGGTTGGAGTATGAGAATGATGGTGGGAAGAGTCTTGCTTTCAGGGGGGCGCAGTATGACAGTCATTTGAGGAGTCGAGATGCTGCCTCGAAACAGGATGGGCAGGCGCTTATCAAGGCGTTGAGTAGTTTGGGTCTGGCCGGGTTGTCGAACTCGTTGTTGCAGACGCAGCAGAGTCTGGATGAGTCTTCTAACTCGCTGGATAGCACTTTTACGACGGCGAGGAGGCTGGAAATCTGGAATTTGCCGGCGCCGGCGACAAATGATAATTGGGCGGTGACGGTGTATAGAGCGTATCAGAGTATGCACCAGGCTTCGGATATTGAGGCTGTCAGGGGTGTTATTCATGATGGGCTTCGGGGGACCATCAAGCACTTGACCAGCAAGAGTCTCAATACGACGAGCATGAGGCACCAGCTGGGTGTGCTGGCTGCTTTGGCGGAACTAGATGATGCTCTCAGTATCACTGACCCGGCTGAGATGAAGAGGGGACTTCAGATGTTTGAGACGAGGTCGAAGTGGATGATGAGCGGACGGTATGAGGATGTCAGTCAGATCCTGTCTTGTCGGGAGACGACATTGAGTATGTGGAGCCAGCATCACAAACTGAGAGCGGCAACTATCCCACCAGCAGATGCCCGGTTTGCTCAGATTAAAGGACTGCTGCTGTCGTCTGATATCTTCCGTTTCCACCGACAGCACCAAGAGACGTTGAATTTGTCAACCACACTCACCGATCTGATCCAGCCAAGCGAGGCTATGGGGCTCAATGTGGATGCAGCTATTCGGATGGAGGCGGCGAATTCACTGTGGGATCAGGGGGAGATGATTTCTTCCATTAGGATGCTGCAAGCTATTGACAAGGACTCGTCGTTGAAGAAGCAGACGATTCCTGTCAGTCGATCGGATTTGTTGGCCAAGATTGGGTTTCAGGTCTCGGTTGCTAGGCTGGAGAGCCCGGATAGCACACAGAAGAAGTATCTTGAGCCGGCGCTGAAGGAGCTCAGGGGCAAGAATGAAGGCAAGGAGGCTGGACAGGTGTTTCACCAGTTTGCCATGTTTTGTGATGAGCAGCTCCAGAACCCGGATAGTTTGGAGGATTTGGCACGGCTGCAGAACCTCAAAAAGGGCAAGAGTGATGAGGTTGAGCAGCTGAAGCAGTTGATTTCAAGCTCGAGGGACTCGCAGACGAAGAGCAGGTACTCGAGTCACTTGGCGAAGGCTCGGCAGTGGCTCGATTTGGATCAGCAGGAGTTGAGAAGGGTTGAGCAGTCGAGGACTGAGTTTGTGAAGCTCAGTTTGGAGAACTATCTGCTATCTTTGGCCGCTTCGGATGAGCATAACAACGATGCGCTGCGGTTCACGGCTCTTTGGCTGGAGAGGTCGGAGGAGGATGCTACCAATGAGGCGGTCAAGAGGTACATTGGCAAGGTCCCGACTCGAAAGTTTGCGCCGTTGATGAACCAGCTTTCGTCTCGGGTACAGGATCAGAAGACTCTCTTCCAGAATGTGCTTATTGATCTCATTTATCGGATCTGTGTTGATCATCCCTATCACGGGATGTATCAGATCTGGTCTGGGGCGAGGACAAAGGTCAATAAGGACGACGATGTTGCGGTTTCCCGGCAAAAGGCGACGGATAGAGTTGCTAAGGCACTTACCAGGGCCGAGGCGGTGTCTGCCATCTGGCCGGCGATTGACCAGACAAGCAGGGTGTACCATATGCTCGCCATGGATCGGGACACGAACAGGTTCAAGCAAGGTTCCAAAATTGCCATCAAGGACTCTCAGCATGGGCCCAGCTTCCTCACGACGTTGTCAAAGTATAAGATTCCGCCGCCGACCATGCAGATGGAGCTGTCGCCTACGTGTGATTACAGCCATATCCCGATGATTGTCAAGTTTGATCCTTATATGACTATTGCTTCTGGTGTGAGCGCGCCAAAGATTCTGACGGCGATTGGGTCGGATGGGAGACGGTATAAACAATTGGTCAAGGGGGGTAATGATGACTTGCGTCAGGATGCTATCATGGAGCAGGTTTTTGCTGCCGTGTCGGAGTTGCTTAAACTTCATCGTACCACCCGCCAACGAAACCTCGGCATCAGGACGTACAAGGTTTTGCCGCTGACGTCCAGTTCGGGGTTGATTGAGTTTGTCTCGAATACTATACCTCTGCATGAGTATCTCATGCCCGCTCACGAGAAGTACTACCCCAAGGACCTCAAGGGGTCGCAATGCAGGAAGGAGATCTCGACGGCGCAGACAAAGACTACTGAGCACAGGATTGCGGTTTACCGCAGGGTCACGGAGAAGTTCCACCCGGTGATGAGGTACTTTTTTATCGAGTATTTCCCCGACCCTGACGAGTGGTTCCACAAGCGCACCGCCTATACGAGAACCACGGCGGCGATTTCCATGCTGGGCCATGTGTTGGGGTTGGGTGACAGACATGGGCACAACATCCTCCTCGACACCAAGACTGGCGAGGTAGTCCACATTGATCTGGGCGTGGCGTTTGAAATGGGAAGAGTCCTGCCAGTCCCGGAACTGGTGCCGTTTAGGTTGACGAGGGACATTGTCGACGGGATGGGAATCACCAAGACCGAGGGTGTGTTTAGGAGGTGCTGCGAGTTTACGCTTGATGCGCTGAGGGAGGAGGCGGGGAGTATACAGACTGTTTTGGACTCGCTGAGGTTCGACACGTTGTATCAGTGGAGCATTAGCCCGGTGAGGATGGCCAAGCTGCAGCAGAATGCGAGGGAGGAGGATGATGGGGAGAATGAGGAGAACGAGGAGGCGGGGGGGGAGAAGAAGGGGGTCAAGGGGAACGTGAACGAGCCCAGCGAGGCGGATAGGGCGATTGAGGTTGTCAAGAAGAAGCTGAGCAAGACGTTGAGCGTGATGGCGACGGTGAATGATTTGATTGAGAAGGCGGGGAGTGTGGGGAATTTGGCGGTTTTGTATTCGGGGTGGGCTGCTTATGCTTGACGAACATATGAAAATGAAAATAAGGGGGCATCTTGGTGGATTTTATGGATTGATATTTTGGGCTTGGTATGAGGCGCAAATGATTAGGATGATGTACCTATGTAATGAGAATGTAGACACGGCCAAAGATGAATAAAGCTGTGGTAATTATCTTGATAATTTTGCTGTTTGCTTTCGAAGGCATGGTGACACGCGAATGATAGAGGTCAACCGCCTACACTAGTCTGTATGAAAGTTATCCGAAGAACGAATTTGCACCCGAAGTATGTAAAACATCCCAATCCACTCGTGTCTCACTTCCAAATCACCGCGATGATCCACCTATTATCACTTCTGCAGCTATATCTCAAGCCAACCGAGAAAAGGATCCACAACATCTCAGCCATTGTCACTTTCGCAACTATCACCAAGCATGTCCTTCCCACCAGATCATCTCCAACAACACACCGCACTTCCCCCCTCCTCTCAATCCAAATCAATAACCTCCTCACTCCGCATCTGCTACTGCTGCTGCTGCTGCTGTTGCTGTTGCTGCCCCCCACTAATAGGCAACAACCCCCTCCCCAACTCCCCCTCGGTCGGATGCAACGCATACACCCCCGCCTCCGACCTCTCCCCATCAAACACCACAAAGTTCTGAATCGGCTGCTGCGTCCTCCCAAGCACATTAATCACATCCTGCGCCAGCTGCCCCCCCAACACCGCCGCCACAGGCGAGACCTCCCCCCCAATATTCTGCAAAAACGCCCTCAACGTCTCGCTCCTCAGCGTCTCAGCCGGCAGCCCAAGCGCCTTGTGCTGCTCCCCGCACAAAATCGTAAACTGCGCCAGTTGCGCCTTATCATTCGGGTTGGGCCGAATGCCAAACTGCGATTCAAACTCCCAGAGCCCTCGCAGACAAGACAAAATAGGGGTGACCACTTTTTTGCGGCGGGGGGATTTGAGAATTTCCGCTGGGAGGGGGGAGGAACTAGCCAGTAGCCATGTTGAAAAGAGTTCTCGTTTTGTGACGTTTTCGACTTTGGGGTCGTTGGGGTCGGGGCTGGAGGAGATGATTGATCTTGTGGGGGATTCCGGTCCTACCACGGTGGGGACGTTGGAGATGGATCTTGAGATGATGAAGTTGTGCTCGATGAGGTCCGAGAACAAGAACCCGTACATCCCGTGAGAGCCGGCCGCGTAGAATTTGCGGTTGTTGAGGCGGGTGGCTGTGTTGATTAGGTTTAGGGTGGGAGCGTCGAGGTCGGTGGCGATGATGATGTCAAAGGCGGAGAAGTAGGAAGGGGGTTTGAGGCGGATGTCGAGGGTGTCGATGTTAATACTAACGCGGGGGTTAAGGCGTTGAATGTTGGTTGAAGCGGCGATGGCGCGGTTGGTGCCGACTGGGGAGCGGTCAGAGGGGAGGAAGAATTGGGAGGTGAGGTCGGAGGGTAGGACGGGGCAGTGGTCGCAGAGGGTCAGGGAGTTGATGCCGGCTAGGACGAGGTTTTTGGCGATTTCGTTGGCGAGGGCTTTCATTGTTATGAGGAGGATGTTGGCGTTGCGGATGGATTCTTGGGCTTTGAGACCCCAGAGGCGGATTTGTCGGTCGTAGAGGGCGATTTCATCTGGGATGGGGGTTAGTAACTGTAAGATGTGATGGGAGAGAGGTGAGAACTTACCTGCGCTGATGCCATTTGATATGGTCGAGGTGGGTGCTGGAACAGATCCATTGGTGTTCTCTTGCATCACAGGAACTGTGAGATTCTGGGTGTTCCCAGTGCCATTGGGGTTGCCGGCTGGTTCGGAGGTTGGAGCCTCCATCGTGGCCAGTCCTCAAGTGAGTTTCTCGAGCTCGTCGAGTCGATAATTGAGGTTGGAAATGATGGTGCAAGAGAAGAGTCGAAATGAGAAGCCGCAGAGATCAAGGAAAGTCTGGAGTAAAAAACCCCAACGCCAGCTCCAAGCCAAAGGAATGACGATCGACCACTCCTGAGAGAGTGAGAGAGGTGTTGGTGTGTGTGTCTGTGTGTGAGGTTGAACGTGACAGTTCGCGTGGCTGCAGGTTGTGTTTGATCACTCCAGGCAAACGGTGCAGCCTTGTGGACCAACCGAGACGGAAGGAGGGAAGGGGTTCCTGATAAGCTCGGGCTCCCGTTTCTTGTGATTATCTTGCTCTTGTTTCTTGTTTCTTGTTTCTTGTTTCCCTGTGTCGCCAATTTGCAAAGTGTTTCTCGTCTGTACTGCCGTCTTCCGTAATCCCTAGTCAAGAGATGGTTTTAACGATGTTCCCGGGATTTATGGGGACGATGCACGGCTGCGATGCCAGTGTGGCTTGGCGTGACGCGGGTTTAATAAGTACTTTTGTGCCCATACAAAGAAGTGTGACGTTGCAGGTACATGCTACCAATTAGCCATTCATTCTCTCAAACCCCGCCATTTTGAACTGGACAAGCTAAAGAAGTGAACGGGCCCTTTGCTGTCGCCTCCCACCAAAAAGGCCCCAAGATGCCCGTTTCCTGACATCCACACAGCATCCACTGCACTTCTTCTGCGCTTCATGTGTCCACTTGACCCTGCGGATTGAACCTCTTACTCTTTTGCTCCTTTTCTCTCTGCAACAACCCAGCTCGACTCTCTTCTGCTGTTTTCATACCAAGGCCGACCCTTGACTCTCTACTGCTGCTGTTTTCATAGCGTGCTTTGCGACAGTCATATCACGCTTCTCGCTGCGGTCATCAGTGCCTGTGCCTTTGTCGCTTTTCATGGTGAGTGTTGCCTCCGACATAAACCCCCCCAATCACCCTCGTCCCTCCTGGCCCTCTGTTTGGGCGCCCGGCCGCCTGCTTGATTGCCTGGGAGCCTGCATATCCAAAACTGCCCAACAGCCTTGTTCGAGTCTTTCAGGGCAGATGCATTTTCATTCTGACCAAAACCCACAGTCTGGCAACTCCTCGCAGCGCAACGACCCATTGGATGATTCCAGGCCGTGGTGGTTTCCACGAGTGCCCAGCAGACGAGAGCGGATCCCTGGTGAACGACGTCGTACGGCTCCAACCACAACCACAACCACGTCTGGAGAATTTCATAGAGCTATAGCGAGGTATAACCGAAACATTGAACGGGTCCGCCGGAATCTCGACGCTGTAGAAAACCGACGTTATCATCCGGAAGCCAGCATGTCCTCTGCTGATAGGGATCTGCGACGAAGATTCAATCGTGATCCGCCCACCACCAACGACCCGCCCGCAGTCCCCGGCGCTCCCTCACTCCCCCCTCTCCGGTCTCTTGGCTCGAGAGCTCGACCTGGCATGGCGTCGGGGTCAGGCTCACGATCAAGCCGCTACCGCCCCGAGCGGTTGCTCCGCGCCACCAACTTTGATTCCCGCATCAATAATACTTCTTCGCATGTCGTCTCCGATGAGCATCCCGACGCCAACTCTCACCTTCGCGCCCTCTTGGACTTGCCCAATATCGGCACCCTCATCTCACCACTGGCTCCCACGAGCATGACGCCCACATTGTACAGCCAGGACACCGAGGACACCCGTCGCACCAAGCGGCGAAAGCTGGACAATGACAAGGTCGGTCCAAAGTTCAAGGGGTTCCATTATGGACATTATGGACAGTTGGAGCCCGGCAGGTTGACCATGGAGATTGTGAGCTGTGACGGGGGGCTCTATCAAGAATCACTACAATACCCGCCGGAAAATATCCTGAAGAATGACGATTCAGTGTACTGCACCAAAGGCAATCGGTGCAACATCATCCTGAGGCATACAGGCGGGACCGTTTTCAGCCTTACCGAGCTTGTCATCAAGGCCCCCGGATCAAGCTACTCATGCCCGTATGTCTCTATCGATCCTCTCCACATATCGCATACTTACACCAGGAACAGGGTTAGAGAAGGGATGGTATTTGTGGCCATGAAGTCAGACGAGCTCCTCACCCGCACAGCGCAGTATCAGATCCAGTATCTCCCCCCGCAACAAAGGACAAATAACACCCTAGTATATTCGGTCCGTCATGAGGAGGACGGTAGTTCCATCACACGCCTTCAACCACCAGTGCGGGAATTCAGCTTTGGTTTGGACGACGATGAGGACTATAGAACAGCCCAAATCCCGCCAGAGTTTGCTGTACCGCCACCACCCTTCAACATTACGACAGAATGTACCGACGATGGTAGCGACGACGATGATGATGGACGTGTACTTCCCCCGCATCTCCGGTCACGTAACAGAAGGACGCCGAACCGTATAGGGTCACTGCCATTTGAGAGCGAGAGCAGCGAAGAGGACCGAGACCCATGGGGTAACCCGTCCTCGGACTGGAGAGCTTTCGATAACTTGACTCGGCGTCGATATACCGCTCGCGGTGGCGGACGGCAGCATGAAAGTACCAGCAGTACGACGTTGGAAGAAGCCCAAGAAGCTTCGCAAATCGCAACGCAAGAGGCGGTACGGGCAGTTGGTGGCGAGCTCATGGCACCGTTGGCACACTTCTTTATCGAAAAGGATAAGAATAAGTGCACCATTCGGTTTGATCCGCCAGTGAGCGGGCGTTTTATACTCCTCAAGATGTGGAGTCCTCCACAGGACCTGTCTGATCGGTCGAGCAATATCGATATCGAGGCAGTGGTTGCCCAAGGATTTGCCGGGCCAAGGTACTTTCCTTCAGTGGAGCTTGCCTAAAGACCGGGAGAGGGATCTCGGTGTTTGGTTCATGGAGCTGTGGGATATACTTGTAGATGCATTTTGGCGGCGAATTGGCGTACAACCGGAACCTCTGGTGGACTGGAGGAAAAGCATTGGAAGGGGTGTTGACCTGCATGATCACAGCATCATGAAGTTACTTTGTTCTGCATTTGAAGTTTTTCATGTGGCATGGCGAGCAGGAGCCTGTATAAGACATGAGGGTATGCAGTGAGATGAATAAACAATCATTTGGCCTTTGGGAGTGTCTAGCAACATCAAACATACACAACCCTGTACCATTCTACATACATTTACTAAGATTAACATCCTTGAGACTTTTGGGACCAATCAAGGCTATTTACCAGTGATTCATGATGAATTGCGGCATTGAGTCACTCGCCCTTGGGACTGGGTGGCGTATGCATTACAATCTGCCTTAGCCTTGCCAACCCCCAGCCCTTTGAGTCACCATAAGTGCAGGCAAAGCCGAGAATGGTTTGGCAGAAGGCGATGAAAGGCAAAGTCTGAAATGATTTGTGATGATGAGAGTGACCAGAGAAGATTAAAAAGACTATGCTGCTCTGCGTTTTCGCCCCTGCGATTAGATAAGCCTTGGCTGGAGAGCACAGTCTGTTTAGCTATTAGTCACCAGGCGGGACCACTATTTGGGTTGGGCCCCACTTCCTTCTAGGTTTCTTGGCTGACCGACCAGGACCCCAGAATGATATATTTTCTTCTCGGCCGCCCTGTTTGCTTCCACCATCCAACAGAGCAATCCAAGCAAACTCACCACCAGCCTTCCACCGCAACGCCTCTTTTTGTCGTATCAAGTCCGGCACTTTTTCGATACCCCGAGGTTTTTTTTTAAAAAAAAGAAGGAATCAGAGAAAAAGGAAGCAAACATGGCTGTCAGAGCGCAATTTGAGAACTCCAACGAGTAAGTTCTGCATGGAAATGCGATGCGCATTGCGATGCAATTTTTGCCCCACCCCACCACACCTCTATCGCTATCTTCATCATGGAGGAAAACCTGCCCCGCGGCGACGACAGAGCGTGCTATAGGGGTTTTGTCTGGTCGCATTCATATGGGACAGCTCAAGAGCATTGTTGCCTTTGACTCGAATATCTCGAGGGGAGTGGGATGGTGCCTATACTCAGACATTGGGGTCTAAAGAGGGGAAACGCGGGGTACCGAAACAGCACAACAGCATGCAGACTTCACAAGCCACACGGACTACTTGTTCAGAAAGAGGGACGACAGACGGCTAACGTTTTATTTTACAGAGTTGGTGTCTTTTCCACCCTCACAAACTCTTACGCCCTCGTGGCGGTCGGTGCCAGCGAAAACTTCTATAGCGTGTTCGAGGCCGAGCTCCAGGATGTCATTCCCATCTGCAGAACGACGATTGCCGGCACGCGGATCATTGGGCGGTTAACAGCTGGGTATGTTGTCGACTCTCTCAACATATTCTTGTCCTGCGGCTGAGCTAACAATGAAAAAAAAGTAACCGAAAAGGTCTTCTCGTCCCCACCACAACCACCGACCAAGAACTCCAACACCTCCGCAACTCCCTCCCCGACGAAATCCGCATACAGCGCATCGAGGAGCGTCTCTCGGCCCTCGGCAACGTCATCGTCTGCAACGACCACACAGCCCTCGTCCACCCCGATCTAGAGCCTGAGACGGAAGAGATCATCGCTGATGTCCTCGGTGTGGAAGTTTTCAGGCAAACCATTGCCGATCACGTGTTGGTGGGCACATACATGGCGCTGAGCAACCAAGGCGGTCTGGTGCACCCCAAGACGAGCATTCAGGACCAGGATGAGCTGAGCAGCTTGCTGCAGGTACCTCTTGTGGCGGGCAGTGTCAACAGAGGTAGCAATGTTATTGGCGGCGGCATGGTGGTGAACGACTGGATGGCGGTGACGGGGTTGGATACCACAGCGCCGGAACTCAGCGTGATTGAGAGTGTGTTCAGGCTGGGTGAGGGTGCGGCGCCGGGGGCGATTAATACGACCATGAAGGAGACGATGGTGGAGTCGTTCTACTGAGGGGTTCAGTTCACTGCAAAAAGGACATGGCTATGGTTTTTTGTGGTAGCGGGTGGTTTTGCCTCATGGTAGGATGGTCAACACTGAATAGATGGCCGACGGGGGAGGCCCCGAGTGGCGTCAAAAGATACCCAGTCATCACCAACTACCTGCATTTCAACATGTGTGATGTGTAATGTATGTCTCAATAGTTGGTGTTCGTGGCAGTCAGCCTCGAGAAATGAGACATTCCTGCCCAAGCATCAGAAGCATGTGAGCTAGACATGCCCTTTGAGTTCTACCAGTATGTGAGAACTGCTAAATTTTGCACCTCTACGACCTCCTCTTTCTATGGCAACAGAGAGTTGGATCACAGCTTGCTCAAAGCTCGGGTTCACTGGGCTTTAAAGTTTAGGCTAGCCTCAGGGCAAGTCAGGGCCCGACGAGCCGTTGCAAGACCAGCGGGGACGTTGTCAGGACAGATCGGACAGACTGCGGTTCCACGTAGGAGCGTTGGATTGGTTTAAGCAGTGATGAGAGACAGAAAATTCGTGGAGGGGGAAATGTGTAGAAATAAAGTGGCTGGATATGAGAGATAAATTCTTTGACTGAACCGGTGATAACCGAGTCAGATAGTTGCAGGATAGATTCCGAGTGATGATATTCAGCTGAACTGAAGAGAGGTGATCGTGGGGTTGATGGCTGGGAGTTGAAGGTCTTGGGAGAGGTGTTGGTCTTGGCAAAGGCGGTCAGCCAGAACCCTGGAAACGAGATCCCCGAGAGAGCGAGAGGCACTGACGGTCGACCACCTGCAAGGAACGGGAAAACTTGTTTTTGTAAACAAGACAGCTTTGGGTGGTTTTCTTTTTTGTCGCACAACCACTTCTTGGACTTTTTCTGATCTTTTTGTTTTACTTTTTGTGTTGCCGCAGAGAAGAACCAGAAGCTCGAGGACGACAGGTTATCCTGGTTTTACTTTTCAGGTCCCCAGCCATACACAACCATATCTACTGCGTACACAAACCACCACCACACCCAACCTCCTACGACCGCGTTTTTTGCATGCAAGTTGAGGCTCCGCTTGCTCAGAAAGGTTTTGCTGCCGCCGGCGCCGGGCTGGGAAAGATCTCGGGAATCTCCCACGTGTTGTTGAGGGATGAGATGAGCAGAGGGTGAGGGCCGAGGTTGTTGGACTTGTGTGTTGTTGTGTGGAAATAAGCGAAAGTGTGGAGGATCGTCGCAAACGTTTCCTCGTTTTCATCTCAATATCGCTTCCCTTTCACGAGACATTGTTTCGCCTTGTGGAATGCTTTGACAGCAAAAGGGCAAGCAAACAAGACGTCACCGGCTGAGAATTATCAACACATACACCCACACTATTGAGAGGAAAATTCCAGGGATTCTATTTTGACCAAGGGAAACAAAAAAGTCCAGGCCACCTTTCATCCACCCCCCCGAAGCCGCGAAACATTAACTCATCATGCTAAGCGACGACAACCCTGTTTCGTCCTCCCCACAACCTCCCAGGTCTGGCCAGACTGTTCATCCTATCCTTCCTGCTCAACAAGCAGCAGCCGTGCCAGAAGCCCGCGCCTTACGAGGATCATCTGCTGGCAGTAGCCAGGATAATGGATACGGCTCTCCACGCCAGGAGCTTGAGCGGCGCGCGACGGTAACACCAAATTCACCACCACCACCACCAGCATCGGCGCACCAGCAGCAGTCCTCGCCCTTTAGCTTTATCGCGCCGAAGCCATCTCTTCCGCCCTTCTCGGAATATCACAGCGGGTATTCTGATGCCGACCTCGAAGAATCCTCCTCCACCTGTCCATCACCGTTACCCTTTGGGCCACCACATAATAAACATCTACACCGCCGGCAGCAGTCATTCCCCAACTTGTTCCCCCTGGCACTGCGGAACCAAAGCCGGACCCCTTCCCCGACGAGGAAGAAGACGCACCATCAACGATTTCCGTCTGAACAAATGCCATACACAGGAGAAGGGAGGATACGCCAAAGGGCGGAAAGCCCACGATCAGGCCTGGCAGGGTGGTTAAGTGGAACAGCAGCAGGGTCAGCGCTGGGGATGACCCCGAACAGCAGCATTGATGACCGGACCAACAACAACAACTCCAGCACCACCCCGACAACGAGTGGCAATGATAAAAAACAAATTTCTGAAGCCCCTGACATGATGACACCCACCCGTCCCCCCCCTCAACGATCATCTCTCCCACCACCTCCCACCCCAAAAACAGCCACCACCACTCCCGCAGGAGGAGGAGGAGGGACTATGACATCGCGGTTCATGTCGGCCTTTACATCCCGCTTCACAGCCCCAACCACACCGACAACCTCGACAATGGAAGCCGCTGACGAGCTGTTGACGCTCAACATTGAAACCGCCTTGTTTCCCCCTTCCTCCACCCCAGGAAACGAAACATTCTCCCCGGCCGCCTTTAAAAACTTTCAAGCCAACGCTGTCGGGTTGCTGACCAAATACCAAACCGCCTACAAATCCCAGTCAGGCACAATCCACAACCTACGTCAGGAACACTCCGCCCAGAAAGACGAGCTGGAAGAGGCGGAAACAAGGGCGAAGCACCTGAAATTTCAACTGGAAAACATGGCCAAGGAGCTGGCGGAGCAGCAGCACAAGGTTCGGGCATTAACTGAAGAACTCCAGCACGAAAGGGAGAGGAGTAAAGCCCCCTCTGTGGTGTTATCTGAAGATCTCGGTGTTGACAAAATCCGGCATCATAAGCGCCGCAGCGGGGAGAGCTGGTCAGCGGATGATGACGAGGAGGTGGAGAGCGCGGAGAGTGAAAGTGTGTTTAGCAGTAGGTGTAGGAGCCCGGTGCCGGAGACGCCTGTACAGGGGGGGTTTCCCGGAGGGAATAGTAAGTTGGGCACGCCAACGACTAGCAGCACAACGCCGAGACAGCAGACGCAGCAGCCGAAGCCGGTGACGATGAATGCCTTTCAAAAGATTTTTAGGGGGGTGGTGGCGGCCGGGGAGGAAGGGGGGTGTAGGAACTGCAAGGGGCAGGATGCGAGTGTGGCTTGGGATACGGTTGGCTTGCTGAGGGATGAGAATAGACAACTCAAGACACGGGTGGGGGAGCTGGAGGGGGTGGTGGAGGGGGCATTGGATTTGGTTAATGGGATTGGCATGTGAGGGTGTCTCATCTCATCTCGTCGTTGTCTGTGGATTTTAGAGGACGTTTTTTCGGGGGAGGGCATATCGTGCAATTTAGATTGGGGATACGGGTAGCGGAATATTTTGGGATGGAGTTAGGGGGGGATATATAGGTGTTGGGGGTTTTGATCTTTCTTCTTTTTGTGAGGAAAGGTTGTGTGGACCTGCTCATTAAGGGGGTGAGACAAGTAAACTTCCTCATCAAGCCAACCAACCTCTAAATTACAACCATGGGTTTCCGTGACACGTTCGTTGATATAGTGATATCAGGTTGTCTGTATCTCCCCTCCAGGAAACCTCCTCTTGTGCTCTTCACACCGTCACCAACCTCTTCTCGAGACGTAGGCATTTACATGGAATTCACATCTCGCACTGACAATCGCGCAAATGAACAGACTTCGCCAACTCTCTCATAATGCATTTGGTAGCCGCTCAAAACTCAAATAACTACTCTGCAGACTAAAAAATACATTCGCTACCTTACTCGCTGTCCCGATATTGCTTTTTCGAATCGAAAACAAACCTCCCGACGTTTCAACCCCCACAAAACCCCCTTTTTGTTTCCCGGCCCTCAACCCAACCCCAAAACAATGCACAACTCCGAAAAATCATCCCCGAAGAGAAGGAGTTCGAGGCGGAGAGCCCCTCGAAATCATTTACGTTACTCCGTGCGCATAAAACAGCACATTAATCAAGAGCAGCAGACCCACCACCTGTCATCGTTGATTCCGCAGTAGAACCAGCAGCAGTTGTCCCCTCCGTAGCAGTCCCACCACCCCCACCTGAGAAGCAGAACCTTGACCATCATTATCTCCCCCCTAAAGCCGCTTCCTCCTGCTCTCCCCGCTGCTTATTTCTCAAAACACCTTGTCCCCCCCCCGCCCCACCTCCAGGAGCAGGAGCATCAGCCTGCCTCCTCCGGTCACCGATTACGCCCCAGGCCGGAGCTAGACGTGAAGGAGGACAACCAGTCGTTCTAGGAGGAATATATTCTGGTTCAACAGGTGTACTCTGCACAGCAGGGGTGAATCCGGGGGGGTAAGGCTGTTGTCCAAAAATTGCAGCATTGTTCGCGGCGGTAGTAGTCGATGGAATATTTTGCTGAGATGTCGGGGGGTTGTATGCGGGAGTAGCAGGATTAAATGCGGGGGTAGAAGGATATGAGGCGGTAGAAGGATATGAGGTGGTAGAATGATATGAGGGGTAAGAGGGATATGAGGTGGTAGAAGGATATGAGGTGGCAGAAGGAGAAGATACAGGAACAGTAGCCCCCGGAAAGCGCGGTTGTCCAGGGGTTGCAGTACCTCGCGCGGGAACAGCAGCCCATTGAGGATCGATCTGAGACGGATTAAGCTGACATCCTATTCCAGCGTATGCTCTCGTCAGATTTGGCCGACCAGCGACACCACCACCACGACCATGAGATACAGTAATAGTACCCCCTGGAAAGTGTCCTTTTCCAGGGTTTGGGCGAGCTTGCGCGGTGCGAGCCTCAAAATGAGCAACGAGCTCATCGACCTCACCAAATTGGTGGGCAAAAGATTTGTCCTCCTCTAATTCTTCAGCGCCGTAGTGCCGGTATGTATTCATTTGATTTGGCCGACCAGGACCACCACCACCTCGACCATCTCCCTGAACAGGAGCAGGGGTAGGAGCAGGGGTAGGAGCAGGAGTAGGAGGAGGAGCAGGAAAAGGGTTATCCTTCACAGGCCAAGGTCGATCTGGAGGCAGTCCACCACCTCGAAGACGAAGTTCAGCGCTATCGCTCTAGACAGCAGAGCCTCCCGTGTCGGCAGACATATCATCATGATCCGTCATAATCGGTACAGTGATACAAGTAGAAAAGGCATCGCGTGAAAGAGAAGAAAAAACGCCATCCGTATGAACATTAATAGACTTGACATTGACGCTCGAATCGATATCCACCTCGTCCTCGACTGCTTTTTCGTTGTCGTCGACTGGATCCACGCTCGAGCTCTATCTAGCGCTGTTGGTATTTCCGCCACCAAAAGCAAACGCCCCAAATACTCCTCCTCCCCCTCCAGGTGTCATTGGACCCATGCCTCCACCCACGCTCTGGGCGGCATTTCCGCCAGAAGACCCGGCAGCAGCATTGTTACTGTTTGACTGGTTGTTCACACCATTGGTTTGATGGGATGCTGGGGCCGGCGTGGTGTTGTTGGCTAGTCCAACATTGTTTGTGTTGGGCGTGCTTGGGGTAGCACCATTCGCAGCTGAGCCATCGGCATTGTTGCTCTTGTTGGCCGTGGACTGCTGTTGCCCGCTGTTGAACTGCTGCGCACCGATGGAATAGTCTGGCACACCCAATCCCCACACTTTGCCCAGATGTTCTTCCGGAATGTGGCCGTTGAAGATGCGCTTTCGCAACTCAAAGAATACTCGCCCAGTGAGCAAGCTGTCCGACCCAGCCTGGTGGGCGCTGCCTACTCGCTTGATCTTGAGTGTCTCGGCAATGTGTTCGAGGCCGGCCTTCTGCTCGAACTTTGTCAGAATATCGACCACACCAGGGTCCCGGACTTCAAGCTGGCCGCTGTTCTGAAGCTTGATGGCATGCTTCATCAGGTGCTTCACATCATACGTGGCAGGAAACCACCTCTTCATCTCCTCGTCAAAGTCGCCCTCGTCGCCGGGAAGGTTCTTGGGCATCAAGAGCTTGGTCAGGTAACCGAAGTCATATCCGCCGTGAAAGCTGATCCAATATACATCATCCTCAAGAACCAGGCCAGATGGTATCAAGAGCGCAGCGAACTTGAAAGGATCGATGCCGTCCTGCTCCATTCGCTTAAAATCGATACCGGCATGCTGGAGTGATTCAATCGAGGTCTCGTTGTACATGTCGTCCTCAAGAGAGAATTTGAAGTTGAATTGCCAGGCGAAAGGCAGTGGCGCTTGAGTGCCTGTCCTCCTAGGGTTTGACCATTGGGACGATGGGTCTACAGAAGTTGGTTGTTCACCATCCTCGTTGAAAAGCGCGATTCCGATCTGAATAACGCTGAGCATATCGACGTTTGTCCGCAGGCATTGGTAATGGTAATCGCTTTTCCCCCTAAATCCGCCCATTGGCCTCGATACAACACCCGGAAATTCCGTGTCCTATCATGGCAGCGCCTTCAGTTAGCACAGGCTCAGAAGCACCTTCGGAGGGCCTTGGTCACCTACCATAGCCACATATTTATGTGTCTGTATCAGATCTCGTAGAATCTCAAACTCCTCCTCCAGATTGTGCTTCCACACCTCCCGTATCCTTCCCTTGTTCTGGGCCGCCCGCGTTGTGTGTTCCAAGGCATGGCTTTGTTGTGGAGTGTGTTGGGCAGGATGGAGAGCGGGGTGTTGGCCATGTTGCTGTGCCTGCAGGTGTTGCTGCTGCTGCTGCAGAACCTGTTGCTGTTGAGCTTGCGCCTGCTGCATTGCCCCGCTATGGAAGCCCATTCGCGCGGCATGGCTTGCGAGGCCGGTTTCGGCATTGAAGCCGCCAGCAGCGGCACCCATTCCACCGGCAAGGCCCATCAGGTTGCTGGTCG
This sequence comes from Podospora anserina S mat+, assembly GCF_000226545.1. Taxonomy (NCBI): domain Eukaryota; kingdom Fungi; phylum Ascomycota; class Sordariomycetes; order Sordariales; family Podosporaceae; genus Podospora; species Podospora anserina. The sequence goes on from NW_001914854.1 coordinate 2,024,760, forward strand.
CTCCAAAAGGATTGCCAGCGGCAGACAGTTGGTTGAGATAAGCAGGGTTTCCACCCAGTGGCGGTGGGTGGCCCGAGGTTTGAGGTGCGTGTGTCTGATATTGCTGCTGATGGTACATGGTGTTCGGCCCGCCTTGAAAGCGGTTCATGTTGTTTGGCGGGGGCATCTTCACACTGGATCCAGGAGGCAGATCAGAGATGGAGAGATTTGGCAGCGGTCGATCGTCGTTCTCCTTCTTCTTCGCCGACGATACTTGCCTCTCCTAACTCCTTGTAGAGAACGAGGCAGCTGTTGGGAGTCGTAGCGCCGTGAGACCTGGGCAAGATTGTTGGTGATTTAAGAAACTATTGGGATATCAAGTCGCGATAACCGAGGGGGTCGTGATTCGGTTTTGGAGAGAGTGGTTGTTTGTTGAACATGAGAAGAAGAGTTCGACGTGGTTCGGCGGGGGTTTTCTGGGAAATAATCGAGCAAGTGGTTCGGAGAGCGACGTCGTGAGAGGTTGCTGTTTCTGCGCGCTTGGTCAAGACTGCTCCTTCCATCAGAGGGATCGCACACAGCACAACTGCTGCAAGTGCTGGGTGCACAGACCAACCAGCCTCCCCGTGCTCTCCTGTTCGCGCCTCCCGCATATGAATGACTAAGCAGTCTTGGCAGTTGCGACCTCAATTCAGTGACATGGACCGAACAGTGGTGATGCTTGGAAGTTCAGTGAGCGAGCTCCCCTTCTGACGAAGACGACGACGAGGAAATTGTCAACCAACCGCCACCATGTATCCCACAAGGTACTGACCCCTCCAATTGTCCGACATCTTCTCGTTCTTGCATGATTAACCTCTGTTTTACCGCACACAGAATACTCCGCTCCGCCCTCCCCCAGCTTGGGGACGAGAAGCCAAACATCACCGGCTTCTCCATGAAGAAGTTCCTCGCCAATACAAAGAAGCCCCGTTACGACCCCTGGGAGAGAAAGTGTGTTGCACCCGACGTCCATACCCCTCTGTTCCCAATCCATCGCTGACAACGTCACCAAAACAGTGAGGCTTGGCGATACACCGGCCGCTTCAGCCGATTCAACAGATACAGAAACGCCCTCCCCGGGTTCGGTACTGCCGTCGTCGCTTTCACAGCCTACTGCGTCTACGAGCAGCTCTTCTTGAAGAAGGATGAGCGCCACCACGGCGAGGAGCACCACTGAGCGGCACACACGGGGGTTCAGGGGAAGCACGAGAGAAAGTGATGTACATAAGCTACGGGCGGAGATCAACTGGGGAAATGACACAGAGAGATAGACAGACTCACTCAACTCAGTTGGAAGGAAGGGACGGGAAGGAGGGATCAATAGAGTTGATTAGATGGTCGTCAATCAGCTGCCGTCGGGTGCCGAGCATACATTACAATGACCTTCATTTGAGGATATTCTATTCACATGGCCAGAAATACCGATACCAGAATAATGACGACACCGGCACAACGCTTCTCGAAGTCCACACAAAACCCACCTGGCCCATAAATTACTCGCGTTGTCTTGTCATAAACACCAATTACACTCATCAAATTCCCCGCTATGTAAACAAGCACCATGCTCTTCCAAGAGCAACTACTAACCCAGAAATCCTAAGCCAAAACCGTGCCTCCAATCTTTGGTTTCTGCTGTACTTCCAAATACACCGCTGCTGTTTGTCCCAGAAAAGGCCTCCCTCGTCCTCACAGTTCCGTGGTACCTGAAACATTACACTCTTTCACCCTTAAAAACAAATCCTGCTCCAAAACGCCATGATGATGCTAATAACTCGGAAACGACACGACAAATTATCCGCAACTTGGCAGCCCCTCAGATATCAAGTGATGAAAACCTTCTTCAACTCATCCTCCCTAAACTTCTCTCCCGTTACCAGGTCCTTGACTTCTCCCGCGGCTAGCCGTGACTTTTCCGCATATTCGTCGAGCTGCGCCTTGCCATACACCCTCCCGTTTGGCAGCAGCATCAAGTCATGTTCCAGCAAATGACTCTTGCTGTGATGGGCATATGGTACGTTACGAGCCAGGGCGTTGAGCTCAGTCGAGCAGATTGGGCAGACGCTCGTTTGTAGACTTGCCGTGCCATGACTTCGTGATTCTTGCTCCTCGCCTTGCCCCGGGCCCGGCGTAGCTGACTTGTGTGATTTTTGCCCTTGGTGGCTCTGGTTCTGTTGGCTGCTGTGGCAAGCTGGCGTTTTGAGGGCTGAAAGGCCAGACGACAAAGCAATGTGCAAAAGCGGAAATTGAGGAAGGCCGAGCAGCTTAAGGTGGGCGTCGGTGAACAAATCGGCAAGCTTTTTCCATCGAGCTGAGCTGTAGAGAGAGGCATAGGGTTCGTGAGGCGTGTCAGCGCGGTAAGCTAATAAGCCAGCGATGTGGCTGACCTCTGTTGGGTAGGTCTTGCTAAAGGGCATAATGTGCTTCTTGGCATGGTTAATAGCCTCCAGCTTGGGGCAAGAGCTGCGGTTGAGTTCGATGTATTGTTGGCAACGTAGCTCAAACTCGAGCTTCGACTGCATCTTGCGAAGCTCTTTCTTGTTTTCGTTGCACCAAACGAGTGCCTCCTGCACACTGCCGTTCTCCAGAGACTGCCGGATCTTGCTCATGGCAACAAATGTATCGATGTCGACTAGCCCGAGCATGTTTCTCTCCTCGGCAAGGGCGTTGGCGGACTTATTGTAGCCGTGTCGAAGCATGTAGTCGACTACCAAGCGGTCAAGACGCTGACGTGACCAGGCTTCGTATTTGACATCTTCGACGGTGTGCACGTCGGATAGCTCTCGAAGGTGTGCGACCCTGGCGGTCGACTGGCGGTACAAGCGATTTTCCTCTTCGGCATAGGTGCTCAACTTCCTCTTGAGACCGCGCATTCTAGCCAGCATCTGGTCAAGGTTGTTGACGACATCTTGTTTGGATGCTTTCTGGTTGATGGAGTTGGTGGCGGTCTCTTTGAGCAGGTCCTTGACAGCATTCGTATCCCACTCGATATGATAGTGCGCCGATCGGATATTCTTGCGTAGTAGCTCGTATGGAAGTCGGAGGAGGGGTTGGTCCTAGACGTACAACCTTTGTCAGCTGGGCCATCAAGGTTTGATGGGCCGTTTGGCAGGAAGATGGACCAGAGGGAAGAGAGCCGGCGATGACGTCGTCTTACCAGGAGGAGGTGGTTGTCGTGGTTAATCTTGGAGGCGCCGTGATCGGCCATGGTCTTGTTTGCTTCCCACGTGCCTCTCCGGGTATGTGGATATGATGAAGTTGCTGGAAGAGTTGGCAATGAAAATGTGGTTGTGCTTGTCACGAGCAGGTCGGGAGTTGGGTGTTCGTTGACGGGCTGGGACCGATAAAGACCGATAGGGACATGCCCCACTCATGCGGAGGTATCGCGACGGGCAAATCGGATTGCTGCCCGTGCGGCAATCAACCCCCGCACAGCAAGCATCTTGATGGATTCACCCGCCTGCATATCTGTATGTGGATATTGATATATCGATGCACGGCGCTGGCTCCCAGTCGAAGGCGGGATGGGACTGTAGATGCCTGGGCCGTTTTCTGTCATTCCACCACGGCCAACCATTTGGTATGACATGCTCGGCGTTACTACTCCTCACTTTTCAGCGGGAGAGTGCATTCAGGTTGACGGCCAGGCGGAACTCCCGGCCTGGCTAGCCAACTGTTTGGATTCTTACGACCGAAGTTTGTCAGAACGGTGCCCTTGGCGCCTCGTGACGCAAACATCACCCCTCCAAGCCATCAAATCATGTGTCGACCTGTCTCACTTCGCTACCTCCCTCCCGAGCAGTCAGGAGGGCGTTGCGTAGGATCTGTTGGTTGGAGGGGGTGGAGGGCGTTTCTGCTACACTGCTCTTCCAGCCTTGTCGAGACACAGACAATCTATGTATGCTGCACATCTGCATGAATATCTGCCGAGCCTTTGTGACCAAAGGAGGCTGGTGGTCCAAGTATCCTCGAGGCCGAAGGAAGCTGTCAGATGCAGTACCTAGTGGTGTGGTGTAGTATTCACTGTGTACGTGGTAGGTCAACAGGGGTCGGGCAACACGTGCTTGGATGTGGCAGTGTTGCGATCATGGTTTGATTCCGAACAAGAAGGTTGTCAGTCCTGGTGAACTCGAGGGGCAGCCCACCATTCATCCAAACTGGGAGGGAATTATACAACACGAAACAACAAACGGCTGCTTTGTCGACGATAGGTAGGCAACCCCGCACCTCACTGGTTGCCTTGGTAGCCTTGTCCGTTCTGTTCTGCAGCTCCATCAGTGTGTGTGCGTGTCTGGTGTACACGTGCAAATTAGAAACATCAAGGTGGGGGGTCGAAGGACTCTAAAAGAAGGTGGTGGGTGGGAAGTCACGAAGCTACGGCCAGGTGCTGATCGAGGGGTTGAATCTCGGTCGGGAGTAGGAAATGGGTGTGGGTGGTGGTCCGTGCACGCGTCGCGCCCGCCGGCTCTCGAAAACCCTCCACCCCCCGGAGCTGAATGTTCACGTGGTTTCGTCTTCTGTCCCCCATCTCCCATCAAGTCCTCGACGAGGAAATATCAACGCCCTCGCACTCCAAGTCGACAGAAATAACTATTCTCCTTGCTGGTACGATCTTGTTGATTTCCATCTCCTTCGTTGTATATCGACTTTCTGCGTCGACTGTGGATCCGAGACTGACTATTCGCAGTCTCTCGTCACGGTCACGTTTTCGGGCACGTTCTCCCAACCTTCATCAGGTGACCTCGACTTAGAACCTGGCAAACCCGACCGGTAAGGAGGCATTTCATCTCTTCAAGGGACAATCCAACATCAAGAATACCAAAACAACTCGCCTTTGCTCGAGACCCTCCTGCCACTGCCGCAGCACCTGCCCGCAACCCCTTACAATTTGCAGCATGCGCAAACGCTGGCGCAATGCCCATCTCTCCTTGTTCCTATCCAACAGTCAAGTGGCCGGACAAGGCAGGCTCCAGTATCTACCTGCGCTGGGCAGCCCCTAGTTTCTGTAGACACCAATAGCATCCTCCAACGATGAATAGAGAGCCTTGCATCAAGCTGCCTTTGGCAGCAAGGCCTCGAAGCCAGCTCTCGAGGTTGCGCACTTGCGCCATCCGAGGAGGCTGGGTTCTTTCACTCATAAGGCGACCCTCCAAGCAAGTGCTTGTTGCTTCGCTGATACCCCCAACCAAGAACCACACCGACCAACTATCTTGGGACTTCACCTAGCTCCCCTCATCAGCCTAGCTTCTCTTCATTGCCTCTTGCACAATCATATTTGCCGATGTGACTCCTCAACCTGAACCTGGTTTGGCCACTAATATGATACCAGGACTAAGCCATCCTGCAAGTTCCCGTTATGGCCGCGACAGTAGGAATCGAGCAACAACACACTGATCTCAGCGAGATCACTACTTCTCCTGGTCACAAGCGGAAGCGGAATACCGAGTCGATATCTCCAGACTCGCGCCGTAGCAAACGACCAGCACCGCCTGCCACCATGAATGTCACCGACTCGGAGGCTCAGGCCTTCCTCGAGAACACGGCGGTGAGCATCGCCCAAGCCGCACACGACCAGGTCAATGTGGATGACTTCAGTGTGCTCGCTCAAGCGACTGCAGATCATGCCGAAGAGCCCGGCGATGCCAACAATGCTACTAGCACTGCTGCTGCCGCTCTGAACATGTACCCTTCTCTGCATGTTCCGCAACCCACGGAAGAAACCTTTGTCAACCAGCAGACTTCGGAACCTCAGCATGACGAGAATGCCTTCAACATGTCCGGCCCCCACCCGGATGGCCTTCCCGCTATGCCACGCGCGGTAAACATGCACCCACAGTTGCAGAACGGTGTCCAGCAGGTGCAGCAAGTACAACAGGTTCAACAGGTTCCGCAGGAGCAGCGCTACACTCCTGCCTCCAACCCCAAGCCGGCCGTCGGATCAGAAGAATGGCACAAGATGCGTAAGGACAATCATAAAGAAGGTTGGTTATTCTTATTTTTTTTTATGGTGGATGTGTGGAAGTTGCGGGTGTTGACGCTTGTTTAGTGGAACGTCGCCGTCGTGAGACGATCAACGAGGGCATCAACGAGCTGGCCAAGATTGTGCCCGGATGCGAAAAGAATAAGGGCTCTATCCTTCAACGGGCAGTCTCATTCATCACCCAGCTCAAAGAGAACGAAACTCAAAACATTGAGAAATGGACTCTGGAGAAGCTGCTCACAGAACAGGCCATCGCCGAGCTCAGCCAGTCGAACGATAAGCTCAAGTTTGAACTCGACCGCGCCCTTCGGGAACTGGAATTATGGAAGAGCGTAGCACAAAATGCCGGTCTCAAGATTCCACAGAATGACGAACGCAACGCCAGCAGTTAGGAGGAGACTGGCGACAATCCCACTCTGGACGGAGACTATCAGCTCTCCACGAGGGCGGATCCGGGCTTTCTTCATGACTGAATAAAATCTCGGTCAAACTTTGTTATATGATTTTTGAGGGTATACCCTGGTGTCCCAACACCCTTTTTTTCTCTTTGTTGGAATTGTATGGATAAGGCTTTATTTCTTCACTTTCTTGTTTTATGCGCTTCATCATTGCGTTAGGGGACATGTTTACCGCGCGTTGGAGCTGGAGTGGTTCTAGTCAACCCGCTGGCAGGCAGTGGACATATCAGGGGGTTGGTGATTACATGGCGTTGAGGGCCGGTCGTTGTTGTTGGTGCTGTGAGCAGCGGAATGTATTGCTTTGGAGGGGCAAAGACCCCATACACTGTATTTGAGATTGTTGGTAATATCGGAACGAGTCTTGATTTTTCAGAAGCCGGTGTGGGTGTACAGGTTGCATTCCAAGCTGTGAATGAATGGTGGTTTGCGTCGGAAAGTCTCAGTCTGGCAAACCGAGCACCAGGAGAAGAGGGACGGCATTCGTCGGCGTTGATTTGTTGTTGAAGTTTGGGTGTGTGTGGCAAAGCTGCAGTGTGTTTTCGTTAGTATCAGATCATTTGTATCCATGTGTCTTATAGCAACTGGTCTCGAAAGACGTGAGATGGCCGTGAGTGTGCAGGTGACCCGAGCTCTGGACCGCGACCCCTGAAGGTGTGGGGTGAGGAGGGGTGAGGGGCGGGCTGCACCCCGCTGCGGTGTAAGTGGTCTAAGGCGTGCTGGGCACGATGCTTATCACCATCCAGCTTGGTAGAATTGGGAAGCTGCGTCATCTTTCGGCGGGTACAGAACCGGCCATGCTGTCCACAGCTCTCCACGGAGTGGTTGGATACGACGGCATGGAGATGTCGGATCCACGGGGAGGTCCCGATGTCGCAGTCCGGACGGCTGTTTGAGCTCGCAACAGCTAGAGCTCGCAACAGCTCGATATCGTAACTGCATGGTTATCTGGAGGGGCACCACAGATAAGTGATGGCCGGAATCTGTGTACAGAGTAGGGAAATATATGAGCACTGCAATTATAAAGAGGAACGCCCAATGACTAACAAACAACCGAACGTGTTACTTCTTTGATACCTTATTAGGAATTATACTGACGTAAGGGCCCGTTGCTGAGACGGATCGACCCAAGAGCTTCCCCGCTCCTTCCCCAAGCTCTCTCTCCTCTCTCCCTAAGACTAACACTCCAAATCTCCAACTTTTGTTAGTTCCCTTTCAGATCCTGGACCCGATTCGACCAGATATAAGCCGGTGATATCCTTTTATATTTTCGGAAGGGACCTTGTTTGTGGCGTTCCTTCCTTTCTCCCGTCTGCACCTCTCGACATCAGGAGGGTGGGAGTCACAGCTTTTTGGCATACTCAACAATATCGCACTTACATCCAGGGAGGGTGACATTGAGTTTCTCATCGTCATTGAGAGAAAGCATATAAAAGGTCACCATCATGATGGCATCCAGAGCCCTGAGGGGGCGCAGCTCTCTTCTGCGGTCTGTTCCGTCTTCCGCTACCAGAGCTGCTGTTCCTCTCGAGGCCCGTCGCCGGTTCTCTTGCTCTACCCGCAAGATGTCCTCTTTCTACTCATCATGGGAGCCTGAGGGTCCCTCGGTCAAGACTGAGATCCCCGGCCCCAAGGCCAAAGCCGAGATTGCCGAGCTCAACGAGGTGTTTGACACCCGCAGCTTGAACATGCTGACGGACTACTACAAGAGCGCGGGTAACTACATTGCCGACCCAGATGGAAACATCTTGCTGGATGTGTAAGTCACCTCTCTCCCTATCTCCCAACCCAACTCTAACCCGGGCATTCAGCTACGCTCAAATCGCCTCCATCCCCGTAGGCTACAACAACCCGTCCCTCATCAAAGCAGCCCAATCCCCCCAAATGATCCAAGGCCTCATCAACCGCCCCGCCCTAGGCAACTTCCCCCCTCACGACTGGGCCGACGTGCTCAAAGCAGGCATCTTGAAAGTAGCCCCCAAAGGCCTCAACCAAGTCTTCACCGCCATGGCAGGCTCCGACGCAAACGAGACCGCCTACAAGGCAGCGTTCATGTACCGCCGCCAGCAAGAGCGCGGCGGCGCCCACGTCGAGTTCACAGAGGAGGAGATCTCTTCCGCCATGCTGAACCAATCCCCCGGCGCCTCGCAGAACCTCTCCATCTTGTCCTTCAAGACCGGTTTCCACGGCAGATTGTTTGGGTCCCTCTCCACAACGAGATCAAAACCAATCCACAAGCTCGACATCCCCGCCTTTGACTGGCCGCAGGCGACGTTTCCCAAGTTGAAGTACCCGCTTGATCAGCACGTCAAGGAGAATGAGGCGGCGGAGAAGGCCGCGCTGGAGGAGGTGGAGCACCTGATCAAGAACTACCACGTCCCCCCTTGCGCGGTGGTGGTTGAACCGATCCAGTCTGAAGGAGGGGATAACCACGCCTCGCCTGCGTTTTTCCGCGGTTTGAGGGAGATTACCAAGAGAAACAATGTTTTGCTGATTGTGGACGAAGTCCAGACTGGCGTGGGAGCAACGGGCAAGTTTTGGGCGCACGAACACTGGGATTTGCCGACGCCTCCGGATATGGTTACCTTTAGCAAGAAGGCGCAGACGGCGGGGTATTACTTTGGGAATCCGGAGCTGAGGCCGAACAAGCCGTATAGGCAGTTTAATACTTGGATGGGGGATCCGGCGAGGGCGTTGCTTTTCAAGGGGATCATTGAGGAGATTGAAAAGTTTGGGCTGGTGGAGCGGACGGCAAAGGTGGGGGAGTATCTTTATGGGAAGCTGGAGTGGTTGGGGGAGAAGTATCCGGGGCAGGTGGAGAATCTGAGGGGAAAGGGGATGGGGACGTTTATTGCGTTTGATAGCCCGAAGAGGGATGAGTTTTTGAAGAGGGCGAAGGGGGAGGGGGTGAATATTGGGGGGAGCGGGGAGCGGGCGGTGAGGTTGAGGCCGATGTTGGTGTTTGAGGAGAAGCATGCTGATCAGTTGGTTGAGGCGCTGGAGAGGGTGATTAAGAGTCTGCAGTAGACGGGAAGGAAGGGGGTTGAGGGTATATCAGAACTCAGCAGGCGAGATGCATCAACCATACCATGGTTTTTTGAGGATTCTGTTTGACGACGTGAAGATCTTTCTTGATATTGAAGTGAATAACTCGATGATGCAGAATGTACAATGAAACCCCAATACCTGGCTACGCATTCGGGCCAAGTAACCCATGAACATTTCATTCCCAAATGCAAACTTTCCATTTGTGCTGTGTTGTGTGTAGAAACATTTTGAAAAAAAATGAGATAACGTCCCCTTCTCTCTCTCTCATATCTTCTTCACTTCTCTCCTGTGAATAAAACAAAACAAAACAGTTGCACCAACCCAACCAACTACCAACCCCGACCCCGACCCAGCACACAAAAACGCCCCTGGAATGTGTGTGTGAATTTCAATTGAGTATCATGCAGTAGTACACCAAAACAAGAAGCAGAGAAAGAAAAAAGAGGTATCATCCGTGAAGAAAAAAGAAAAAAAGTGTTAAAAAACACAAACGCAGAAAAGAAAAAGTCTAATACCAGAAAAAAACAAAAAGCAATCGCAATTTTTGCCCTTCCCATGTCCCAGTGTAGCAGAAAACCACCACCACCCAGTCCATCCTACCCCATTTTCGGTTTCTTGTTGTTTCCTGTTAAATCGATTCCACCCGAGAGAGCTGATGCAAATGGCGAGAATGGAAAAATAAAAACAAAAAAAACAAGGTAATTATGCAATGTTGTTGTTGTATGCCTGGTTCCTTCCTTCCTCCTTGGTTGCCCTGATGTGAAAATAAAATATTATGTACCCATAACCCAGCACTTTTTGTGATCTGAGCCACCCGCCCCCTTCCCCTTCTCACAATATTTGTGAGATTGGGCGACCCTCCACTTCCTGTTTGTGGCTTCCATGCGATTTCCCCTAGCCTAAGGTATCCGATAGCCCCTCTACTAATCCGCCTTTTCCTCTGCGGAAAAGGCCCATGGAAACTCGCCTAGTGGCTCATGACCTCCTGTGCTCCCCTCTGTTCCCTATGCTCAAGCGGCTTATCATCATCACCACCAGCCTCCTCCATATCAACATCCATATGCTGCCCGTTCTTGTGGTTATTATTCTGAATATTCTCCTCCTCCATCCTCTGCGCCTCCTCGTTCTCCCTCCTCAGCTCCTCCTCCTGCTCCCGCATGGCCCGCTGCTCCTCACTAAGGGGCGTATCCACCGGCGGCGGCGGCGGCGGCGGAGGACTAGGTATCATGTCCCCATCCCCATCCTCCTCCTCCTTGAGCCGCTTCACCGAAGGCGTCTCCGACATGTTATCATCCTGCGGTGACTGAGAAGTCTCCTCGCCTTCAACAACATCATCATCATCATCGTCGCGCTTCCTTTTGCGACCACCAACGGGGGAGCTAGGGGAGCTAGGTTGAGAAAGGGGTGTAATGTCGTCTTGGACCGGGGTCGGGGCAGAGCTGCCTCCCAGGTCATTTAACGAAGCCGAGGGCTTGTCCGAGTCGGTAGATTTGTTGTTGCCCTTGGCCTTTTGCTGTTCCTTATATTTGACAACGGCGCGGTCAAAAAAGTCACGGACGTACTTCTTGACCTTTTTCTCTTGTTTGGAGGAGATATGAGTGGGGTCCTCAACGCGGTTGTTCTTGTAATCGGAAGAGACTAGCTTCTTGTTGACTTCGCGGGCAAACTTCTTGAGGTCCTCCTTGGGGAGCTTGCCGTGGAATTTCTCGACCACGTACTTGACGTGAGGGAAAAGCTGGGGAAGATGTCAGACTGGGCAATCATTAGGAACACTGGCGAAAGAAACTTACGGTGTTCTCGTAGATCTTCATCTGTTTCTCGATTGGGAGAGAACGCCACTTCTCCTTCTTGGGTTCGGTGGTCGGGGTGCTAGACCGCTGGGGGGTATGTGTGGCCGAATGTCTTGGCGTGATCTCCTTAGTCAAGCTGTCAATGATATCCTGCACCGCCTTCTGGCCCTGCTGGGCTTTGGTCGAAGTTTTGGGAGTGGAAACCGCCGGCGCGGTGGGCCGCTGCCACTGGACTTTGCCATTGACATCGTAAAAGTAATACCGGCCTGTATTGTCCGTGGTGACGTGCCAGCCCTCGGGCAGATTGCTGGGCAGCTTCCGTGGTGGACGTTGGCCATTGAAGAAACCGACGTTCCTTTGCGGTACCTTATTGCGCGGGCCCGTCGGAATGTTTAGGTTGGCCAGGGAGTTGTTGGCGTGCTTGTGAGGCTCGTCGCGATCCATGTTGCGACGCTCCTCAAATGGGTTAGAAGTCGCATGAGCTGCGGCATCCTTTTCCTTGCGAGGAATACGGTACGCTGTCGAGAGCTTACTCCATTCCTCGAGCAGTCTGTTGGCCTGGAAGGCGACCTCTTCATGAGTCGAAGTGGTCAGGGGCTGGATGGCTGCCTCGATGTTGGAGTCGGCGATCTTGTTCTTGGTGATGCGCGGCAGGTCGTAGAGGATATCGAGAACCTGCAGGACGACATTGGTGTCGTCTTTGTACGAGTTGAGTGTCGTTTTGAGAATCTGGTAGCCGTGCATCCTCACCACTCTATGGCGAAGCTGCTCGTCTTCTGTGGCCTGAAGGCGGGTAAGCAGCTTGACAGCAATCCACTTCTCCTTGCACTGCATCAGAGTGGCCATGACCTTGTTGACGCCATCTTCATCAAGGGATTTCGGCTGGAAGCTGTTGACATAGTCTTCGTCGTCTTCGGTGACCTTCTTCCTGCGAGGCTTCTTGGCAACGGTGGTGTCCCAGCTGTCGCCACTGTCCTCGATACCGAGGGCCTCAATCGTGGCAAGAGACAGTTTGGTCGCACGCTCTGTCTGCGTCTTGCCGCCGATGAAGCCGACGCAGTTTTGCTCACCGCAGTAACATGGCTGGGGGTCGGCGCCGTAGCGGTCGACATTGTAGTTGAACACGAGCTCCTCACCGGCGCGGATGGGGCGGCCGGCAAAAATGCCCATGCGCAGCTTCTCGCCCACCACCCACTTGTCGACATAACAGTTGGGATTGCACGAATGGTTGCAGAACCGGCCCAAGTTGCCCTTCTTAGTGGCATCGACAAACTCGCTCTTGGTGAGCGACATGAAGTAAAAGTGCTTGATGCCCTCGCGGTCGTACTTGATCATCCGGTTCCGGAACGTCGGCTCATTGATGACCTCGCCAATGTACTCGAAAATGAAGTCGTTTGGCTGCAGGTTCCGGTTCGCCCGCAGGCCGAACCCCTTCTTGTCGGTCTTGATGACCGAAACATCGGCATACTGCTTGCGCTGAAACCGCTGGTTTTGACAACCCGGCCCGCAGTTGCAGTCTCCATCTACGCACTCAATTTTGGTCGCGCGGTTGATGCAGTCGGAATCCTCGCCACAAGCGTGGTTTTCATCATTTCCTGTGAGCAGAAAAAAAATTAGTGTGTCAGGGCGGTCGCTTTACGGACATGTGGACGGCCACCATCTCGGGGAGAGAGAGAGTGACGGGCCAGATGGTGGAAAAACTTACGCCATTCTTCGGTACAGTCGCAATCCAGCGCGTCGTGATCCGACGAGCCCATATTCCTCGAGCCATAAAGACAGTCGTTGATGACCTGAAACGTGCTGCATGCTTGGGCTGTGACATCTGGCAGGTGGTCGAACAAGGTAGGGGGACTTCGAACGGGTTTCTGAGACGACTTGCGAGACAGCTTCGGGGCAGAGGCGTGATCTGGAGTCGCTGCAGTCTCTCCTGCAGACTTTGTGTCGTCGGGCGACATACTGGTGCCTCGCGAATCCATCTTGGAGTTGTTCGGGGAAGCCGAGTCGGTCGAATCCTCCTTTCGTAACCTAACGCCATTGACCCTCGGCCTTTCCTCAATCCTGCCTTCCAGCACCGGTCCTGAAGCGCGAGCGTCTTCCCCCATGGTGAATGAGTTGGTGCGCAAGAGGCGCCAGAGTCGCCGAGCGTAGGGAAGCCGCTAGAGTGGTTTGTGCTTGTTGTGGTTCAGGGCAAAGAAAGGCACGCGCAGCGAGATGGGATGCAGGACGCGCTGAACAGCAGGTCAAAGTTGTGAAAGAGAAGAAGAAAAAGCGTGCTGGAAAATGGTGGCGGAAAGTCGACAGCGAGGAGAGGAAAGCGTTTGGGAGAGTGGGCGAAGACAGACGGAGTGGGAGACGCAGCGAGAGTGGAAGAGAGAGTGAGAGGGAGAGAGGGAGAGGGAGCGAGAGAGAGCGCCAGGAGGGTCAAGGTCGAGACGTGAACTGACTGGAGGAAGCTATTTCTGCGCCCTGACTTTGCGAACATGGCAGCTCAAACCGTCGGGCGGGCTCACGGAAAAGATGACAATGGCTCTCAATCCAAGCAAGGGCCAATCCAACGGCTATCGCGCTCACTCACATCCACAACAAATGCGTCACGTCGAGGAGGTAGTCAATTGACATGGCCGCGTTCAGCAAGACTTCAGTAAAAGATGCCCTCCTGCCCCCAGAGTGCCAAGCCGGCGACCTTGAAGTGCCCCAGCCCATCTCAATCGGGGCGTCGACTTGTCGGCCCGTCATTGATCCGCTCCGTGTCCATGCCCGTCGGGGTCCCATCCCGCGCTTACAAGGTTCTGTTAACTGCGCTGAGAACTTTGAAGGTGATGGCGGGCTTTCAACGGAACTTTCAGTTCATCTCCAGCGGAGTGCACAATTGATATTGGAGACACATTTTCAGGCCACTGGGTCACTGGGTCAATGGGAATATGGGAATTTCAAAGTTTATGTCCACTACGCGAGTTGGCATAAGTTGAACCGAGTTAAAACTCGTGAGCGGGCACCAAGAGCAATATATATATCAGTCCGGTCAAACAGAAACGCCACGCATGATCATCGCCTTCCGTCTGTCCGCCTGGGACAAACGCGGCACCAACCGAAATCCATAGAGATATCACAGAGGGCTTGTCTGGTGTGGTGGTGGCAGTAAACCAGAGCACCACATTGTCACGCAACGTGTGAAACAGCCCCCCGCAGCCATCACAACATGCATATATTGTCAGTCGCATAGTTTGGCACCACGTTTCTATATACTCGCCGGGTCGCCGGGAGGCATCTCAGCACTTTGTGAAGGCCCTTGCAGACGAACTCGGAGGTGGCATGCATGACTATGCACTCGAAAGCGTTTGGTATTAGGAACGACCACCGCGGCATGAAGCCACCCATCCCCTCCCCTCCCCCCCTCCCAGCCCCAAGACAGCCCTTTATTATACCTACAGCTCGTCACCCGTAGAAGTTTTTTCGAAAAAAGCTGCCCCCCGTTCGTTGCCGGTAGCATGCCAGCACATCGTGCAGCTTGGGTGAGGTGGAGAAAAGCCCGGCGGCCTGGTGGGATTTAAAACCTCGAGGGCCACCTCTGAACATTGTGAACACAAGTTCAACGGAACCTTGTCGACATAACTTTTTTATATCGCCATGTTCAACAACATAGATCGACCCACCTCTTGCCCCCAGACAATGCGGCTCTTCGACAACCACACAAACCTAAGAGACCACCGCGGCCAAATCCTTGTGTCATGCTCGACTGCCCCCCGCCATCCAATGCCATTGGTACAATTCGCTCACTGACGCAGCCAATGCCGACGCCAGAACTGGGTCCTGTCGATGGGGCCACAAGAAGTCCAACCGGACCGCTTCCGACGTCCAACTCTAGTTCGACGACTTAGACCGACGACTTAGACCGACGACAATGCAACTGTTTTTGTTTACTTGATGATGCGACTCGACACATGCGGACTTCAAAGGTCGGGGGATCACGAGTCGAGAAGCGGCAGCTCCATTTTTGGGCAGAAAAAAACGAGGACGTTGGGTTGAAATCTGATCTGTCTGCGAGTGCAGCAAGCCCCCAGCCTATGGGATCCTGCCGCTCACTTCCCCAGATGGCTGCATCCTATCATGGACATGTGCGAGACAGCCAAGAGGAGGGTCAGGTGCAGCTGCTGCATGTCGCTTGGACTCGCGCATTTGCATCCACGCATCCCACCGGCTAGCTAAGCTGAACCGTCGCCTCCCGACGGCGCCTGTCACGGTTGGCGATCGATTTAGAGGGGGGGGGCAGATGGATGGAGGCATGTTGCGCACGCGGCGGCAGCTCGTTGCTTCTGTTGGGAGCTGAAGAACACCACCCTTCTGCTTAGAGGGAGAGATCGTGGATATCAGATCGCCGTTTGGCCGGCAGCCATCAGAAATGACAGCATGCTGGCGGCCCACCAAAACAGGGAAGCAAGGTGAGATGAGAAGGTGGGAGTGCGTTCGCGCAACCACACATCTTGCGCCAATCTTGCGGGCTCCAAGTCGGAGCAACTGAGGCGTCTTTTTTATCGTTTATCTCCATATCATTACTGCATACAGGCGAGAGGGATGCGCTCGGCTGGCTCGTTTTTGTCTTTCAGCCGAAGACATATCCACAGCACTTATGCTCGATATGCCCTTTCCGATATGGTATAGGTGTTTTGAATAGGCATGCTGCCAACGCGGGTGGGATCTAGGTCGAGGTCCACACACCCACCATCCGCCATCCGGGGGGGGTGGGGGGGGGGGTGGTGAGGAGGTAGTCATCTGATCGCGCTGCTGCATCTGCAAGTTGCAATTGTTGTGGCACATCCTGGCGTGTTATTGCTGGGGAGCTGCGCACCTGCGCGACACAAGAAGTTCGAGGTCGGCCACTCCTCCGG
>NW_001914854.1:2041020-2069885 GCF_000226545.1 Podospora anserina S mat+
ACTGTTGAGGCAGATCGACCCCCCCCCCAAAACCCGCAAGCTACCCTCTGCACCATTCGACTTTCTGGCTTGTGAGCGTCTTGAAGTTGCCCCGATGTCTTCTTGGTGCTCGGCGGCACCTCTGCGCTGACTGTCCTGACTGTCCTGTCTCCATATTCAACTGCGGATACGGAT
Organism: Podospora anserina S mat+; assembly: GCF_000226545.1. NCBI lineage: Eukaryota > Fungi > Ascomycota > Sordariomycetes > Sordariales > Podosporaceae > Podospora > Podospora anserina. Next base: position 2,041,195 of record NW_001914854.1, read on the forward strand.
TCAAACACTCGTTTAAATCGTTTCTTCTTGTTCTTTCGTTTATGATTCCTCTTATTGACACCTCATCACTCATCACTCATCGCTCACCATTCATCATCCGTCACTGGGGGCGCGCTGTGTTTCTTCCAAACAAGACGCTTTGCCACTTCTGCTTGCTACTGCTGCTTGCTACTGTCTGCTGCTGCGACCTGTACCAGGCCACTCTCAACTGATCACGAGCAGCTCCAGTTTCCCCGGGGGTGAGCTGTCATATTGCGCCTGTCAAATGACTGGCCACCCAGCCTATGGCATATTTCTTCCCTCCTTCGCCTTCTTTTCTTTGACGGAATCGGATAGCTGGGTTAGGGCCTAATCATGGACTCCTCCTTTACTGACGACGAAAAGGTAAGGTTATGCGCCAACTCTCCCCAACCTTCCCATCCCCCTTGAACCTTGAAGCTTGAGCCCCCCTCCCCCTCGCCCTCCCTCTGGCGTTTCCCCCCGCGCATCATGACGCCGCTGCTTATTTGTCTCGGCTATAGCGCTTCGTTCTTGCCGAAATCATCAAGGCCAGCCGTATGGATGTTGGTGTTCTCGTCAACCTAATCAGGTCGCACGATATTCAGCCCGACTGGTTGTCGATGCAGCTCCCTCGTGGTAGGTGTCTTTCGGTTGAAGTCATCTCTCCATCCTCTGACATGCTTTTCGCAGGTCGAAATGTGAACCAGTGTATTCATGTCGGCGGAGGCCATGTTCAACGCCCCGATGCCTCCGCCTTTGATATCACCCTTGTAAGCGAAAGTCGTTCGGCGATGTCAGTGATCACGCTTCCAAAGAGACAGGCGCTTGCGTCCCCTAGCGAACCTCCATCCTCACGGATTGCCCTACCATGCGACGCCAGCCTTTGCGCAGCATCACGTCAACATCCATCATCCTAACGGGCAACCGACTGTTGCCCTTGCTCCTAATCCGAACACCGTCCCTGCCTCGGCGCCGACCCCATATCCAGGGCCTCCTCGCAGACGTGGGCGGCCTCCAAAGTCAGAAAACCGATCGGGTCACTGGCAGATCACGACTTCTTATCCAAACATCACCCCAGCGCCTATCGCACCTGCTCCGGCTCCAGCCCCAGCTTCAGCGCCCCAGCCAAGCAGTCCAAGCTTCCGAGCCCAAGCACCGATAGCTCCAGCTCCGGCTCCAACTTCAGTTCCAGCACAAGCCGCGACCTCGGCACCACAGCCAAACAGCCCGAGCTTCCGCGTACAGCCGTATAATAATCGATACTCGATGCCTGCCGGGCCTCTGGATTCAAAATCTGGAAAGAAGCTCTTGCCCGAGATAGCCCCTCGTCCAACGCATGGCACTTCGGGGTTGGAACAACCTGCCAGATCGCCCACAAGGCCGGTATCAGAATATCAAGATCGGAGGGAAGACATACACCGACTGCCACCACCGCAAGCTCAAGGGCCCCCAAGACACACGATGCGGGATCCTCCACTGCTGCCACCACCACAGAGCCCACGCTCGCATCCTCATCCGCCACCACACCACATGATGGACGCTTCACGACCACGAGAGACACCACCACCGACGCCCATGGAGCCGGTAAAGCACGAGAGCCATTTACCGCCACCGCCCACGAAGACATGACGGCAGTCAGTACCAGCTGTTCGACCAAACACATGGAGAGAAGACAAGCTACGAAAAGGCAGCATTTTTGACAGCAAAGTTCTTTTCAATATGAGGAGGCGACGACAGCAGAGACACGCAAGAGTTATTTTCTTTTTTTTTGCAAAATCCCGAAGAGGGGGCTGGGGGCGGTCTTATATGAATTATCTAGCCGCAGCATACGATGATGGCACGACAGGACACTTACAACCACGCTACTACAAACACACCACCGGAGCACGACATGCTTTCGAGCAGCTACTTTTCTTTGGACGCCTTTCCTTTACACTTGACTACGAGCCTTGAACCAACCTAATGCTGTACGACGAAAACACAGACGGCAAAGACGTTCCTTTTTTCGACGCCAACTTTTGACGAACCATGACACTGACAACAGAAACATAATCCATCCATAGAGGGATTTACGGATACAAAAAGGAGTATGTACAAGGCTATGGTGGGCGGTACAACTGACGAAACGTCTTTTTTTGTTTTTTGTTTCCTTTTCTATCTTGAGCGAGGTTTTTACTCTTGATGTTTGATGTTTCAACACGCGATTGAACGGCCTTTTTTTGTTGACTGACTATGCCATATTTTTCTTTTTCTCTTGTTATGTTTGTGAGGAGGGAGTGGGAGGGACCTAATTGTAATGATTGGGAAGATGAAGGTGAATGTGGAATGCGAGGGGGAAGTGGGGATACATAACGTGTATGATTATGAGCGGATACACAAACGGCCTGAACTTGACTTTGTTTTTTTGGGGGGTAAGCTTGGGGAGATATGGAGATGGGATGGGTGTATGATATAGGTGTAGTTTTATCATGTGGTGGTTTTTTGGGGGTTTGGGGGGTGAAGGTGTAATGATGATTTTGTATATGTGAAGATGATCTCCACCTCCAACATGATGGTGATCCTGGCAGCGTTGCGAACCACGCTCACGGCATTTTTGACAGCGAACATTACAAACACAAGCACTCCCCATATTCTACAAGATAGACTCACATATTGTAGACCTGATCTCTTAGTACCAGGCCGTGAACCAATCACCTCGGTCTTGCGATGTGATACGTCGAGGTGACAGCCAACCAGATGTTGATGGAGCGTTTTTCTCCAATGCCCAGTGGATGACCGGAGAATTGTCAAGTTTGTGCTGGCCAACCAGGGGGGAGTGTAGAGGTGCTGCCAATAGAAATTCAAAGGAAGGGTCGCTCGCTTTTTGGTGTGGCTTACATCTACACTTATCGTCAACCGCCTGTGTCGTTTACTAGCTGCTACTCCACCGTTGAGAAAAACACCATGATCTCTGTCTCTCTGCATACCTAATATATTGGAAGCTTTCAAACGATAAAAGGTTAGCATGCACGGCAAGTTTGTACAACAGAAATTCCTGCACCTTGCTTCGAAAGAGATACGCATTAGACAGCTCATAGACACCACCCACCAGCTCTACTTACCCGCTTGCCACAACATTCCAGCGTGCTTGTTCCGAACTGAGTAGACAGGCCATTGCAGTAAACATCCCAGACAAACAACTGTTATTTGATGATTGTTTTCTTTGAGATACACAGATGCAGATGGATACGTATGCAAGGTATGTAATTCTGCAAAACCCAGAATGAATCTCCATACGGTCCAACAAACCTGAAGTTTTGCAACATGCCTACCTTTAAGCCGACAATTTAGAAGCGGTTCTCACCTTTTGTAGATGCAGAGAAGCAAACGTTTGTGAGTCGTGGTCTCTCTTGACGGGTCTCGGCCAATATGTGTCATTCACCTGATCATGCCTCACCCTTGGGGGTGGAAGAGCTTTTGATCTTGTTCATGAGGTATGCAGAGATGCATTCCCCGTCCTTTACATCTGCGAAAATTCCCTGGCCTTCTCTGCGGCAACCTTCAAATAGTATTCACCTTCATCACTTCCAGAAAGGTGACGGAGGTAAAACAGGCCTCTCCCCTCCGAGGTCTCGGCACTTCCTGCCCCACCTGCCGCCGAGATCTCGGCCCCACCCAACCGGCCCGTCGCTCCCGTTTCGTATCTGTAACCCTCCACTACCGAGCGAACATCCACACCCCCCTCCGCAAAAAAAAAAAAAGAAGACTGATCTGCGAACTCTTTTAAGAAACTTGGAAGTATCCAAACCTGGTTTTTAGCACTGCTCTCTTTCCTGTTTCCATCATTTTCAGAAATCCAGGCCTTTTGATCTACGACCGCAGCCCCGGCCAGACCAGTTCGTATTCCCGACAAGGTGGAAGGGGTAGGTGTGATAAGAGGTGTGGCCATGGTTACAGGTGATCAGTGATCAGCGTTGCAGTCGATGATCGCCGGTTTGGCTGCTACAGATCAGATGGAAAATGAATGGGACTTGACACATTTTGTACCTGAAGTCTTTTGCAAGCTACAATTTGAACCTTTGAAATAGTTGAGAGATTGCGGGCAATGCCGCCTTAGATGCATAAACCCCCATCTTACCCACCGGCGATGCGGAGAGATCGGGACGGGAGGTTCGCGCATAAACCGCACAGTCCCCTCCTCTTGCCGTCGCTGTCATAGCATTTTACCTATGTGGAGGTGATTGTTTCGCATGCCATAACCCCATGACTATTTTCTGTTTTGTTTACTTCACGATAATACCTACGGAGTATCCCCCTTTCACTTCCTCCCTTCCTTCACCGCATCTCCATCCGCAAGGGAGTCATGTTTCCAAGTAAACGCACGCTCTGACTCCATTGTCATTGTCGCAGTCGCAGCGAACCATTGACGCGGTCTTTCTTTCTCCCTACCTACCGCGTCTGCGAAGTACCTGAATTGTTTTTATTCTTCCTTTTTCAGCCAGCTCACTCCCACCCATCACCCAATAAAATCCCTTCAGCTAGCGGTGCGTCCAACTGCTGCGCCCATTTTCTTGCTGACATGCATCGCATCCATCACAACGCCATTGCATGCGCATGACAGCATCTTGATGCAGGTACGGAGTGCGGCCCCCCTCACAAGTTGTGCTGCTCCCTGCTTCTGCCGTGTTCAAGGGTCAAAGCTTCCTGCATAAACAGAAATTGAATCGAGGGGTTGCGGTAACCGAGCGAGCCTTGCCCGGATTTTCTTCCGCTACTCTACTGTCGAAAGAAAGCTGGAAAAAACGAGGTGTACTAGCAGGGTAGAGATTTTCCCTCGCTTGTGTTAACCCCCCTCATTACGAAAACTAAACAAGTGAAAAATCTCTCAATCATATAAACCCGCCGGGGAGTTGTTGTCATGATGTAAAAGACAACCTCGGGATATCGGAGAAGAGATTCCCGAGTTGGGTATTTGCTCCTCCTGGCTGGCATTGGCAAATCATGTTTTCGGAATCGCTTGCATACAATGAGAGGTTTTTTCGTGCTACGAAAGAGTTACACAAGCATAGAAGGAATGGAATGAGGAAGTCGGACGCTGTGCCACTCGTTTTATACGATGGTGGTGATTTCCGGTGGTAAGGTAGCCTGCTACGCCAGAGTTTGTGTTGTTCAGCTGATCATTCTCCTCGAGCTTGGTTGATGATGGGCAAAATTCCATGCTGAAGAAGCTGAAACAACAGATGCTTGCTGGTGATGGACTCAATTAGAATGGCAAACATGCCAAAAGGCCTTCGGCTCGTCGACTCCGAAAGAAGAAAGCTGCTGTGAATGCCGCGGCCTGGAAAGGCATGGCATCGGCTATTTCTGGGAGGAGATGTTGGCTGTTGGCGGTGAGGTGGCATGGCACTTGTGCGGTTCTGGTGTAGGGCCGATCCAAGCGCGATGGGTTGGATTTTCTTGTTCGTGTCAGCGAAACAGCCCTGATGATGACGGATAACGACCGTTGGTACCTGCGTCTGGCGGTGGAGTCGAGTTTGTCATCCTCAACCAACCTGCGCTTGCGCTTATGGCTTGGCAAGACCTGCGAGCTGGTGAAACAGAGGCAACATGCACTCATCTCAAGATGAGATGATGTCTCGGCAAGTCAGATGCTGTAGTGAGGATTTGAGACAGCAACAAAAAGTTGTGCCGCCGGACCGGGTCGGTAGGTTCTGACTGAGCATCTTGTCTTGAACTGAAGCAGATGCTGAGCAGCGTTGTTCTTGGCGCCGCAATGGCAAGGCTGCGCTACAAAGTTAGAAGCACTTGGCATCTCGGCTGACGGGTTTGACGTGGCCGGCTTTCACCTTCTGGAAGGAAAATAGCGTCCACACCAGCGTTTGGCGTTTTATTGCCTTGTCTTGCATTTTTGACAGTGTTTTGTCGGTGAAGTTGACCGTTGCATGTTTGTACATATCGTGACGCCAGCCTCCGGCATGTTTTGCCTCAAGGCGAAGCTGGACAAGCAGGCTCCCAAAAAAATAACCCATCACATACCGGTACCTGATTTCATCCGGGGACGGCATTGCTCGCTCGCTTCTGTAAGATGTAGAATGCATGGTAACCAGTACCGGAAACCAGAAACGCGAGATTGCAACGTCGAAGGTCTGTGTTGCGTTTCCTTGCGCTTGCGCTGCGATACCTACCATGATGTCTCTTGATGAGGGTCTGGTTTCGAGTTCTGGGCTAGGTGGCTAGTAAAAGGAGACATAACACTAGACCCGGAGGAGCCGCAACTCCTTCTCGCCGAATGTGGTGAAAGTTTGCGCAAACACAGGAGGCGCCGTTCTTTCCCCGAGTGTGCTACTGGACGATATTCTGTATGATACTGCCAATGTCAACAAATGACCGGCATGAGAAGAAAATACCATTCACTCTCTGTCTTCCACACCCACTCCTCGGGCCTCGGGGGTCAGCTAATAGTAGCGGGCTGGCCAATAGGAAGAGCCAGCTGAGCTGATTGGGCTGCCCAGAGACGGGACAGAGCCTTTCCATCAACCAGCAGTCCGTCGACTCGACGCAATCTTCGAAGCTCGAGTACCGCATCTCTGTGTAGCGTCTATCAGCGCGTGTGCTGTGAAACAGTGTCATCTGAAGACAACAGACTCGCCGAGATGCCAACGTCTCGCTCCCGAGAAGCCATGCGGTGGATCGACGCCTCGTCAGATCTTCTTCGTCGCTTTTTCTTTTCTTTTCTTGGGGGAGACCCCGGCAGAACCGCCCCCTGTCGCGGTTCGGGGCCCAGGTGGACACGATCACGCAAGTCAACAAGGGTCGATCCCTGCAACCCTGGCACCTCCCATCCAACCTGAGCCTCCCTACCATGGCCCAGCAAGGCACGGGCACGGCAGACATCCTGCTTCTGCATGGCCTAACAACAAAGACCCGGGGACCCTCCACGCGAGCAAAACGCGTCCTCTGTGTACAGTTGCTACATTTAGCCGGTAAGCCCACCCATCTGAGCTGTGCCTGGCGAATCCCCAGCTTGCTCTTTTCGAGTCTTCCTTCGTCTTGTTTACTATCTATCTTGTCTTCTCCTTTTCCCACCAGCCAGCAAATAGCTGGGCTCTCCTTCGTTTGCAATTGCTGCCGGTCTGTCTCAAAGCAGCTACCCCCACCCCTACAAGCCGTTACATACCCAAACCACATCCGACTACCCGGGATCAGCTTGAAGAGACCACCAAATAACGAGACCCGCTTCGTGATTTTTTTTTCCGTTCACACCATTCAATCAACCGAGCTTTTCAACTACAAACCGGTCTTGTCCAGTCTTGACCCGACTTCAAGATACTACTTACTCACTTATACGCCGGCTGAGCTGGAATGCAGCTGTCTTGGTGCCACGCCTACTGATCGCATGAACACACGGCTGGTAAACCACGTCTCACTTATACCCGCCGCTTCCCGAAGAACTTGGTTGACTCAGGAACCTTCCATAACCTCCACTCCATAGGGAACCTGGATCCAGACCGGAGTGACGGTGCCGTGGTCAAAAGACTGAAGGAGGTCAAAGAGGGCGCCGGTATCTTGCATAACCACAGACCAGCAGCAAGCCACTTCAGCATCTGTTTGCAAAGGGGGGTTCGTTGGGGACTGTAAGGGGGTAGTTGAATGAGACGACGACATAACTGCAACACTTCGTCGTGTCTCAGACTGGACCTTGGGTCCGAATATCAAAACCATTGCCGTCATGGTAATCCCTCGCTCCCTTCCGGCTGTGCTGGGCGTCATTTCGATTCTGCCGACCGCGGCTATCCTGGCGATACACAGCATCCTTGCTCGATCACGGGAAGACCGGGCTCCTGCGGTCAGAACCACGGCCATCATTGCCGCCATCCTCGAAGCCACTGTTCTTGCCGCCGTCACCGGTCTCACCTGCGCGCATATCGGCCCTTGGTCAGCACGATGGGCGAAATTCAACGGGCTGTTGTTCGGGGCAGGCTTGTTCCTATGCACAGTCGCTGCCGCTGTGTCAGTGGCCAACATGATCTGCCTGAGCAAGGTTGATGAGGATCCTGAGAGCACAATTCTGGGCTCTGGCGCGACAGGCTTCCTGGTTGGTTCATCGGTCGTCCTCGGCCTTGCTTTCGCAACACAGCTTGTTTTCTTGGTCTTCCACTTTGTTGCTGGGAGAGTTCGAGGGCCACGGATCAAGGTGACTGTACACAAGGACCAGGACCGAAGCAGATCGCCTCCCCGGGTGAAATCCATTGCCTACCACGAGACCAGCCCAAGTCTTGTTTCTGGGAAAGCCCGCGACAGCGCATCATTCGAGAAGACACCGCCTGGATCCAGTGCCGGACGCTCGACAGCGGAGACGATAAGCTCCTTTCGAAGCTCGCTATCAAACGTGGTCCGGCCCATCTCCTCCAAGACTCGTTTGCTGTCTCAACGAGGGCGCCGTCCAGCCTCGTTAGACCTCCCATCATTCCACGAACAGACAAGAACGACGGAGGAAGGGTTCGATTCATGGGATACATCGGCGGTTGATCCACAAAACCGACAGACCGTCTTGGCATCGTCTTCACCACCGCTGGGCCGTTTCCTCGAGACAATACCGGCTAGCCCCACCACCAGTCGAAGTCCGAGCCCTGGCACACCGTTAGACCTCTTGGAGCCCCCTTCTCGCACCAGAAGACGAAGCCGAACATTGAGTCCAGCCCCAAGCAGAGTGTCCCAGGCACAGCGGACAGCCTTTACACAACATTCTACCCAGAGCGAGTCTCACATCCACCCGCTCTTCAGATCCGATTCGCCTATTCCTCCACCACCCATCGTAACACCAGGGACTGTTGTGGTTGCTGCACCAAACGGGGGACAGATCCTCAGCGATAGGCAAAGCATCCGAAGTATCAAGAGTCTCCGTCGAATGCGAAGCGGGAGTCTTCCAGGCGTTCCAAGCCCATTGAGTCGGCAAGGGTCCGTTGAATCTTTCTACCGCAAACCTGATACCCACTCACCAGAGATTCGTGAGGAGGATGAATACCTGACCCCCGAGGGGACGACACCGGTGCTGGAGACGGAGCGGAAGATGACACCGCCAATTCCTGATTGGATTCTGTCTGCCGGGTCTCGGACGAGCCTGACCACCTACCACAGCCGGAAGATCCATCTTCCAGGCTCAAGTGAAGAAGCTTCTGGTGGCGCTGCACCCAGCCCGCAGTAGGGTTATGCTTCAGTTGTTCTGTGGCACTTGTGACGACAAAACTTTGTCACCACGCCACATACCTTCATTTTTTTTTCTGTGTATCAAACTTTTTGCTTTCTTTGGGTAGGGCGGCTTGGTGTTGCTGAGGAGTGGGGAGATACCAATCATGATTGAAACTTTTGCTTTAGCGTGGCGTTGACACCGGTACTTGGCCTGAGGGAACAGGCTGGAAGGAACAGGACAATGGCGTTTGGTGGAATGGTTGATGACTATGAGACATGACAGGAGACATAGATTTCATTTGGTTCATCATCGGATTGGGAAGGGTAGTCGTCTGGAGATAGGGACTCTTGAAAATAAACAAAAGAAATTATTGATGGACATGATGTCTCAAATCAAAGCAAGTGAGTGATAGGTAAGGAAGGCACATGTAGTAGGTGACAATTGACAGCAAGTGAAGGTTAGGTTAGGTTGATTGTGAGGGGAAGGTAAAGCTACGGTAGGTCCGCTGACCAGAGTGGGGCTAGGCATCAGGACGCGCGCACCCACTGCCACTTCACTGCCGCCTTCTTTTGGCCTGGAATTCCATCCAGCATATTTTAAGCTGCTAGCAACAGGCAACTCCAGGTTTTGCCACAAAACACCACCACGACCCCTCGACCGCTGAATATCGATACATATTCGATTCAGCATCAATACAGCTCCGTACTGCGCTTAATCTATCACCTCCATCCACAGGCAGTCATACGGAATCTTTCCTGGATCGCCCATCATGAAGGTCAATTTCAAGGTACGTGCTGTCACCGGTGGTAGCCAGCTGCTTTTCGATAGCTGCGATAGCACCTTTGGAATCCTCAATCAATCACATCGCCGTGGTCAATGCTAACATATTGTGCTTATCCATAGGACCTCAAGCAGCAGAAGTTCACCATCGAGTTTGAGCCCACCGATCTCGTGAGTTACCCCTCATCATCCCTCAACCCTTGCTGCCGCCAACAGCTGCCCCCCGCCACCGAACCTCCAATGTCGAGACAGCCTGTTACAGGTTACAGTCCGGTCCAAGAACCACGGATGCCTACTATCGCTTTCAAGATCACCGCTGACAATAGCTCTATCAGATCTCGACGGTGAAGCAGAAGCTCTCTGAGGACCATGGCTGGGATCCTGCGCTCCAAAAGCTCATCTATTCAGGTAAAAAGCTATGACGCATCCGTCCGCTACCGGTTCCCGCAACTAACCCATCCGCCCACTGCAGGCAAGATTCTGAAGGATGAGGATACCATCGAGTCTTGCAAGATCGAGGAGAAGGGCTTTGTTGTTTGTATGGTGAGCAAGGTAAGTAAATTCTGACATTTTGGCTGTCCACTGGTCACGGCTAACCGCAGACAAAATGACAGCCCAAGGCGCCCAAGCCAGCTCCTGCCGCCGAGTCTTCTTCCGTCGTCCCGGCCACACCTGCTCAAGCCGCCCCGGCCTCTACCCCAGCGCCCCCAGCTGCCCCAGCTCAAGTATCAAATGCCGCCTCAGCTGCTCCTGCCACCCCCAGCCCAAATCGGACTAGTGGTGCCCCCAACGACTCGAGTGCTCTGGCTATGGGAGAGCAGCGTGCACAGGCTATTGCCAACATGGAGGCCATGGGTTTCGAGCGATCCCAGATCGACGCTGCTATGCGTGCCGCCTTCTTCAACCCCGAGCGTGCGGTTGAGTACTTGTTGACGGTATGTTTGAGTGTACCAAGAGATCGGCGATTGCGGCATGTGCAGATGTGACTAACTTGTATAACCCAGGGCATTCCCGAGAACGTTCAACAACAAACAGCTGCCCAGCGCGTGGGTCATGCCATCCCCCCCCCCGCCCCTGCTGCTGCGAGCCCCGCCCCTGCGTCTGCTGGTGAGGCTGCTGGTGACCTTGAGGGAGAAAATTTGTTTGACCTTGCTGCTCGTGCTGGTGGTGCCCGCAGCGGAAGTGGTGGAGCTGCTGCCGCCGGAGCGAGCGCGCAAGATCTTGGCAACCTAAGCTGGCTTAGACAGAACGCTCAGTTCCAACAGCTTCGCCAAGTCGTCCAACAACAGCCCGGCATGCTCGAGCAGATTCTTCAGCAGCTCAGTGCTGGTAACCCACAACTCGCCCAGACGATCGCCCAGAACCCCGAGCAGTTCCTCCAGTTGCTTAGTGAGCACGGTGATGACGATGCGCCGCTCCCCCCTGGAGCCCACCAGATTTCGGTCACAGAGGAGGAGCGTGACGCCATTGAGCGGTTGACTCGGCTAGGATTCAGCCAGGACCAGGCCATCCAGGCGTATTTTGCCTGCGAGAAGAACGAGGAGTTGGCTGCGAACTTCTTGTTCGACCAGCCCGATGACGATGATGATGACATGGGCGGCACCGGTACTCACTAATTTTCTTCTAATTCGCCTTTGCTTTGGGATTGCGGGGTTATTCGGGATATCCAGGCAGGAATGGTTATGCGGGGTGGAGATGGGCGGAGGCTTTTAGCTTTTTGTTTTCACTGGTGAGGTGAGGCAGGCAGAAAGTTAAAAGCGAAGGTCTATTATTGATAGCAAGATACCAAACAGCTAGGTTTTTCTCCAACTGGAAGTCTGAGTGCCAGTGATCTGTGATGCTAGACTCTGGGGATGGAAGACGGGAAAATTTTGAGGTGGAGGGAGAGAGAGAGAAAGTGCTCAACATCTCTTTTATGCCTGCGAGTGATATGAAGGGGTTGGGAACCATCATTAGCTGTGTAGACTCTAGTACCCAACTCGGGCATACTATTAGCAGGTCACTGGCGGCTCATTTCAGACAGGGTAATAAAAACATCGCTTTGATTCCTTCCGATAAATAAAGCTATGGGTATCAATGAATCGAAATAAATGCGAGAAACCCTTACAAATACCAGCACATCTATCTACCTGGGTTCCTATTTTGCCTGTGGGTCTCGTAACCACGACCGAATCCTTTCTATCCCCCCCCCCGTAAACACCACAATGTGCCTCACCAAACCCCCTGCTCCACCTTTTTCTTCCCCCTCCGCCCACTCTTCTTCTTTGCCTCCTCCAGTTCCTTGAGCATCTTCTCCTCCTTCCTCTTTTCTTCTTCCCTCTTCTCCCTCTCCACCGCCTCCTCCCTCTCCTCAAACTCTTTCCTCTGCTCCTCCAGCTCCTTCTCGATGTCGTCCGTCGTCTCAAACTCCTGCTTCGTCTTCTCCTTCACCTCCTCAATCCTCATCGGCTGCTTCACCTCCCCGACCAACGCGCTCTTCACCCTCGCCGGATTTTGCCTCTCCTCCCGATTGAATTTCAGCTTGATGTGCTTCCTCGTCTTGCCAGGAAACATTTTCGAAATCAGCTCAAAGTCCGTCCCGAATCTCGAAAGCGCCCAGTAAAACTGGTCAGTGTCGGCGTCGGACCATTGACCTGGTTTCAGGGCGCGGCGGAGATAAGTCTGCTGGGTGGTGTGGTTGGTGAAATCATTGACTTCCACCTCTTCCAGATTCCCCTCCGCTTCTCTCGCTCTGGCATGCCGATCAATTTGGAGAGATGACTGGTTGAGCACGATTTCTCCGTCAATGATCTGGTATTGTTCTCCTACCGGGGCTGTCACTGCCACCGGGCGGGCAAACTCCCCTTCATCATCATCATTACCCCCCGGCAAGGGGGTGTCGGCGTTCAAAGTTTGAGGTTGCCCATCATTGTCGTTGTTTTCCCCACCCTCCTCGGCACCATTACCCCTCCCCTTCTTCCTCTTCTCATTCGCCTTCAGTTTCTTCACCCGTTCCCTCTCCAAAAGGGTATCATGAAGAGAAAACTTCTTGCCGATCCGGAGGTCCTTGGCTAGGTCGGCCATTTTGAACTCGTCTTCGTCTACAACTTGCTCTTCGGCGTTTTCGGGTGTTACCTCACGCTGAGCACGTGGGGCGCGGGAGTTGGCTCGGGATTGGGTTGCTTCTCCTTCGGGGGTCTCCCCATCTTCGGCGGCGACTGCGGCCCTGGTGCGCTTTTGACGGGGTTTTCTGGCTGCTTTGGCGGCTTGGTATGCTTCGTAGCCTTCCTCGCCTGGGAGGGGGACGGCTCGTCTGCGGGCTCGCTTTCTTGGGGCGGGGGTGCTTGTGTTTGCTTCGCCGGCCTCCTCATTCTCAGCTGTTTCTGCAGTGGGTTCTTCGATGGCTGTGTCGGCTTTGCGTTTCCGGGGGACCCGGGGCTTGGGTTTGGGCTTCGGCTTTGGGGCTTGGGATGGTCCAGAGGTGCTCGGTTCGGGTGGTTGAGAGGGACCAGAGGTGGGTTCGGCGGGCTGCTCAGCTACAGGCTCAACGGAGGCGACAACATCTTCTGTGCTAGGTGTAGCTTCTTTGGGGGGTGGAGCTTCAGAGATAGTCGATGCTCCTGAGGAGGAGGTAGCTGATGAAGCTTGCTCGGGCACCGAAGGCGTAGGCGCAGGGGTGAGCGCCGGGGCAGGAGCTGCTGGAGGAGGAACTGACACAGCGGCCGATTTCGACGCTCTCACGGGTTTGGGTGCGGTTGGACGGGCATGCCTGGGCGATACCGGCGTGGGCAATGGAGCAGTTGACGCCGGGGTCTCGGCCTGAGAGGGTGTAGCATCATCCTGGCTCTGGATACTTGATACTCCCGCAGCAGAAGTCGTGGTGCTAATTGGTGACGGCTCTCTCACTTCAGAGTGCTGTGTCTGGCCCTGAGCTGAAGGTGTCTCGACATCTTGAGGAGGGGCATTGTCGACGGCCGGAGGAGCGGCCTCAGTAGGGGCGCTGGGTGGGGGCGGGGTCGGGTTTGCGTCCTCTTGCTGAGAGGCAGCTGGAGTAGAAGCTGGAGTATTCGAGGAGGAAGGCCTCGAGGCAGGAGGAGGGCGTTTCCCTTTCGGCTTGGGTCCCGGCTTGAACTTGCTCTTGTTGTTCGCCAACATCGTGCCAACTCACTGCCCCGCACTGGGCACCTTTGTGGCCTTTGAGTTACTGAAATCCACGGCAGTCTTGGGGCATTTGCCGCCGGTCGGGTCGCTGATTGCCGCCGCAATAAATGATGTCAAAAGCCAAATAGATGTCTTCGCGAGAAGAATCAAATTGGCGTGCTTCTGAGCAGTGGGATCTAGTTGATGGTTTCGGGAATGATGGCTGGCCGAGTGGAAAAGTGTTGGATTAGGTGAAAAGCACGTCGGAACAGAGCTGGGACGCACATAAGAAATGCAGTCCCCACCAAGCTGCCCCGCTAGAGCCGAAACAGGACTAGCGGCCTCAAAAAGGAGCCATCTCTGGGAATTCCTTGGCGAACTTGCAGTCGAAGTCAGCGGGCTCTCTTTCTCTCGTCTCTGCTTCTTCCAATTCCAAACTCGCTCACGCTCCCACGCTCATTCATTCTTCCCATCATTGGAGCACCGCCGGGCCACACAGACGCCGAAACCCACTGACCCCGATTTCCACTCGTACTTTATTTTAATCATCTTAATCTTTTCCCCCCGCCCTGATCGACCCTTTCCTTTGGCTTTTGCAAGTCAAAAATCCAAATCTCGCGCGGCCATTCTGATGCCGGTTGCCACCTCCCCGTCCGCGTTGCCTCGTCCGTCCAGCTTTGCCAAGATGGAGGACAGGAAGAGACCCGCGTCCGGCGCGGTCGACGAAGTAGCTCCCCCGAGCAAGCGCCATCAGGTCAACGGCAGCGGAAAGTCCAAGGATGACTCTGGCGACATGAAAGAAGAGGCCTGGATTGAGGTGAGTCGTCACACGACAGCCGTCCCTTCCCCCCCCCCGCGTCATCACCACCTGCCCCGGCCATCCAGCATCCTCTCTCCTATCCCCATCCCTCCTCATTCCTATTCCGGCACTCATCGAGCAGGCCACTCGGACCCCTGCTCTGCCATCGCGCGCCAACCAGTTTGCGGCCCTGCCGAGTGATGGGTGACAGTCTCCATCCAGCGCGATGTTTCTGCACGAGTTGCTCGCCTTGACCGCGGCTAATGCGTGGCCTGCTGCCAAATAAACAGCGCGCCCGAGTTCTACCAGGTTTCCTCTAGTGTCTCATCACTGCTCATCACTCTTACTTCGCTGTCTCCGCTACGATGTGTATACACGTTCCTCTCGGCCGAGTACTAGGGTGATGGTTTTGGCTGACAAGTTTGCGGTACATGTAGGAATATACCAAGGGCGCCATATATCGCCAGATGCAAGAGTACAAACGAGAAAAAGCAAGCCTTGAAAGTCGCGTACAGGAGCTCGAAAAGAACCACACCGACCACGACGACCATATCCGAGTTGTCGACGCCTGGCTACATCAGGTGAGTTTGCTGCCACATTTTTCCGTTCGGAACACCGCAGCTAATGCGCCACAACTAGTTACTGCAAGAAATAGAGTTACTCGTCGATGGCACAGTATCATCTCGCTCTCCGTCAGGTACGAAATCCTTGTCAAGTCTTATCCAGTATCCACTTCTGACTTTGTTAGACTCGCCATTCCCATCGTCAACCGCACTCGGCTTTAAGGACAGCAAGGAGTTCCAGAGACATTTGGGTGACAAGGGCAAAGCTTTCAAATCCAAGGCCGAATCCATTTTTCAGCGTCTAGCAAGCTCACGTGGCGAGGTAAAGCCAGACGTTGCCAAGCTTGAATCTCAGCTCAAGACGGCACTCGCGCAACAAAAGGAGTTACATCTGAAGCTGGACAGGCTCGAGTCGGATAAGGCGCTTCTCTCGGAACAATATGACCAAGCAACGCTGAAAGCAATCAAGGCGGAGAGAAAACTAGACCGTGTGAGAAGCGTCCAGGTTCAAAAGCTGGAACAAAAGGCCCTGGCCAGTGCGACGACACGGCCAGTCAAGACAGAGGAAAATGGTGATTCTTCCGACGACACCGATGGCAACACCAGCGAGTTGAAGGCACTTTACAAGGAGGCGCAAGCTGTTGTCAACAGGCAAAAGTTGCAGATCGAGGCCATTATCTCCGAAAACAAGGCCCTCATGGAAGAGAACTCGACCTTCAAAACCAAGAGGGAAAGTGTCTCTGATGAAGATTATGTTCGAACAGACGTTTTCAAGCATTTCAAGCTCCAGAATGAGGATCTTATCAAGCGCATCAACCATCTGGAAGCCACTAACAAGCAGCTGCGCGAGGAGGCCGAGAAGCTACGAGCAGAAAGGTCTGACTGGCAAGTTAAGGTGGAGGCCGAGGCTCAGCTCGTAGTGTCCGAGGCGGAGGACCAAATACAGGCAAAGGATCAGGACCTTACGCGGATTCGAGCTGCCAGAGACGACTTGGTAGCTGAGTTGGCCATGCGCAAGGCCGCTCAGGATCAAGAAAGGGCCGCCTTGGATCAAATGAAGGAACTCGTGAACGCCAAGATGGATCGCATCACCCAACTTGAATCTGAGCTGGAACGACTGCGACCAAGTGAGGACGTGGTCATGACCGACGCGCAACCGAATCTCGAATCTTTGTCGATTGAGGAGCTCCGGGCAAAGTGCGCCAAACTCGAGAAGGACTATGCCTCGATCAATACGGAACTTCCGCTTCTGGAGAAGTCGTACAAAAAGGCCATGGTGCTCGCGCATTCCAAAACCATGGACAATAACGCTGTCGAAGAGCGCATCAACACGCTCATGGCCGAGAAAGCCAAAGCGGACCAGAAGTACTTTGCGGCACGGAAAGACATGGATATTCGGCTTCAGGAGATCCGTACCTTGCGTTCGCAAAACTCAAGGAGCTCCGAAATCATCGCACAGCTCAAGGACGTGGAGCATTCCACGAGAAGTGTCATCAGCAACCTGGAGAAGCAAATTGCAACTCTCAAGACCGAGGCCGCAAGCATGGCAGCGGAGAAGAAGAGGCTTGAGTTGTTGACAGCGGAAGCGACCAGAAGAGCCGACTCGGTCAAGGGCCAGATTGCCAATTTGACCGAACTGCTCAAGGCCAAGGACGCCACAGTGACTAGCATGAAGGAGCAAACTATGAGCCGGGAGCAAGAGCTGGACAAGATCAAGGCACGGTTGGAGGAGAAGAACTCGGAAATTAGCAAACTGAGGGCCAAGTGTCGCGGCAACTCAACCGATGAAGAGGAGGCTTTGCGGGTAGGTTTTTTTTTCGTCTCTGTCATGCGCATGAGAGTGGAAGCTAACATTTTGACAGAACTTGGTTATTTGCTCTGTTTGCCGCAGCAATTTCAAAAACACGATACTGAAGGGATGTGGTCATGTTTTCTGCAACAGCTGCGTGGACGACCGGCTGGCCAACCGAATGCGCAAGTGCCCGAGCTGCAACAAGGCGTTTGACCGATCCGATGCCATGGCGGCCCACCTTTAGGCTCGTTCTGGGGCTGACCTGGATGAAATCGGGCGCAGATTTGGGCCAGGGAGGAAGGATGAGAGAGAGGGGGAAGATGAGTAGGCTCTGTTGTTTCTAGCTCTTGTCGTCGCCGGGTCCGTCGCCGCCTTGATCACCGCCTTGAACACCGCCATATCTTCACCATTGCCAAACTCGTCAGCCTGATTGCCCTTGGTTCAGGCTCACGAGAAGAATCGACCTGAACGATGGATCGACGCGGGCTGCGCAGTTTTGGTCCATTGGTCTCTGGACGTCGTTATCGAAACGATTTATCACTATGACACTGCAGAAACAGCGGAGGGAGAAGAAGCTTGAAAGGGGTGATAATTTTCGTTTCTGTTGATGCTTGGATCTCTTCGCCACACAAAGCGTTTTGTAATTCTACCGTGTGAGAGTAGTACGAATAAGTTTTTTCTAGTTTTACTCTTTGCGGCTCGGCATCCTTGGGTCTGGCTACCCTGCCTTGGCTTCTGGCTCTTGATATTTTCGCATTACATTTTTCTCCTTGGTGAGATGGGGGACAAGGAAAAGAAATGAGAAGGAGAAGGCAGGATATAGATGGCAGGGAGTTATTAGGCATATCATCATCATTTTTTTCCTGCTGTGTTGGGTGGGGTTGGCTGGGATGGGGAGTTGAGTATAAGGGTGGTGATGAGTGCTTTTATATAGGGATTGATACTCTGCCAGCCTTTGCTAAAGTTTTGGGAGGTATATCAGAAAGAAAGAAGGAAGGAAGGGAAAGTAGTGTACAAAGAAGTAAAACAACATTCAACACCTCTTGTTACTTGTTAGATGATTGTTTGTCTAGGCATCTATACCATCGTGCCGTGTCTTCTATCTATCTTCTCGAAGTAGACCCATACCCAGTGCTTTCATGACTTGGTCCAGAACTCCCCGAGCCAGACGACCTCGACGGTCCAGCAGCACCACCGCCCCAACCGCTCCCCCCACCTCCAAACCTGCTCGACCCGCCGCGGTAGTTGTCCTCATAATTGCTGTTGTTATACCCCCCGAAAGCACTGGAATTATTCCCCCTCCTCTGCCCAGCCATATACCCCCCCGCCGCCCCCGACGCCAGCCCCGTCCAAAACCCCGGCCGCCAGCCCTGTTCCTGCTGTTGTGGCTGTCTGGAACTCGAACTCGTTGTTTTCGGGCGTCTAGCCCCCCTTCCTGAACCAGAACCAGGGTAAGGAGGAGGCGGATCGTCATCGTCATCGTTGTTACCCCCCCACCCCGAACCGTAACCCCCTCCTGTCCGTGGTTGTCTCCTCTGCCCATTGGCAGTATTATCCCTCGCCCCCCTCCAGGCCCCCCAGATAATCCACACCACCACTCCGACAAAAATGATTCCGAAGAGTACACCCCCCCAATCTGTTTCATTCTTGTCGTTCATCAACAGACCCGGTTTGAAGTACAAACCAGGGTGTTCCTGCCTGCCTTGATCGGTGAGCTGTAAAGTGTACTCCACCCCGCAACTCCCTTTTAGGACATAAGGGTCATCCGGGGAATCGTACCCCTCGCAAATAACCTCTGTCCTGTCGAGGCGGAGGGTGGGGGGCAGGGAGGCGGTGCAGGACCATTCTATGTCTTCGGATGTGTAAGAGGAGCCGGTGTTGAGGCAGCGCATGGTTGTGATGGAGGAGGCTTCAGGGAGGGAGCAGAGTTTGGGCGGGGATGTACATTTTAGTTGGGGAATGGGGGAGACGCGGCGGGAGGTGGTTTTGGAGTGGGAGTTTAAGGTGAGACTTTTAACCTGTGGAAGTGTCAGTAAAGAGGGGGGGCATCAAGCTGGGACTGGTGGATAGATAGAAAGGGGTGGGAATTGGCGCAGAAAAGGGGGCATACTTGGGAGAGGAGAATGGCGTTCTTAGGTTTGGCTGCTGCTGTTGCTTGGCCGGAGAAGGAAAGGAGGGCCGTGGCGGCGAGGAGGACCGCGGGGTTGGAGATGAGGTGGTGCATGCTGGTGGTTGGGTTGGTGATAGTCTCAACATAAGCTTGGAGATATAGCAAAACTTGAGGTGTAGGCCAAGTGAGTAAGAACGGGAGCGATTGGCAGCCTCGGCTCGGTTTCTTTGTCCAAACTGTCAGCGTCTAAGACGCGTAGGCAACCTCTCCTCACACACGCACTTTAGCCTCGTCAGTCACAACACACTCCAAAAGGCCAGATATCTGATGATTGCCACCTATTCTTCAGTTAGTGCTTGTCCAGAACTTATAAACACGCCCGGACTTACAAACCGTTCTGGTAGAAAACCCGATAAAAATTGCGCGTAGCAGATGTAGTTAAGTGAATGAATGTGGTGTAGTAGGGAAATAAGTTGGGTAGTGATAAGTGGGGCCACTCAAGTGGTCGTAAAGCTCACTCAACTCACTTCGCTGGCAGCTAAAATGCAGTGGCGAATGGCCGTCTTTTGAACACGTCAACCGCTTCTACAGCATCAAACAGAATAGGTCATGAGCGTGAGGCAACTAGGCGACTTTGTAGCAAAATTCCCGTCTCATTTTGATACCATCTCGCAGTCCTTCCTCTGCAAGGCTAGACTGCCACCTTATCTCATCTCATCTGAACCGCCGACAGCATACCACAGTATGGGCGTGCCAAGCTTGTAACGTTATCAACGAACGGGTTGCCTCACTTTATTTCACTAAAGAAATCAAGCGTCTGATGAAGCTGTCATAATATTTTTTACAATTACAGCACTGAGTAGCGCATACAACACACACTCTTGCCTTCCCATCCATCTATATAATAACTTAGTAAATGTGTAAAATGTGTACTCGAACCAGACGCGGAAATATACCAACCCAAACGCCTCGCCTTTTTGCTTTGACTTGCTTGCTTGCTAAGTGGGATATCTCGAAAAACGGCAGCCAAAAACAAACTCTACTTCTTCTTGAAACAAAATCACCGGTTCTTCTCCAAACTCTGCAAGTTGACCAACTCGGCATATCTGCCGTTGGCCTTCATCAACTCAGAGTGACTTCCCTTCTCCACTATTCTCCCCTGATCAAACACATAAATGATATCCGCCTTTTGAATCGTGCTCAGTCTGTGCGCCACTGCAATTGTCGTTCTCCCCTTGGCAGCCTTGTCCAAAGCAGCCTGCACAACGTGTTCAGACTCGGAGTCAAGCGCCGAAGTAGCCTCGTCAAGAAGCAAAATCTTGGGATCGCGGACCAAGGCACGAGCAATAGCGATACGCTGCTTCTGGCCACCGCTGAGCAGAGCACCCTTGGAACCAACAACAGTATTGAATCCGTCAGGAAGCGAGAGAATAAAGTCATAAATGTTGGCTTCCTGGCAGGCAAACTTGATCTGCTCATCAGACACCTCATAGGGTGCACCGAGCAAGATGTTTTCCTTGATGGTGCCCTGGTACAGTGTAGGCTCCTGAGACACGAGGGCAATGAAGCTGCGGTACTCGTTGATGTTGAGAGTGCTAATCTCCTTGCCGTCGACAAAGATACCACCAGCGAGAGGGTCGTAGAAGCGTTCCAGAAGAGCGATGGTGGTTGATTTGCCGCATCCAGAGGCACCGACAAGAGCAACATACTGACCAGGCGAGATGGTGAGGTTGAGCCCACGCAGGACAGGCTGCTCGGGTCTAGTAGGGTACCTAAAGTGAACATCGCGGAACTCCAAGCTCCCCTCGATGGCCTCAACCTTGTCGCCGTCCTCGGACCAAGTATCGATAGTCGGCTTCATGTCGAACAGAGTCTTGAGGTTGCGAGAGGCCTCGGCCGCCTTGCCCATGTCGGGAGCAAAAGAGAACACCGAGCCGGCAGACTGAGCACCGAAGATGACAGAGGTAAAGACCAAAAAGAACTGGAACATGTCGTACTCGTATTTGGCGATCAAAGTACCGCCGTACCAGAAACCGAGCGCAAAGGCCAAGAACATGAGCGACTGAGAGCCGGCATACAGCAAACTCGACTTCAAGACCGAGATAAGACTGGCGCGTTGCTGAATAGCCAATGACTCGCGATAGTTGCGAAGCACATCCTGCTCCCGAGTGAGCGAAGCAACGGTGCGAATGGCAGTGATGGCCTCGGAAGCAAAGCTGGCGGAGCCCTGGTAGGCACGCTTTGCGCGGCGTTGATAGTGAGCAAGCATCCAGAACCGGAAGAAACCGCATCCGATAAGGAGAGGCATGGTAGCAATGCAGACCAAAGCCAACTTCCAGCCTATGGCAAGCGCAACGGTGCAAGCAGCAATGAGTGTCGAGGTGACCATGATCAAAGTGCCCAAAGTAGAACCGCTCAAGCCAGCAACATGTGTCGTTTCAGTGCTCAAGAACGAGGTGAGAGCACCAGCCGAATGCTCATCGGTATCAAAGTACTCGACATCCTGGCGGAGCATGGTGCGGAAAGACCTGTCGCGAACACGGTGGATGAGGCGCTCACTGCACTTCGCAAAGACGATGCCTTGGGCCGTGAAAGCGATGAACATGACGAGGGCTAACATCAAGTACATGAGGCACCAGAAAGAGGCTTCAGATTTCATAAAGTCTCTGGCCTCTTGGGTCGTGGGGGGAATAGACCTGAAAAATATCAGCTATGGTCGAATGCACAACAAACAGGAAAACTTACAAGGCAGTGATAAGCTTGGCGAAGAAGACAGCCTGGGTCGGGTTACCCAGACCGCAGATAGCAGAAAAGAATAGACCAATCAACATGAGCTTCCACTCCTTCTTGTTGAAGCTGGCAATCACCTTGATCAGAGTCCACAAGCTATATTTATTGGGGGTGGCCTTGGCACGTCCGGCCAATGCCATGGAGCTGACACTCTGGGTCGACTTGCTCCTGTTGAGTTTGGCATTGATATCGTCCTCTGGGTCCTCGGGGACACCCTCCTGTTTCTGGGCGGCGGATGCCTTGCGGATAAGAGCAGCTTCCTCTTCCTCGTTGATGGCCTCCTCTTCCTCAGCAGTCATCTCATTGACAGCGGCGATAGCCTGAGCAGTAACCAAGTTGTAGTATGAGCCACGCTTTTCCAAGAGCTCGTCGTGTGTACCCTGTTCGACGATCTTGCCCTGGGTCATGACCACAATGTTGTGAGCATCCTTGATGGTTGACAACCGATGAGCAATGGTGATGGTGGTACGGCCTTCGGAAGCAACCTCCAGAGCAGCCTGTACAACGCCCTCAGACTTGGTATCCAATGCGCTGGTGGCCTCATCAAGGAGCAAAATCTTGGGATCCGACACCACAGCACGAGCGATAGCAATGCGTTGCTTCTGGCCACCACTGAGGAGAAAACCACGTTCACCGACGTTTGTTTCGTAGCCTTCAGGAAGAGATGTGATGAAGTCGTGAGCGTTGGCCTTCCTGGCAGCGTCCTCGATGAGCTCTCTCTGCTTTTCAGGGCCCTCATTTTCCCACTTGGTACCAATCAAACCGTGGCGGATGTTTTCGTAGATGGTAGTGCCGAAGAGTGTTGGTTCCTGAGAGACAAGGGCAATCTGCTGGCGCAACCAGCGGAGGTTCAGAGTGGAAATGTCGACACCATCCAAATACACAGTTCCTTCGATAGGCGCGTAGAATCGCTCGACCAGACCAATGATAGTCGACTTGCCACTGCCGGAAGCTCCAACGAGCGCGGTGACCTTGCCAGCAGGAATCTCGAGGGTGACGTCGTCCATGACCACAACCTCAGGACGGGAAGGGTAGATATGCTTGATGTTTTCGAGACGAATGGTTCCCTCCACCTTCTCGAGCTTGATGCCGTCGTCAGTCGATGGATCGATCGGGGAGATACGGTCGATGGTGCTGTAGATCTTGGCGGCGGCACCGAGAGCGGTGGTAAAAGCCTGCATGTTAGGCGCGACATTGCCCAAGTTGAAGGCGCCCATCATGACAGCCATCATGACGATCAGGATCTTGCTGAGTGTCGTGGAGCCGTCAAGCAAGAAGACCGAGCCCATCCAAAAAGCAAGGCCGTAGTTTAGATACAGAATAAGCATCATACCAGCAACCATGACGCCCAGAACGCTCTTGAGCTTGAAGCCGAAGAACTCGGCCTTGATGAGGTGAACATCATACTGCTTAGCGAGGCGATCCTGGGTGCCAAAGGCAACGGCGTTGCGGACACTGCTAATGACCTCCTCGGCCACCGAACCACCCTGAGCGTAGGCACTGATGTTTTGCCTAGAATACTTAACAATGAACGTTGAGCCAGTGCCCATAACCAGCAAGAGAGCCACGACAGTGCTCATAAGAATAAGAGTCAACTTCCAGTAGCTCACAAAGCCGATGACGAAGGCAGCAACGAAAGTGGCGACGGCTTGGAGCGTCAAGCCAACCTTCTCCGAGATTCCTTCCTGGATGAGATTGGTGTCGGCCGTGATGCGTGTGGTGACCTCACCAGCGCCGAGCTTGTCGAAGAAACCGATGTTCTGCTTCATGCAGCTTTCCAAATAGTGCTCGCGAATCTTGGCGCTGATATGCTCGCCGCAGTAGATGAATCCAACTGTAGCAACATAAGATGTAACGAACTCTCCAATGGCCAGATATACGAAGTAAAGGCACAATGATCCAAGCTCGCTGGTGAACTCATCGTAAGACAGGTTGCTGCCGGGTGTGAAATAATCCTGGAAAGTGCCCTGAAGATTGCCAAAAACGACCGTCATCAATGGCAAAGCGGCTCCAGAGGCAATGGCGCATATCGCCGAAACAACCAAGATGATCATGTCGTTGCGCGACGAATAACGGTACAGTGTCGCAACTCCAACTTTGATATCGGGGGTGTAGACCTGATCCCTCAGGATCTTGGCCTCCCTCTCTGGGAGGTGCTTGAAGGGGTCGGCCTCCTTGTCATCGTCTGCTTCTGGTGGGGGTGCGACGACCTTGCTGTCGAGCTTCTTAAGATCTGCTGAAGGACTGACGTCTCTGGATTCTTGAATTTCGGGGCTCTCAGGTGAGACGGCGCGGGTCGGTTCCGACTTTTCTGAGTACTGATCGGCTGCCATGGCGGCAGATGGCCTGTGAGGCGGCGCAAATGAATAGCAGCGGCGCGTTATTCACTGGTAATAGGGGGGTGAGACGCGGTAAGCGACGAGCGATTGGCCCGTAGTTTACTGAATGACGTGCATAGGCTGGTCGATTCGTAGCTTAGGTCCGTGTCTTCGATCAGCTTACTACTCGGAGGCTTGTCTGGCAATGTAGGGAAGGTATTCAGAACCAAAAAAAAGCCGAGGTCGAAGAAAAAGGACAAGAAGGGGAGCAGGTCAAAGCCAAGAAATGCTAGGGACTGCGCACCTAGGTGGACAGGTCAGGATCAGGGAAGGAAGCAATAAAAGGGGACAAGGTGTCGGACACTCGGGATTTCCATGGCCGTGGTACCCACCCACCCTCAACCAAGAGGTGTCAACCGAGCCGTACATATTGACAAAAGCAGAAGGCAACCGACGCATGCGAAATGGGCGGCCCAGCATGCTTCCGGGCCGTCTACAGTACATGCTTTCTTCCCCAACAGGCGGAGTACCTCGCAGGCTTGCCACCGGCCTAGCGGCCGAAAGATTCATCTGGTCTGATCGAACATCGAAACAACAAAGAAGGCGACTTTCTTCGATATCGATTTGCCGAATACGCCAACCCAGCGATCACAGCCTTCCACGTTTCTCCCATCCCAGCACCCCTCGCTATCGATCCAGTTGATTCTTGAATGGGGTTAGGCAACTCTCCGAGACTATTCCCCATGTAACGACGTACATATATCACGGCTACCTAACGCCCCGTCGGACAAGGCGCGCATCCTTTATTTAGTCAAGTTACTTTCTCTGAACAGCAGAATGCGGTGTAACGGCGAAACATACATTTTCCTCCATTGACTCTACACGTGGAAGCTGGAAAGAGTCCGGTCAGTTGAGCGGATGAGTCAAATACACCTCATAGCCTTCCAATCGCACCTCTCTTGCAAGCTCTCCCTTCCCGCATATGACGTGAGACAAAGTCGGACTGCGGCCTCTACAACACCCCGATCCTCACTTATATCCGTCCAACCAACCATCCAACCAAACACCCGAGGCACGTACGCAACATGAACCTGTTGAACTCGGTGTGGCTTGAAAGGCTGAACCTGAACATGAACATAGCAAATGGCGTACAGTAAACGCCCATCTCCCACCAACTGGTGACTCCGATGGCTGCTGTGAATCATCACCGGCCTGGCCAGCAGGGCAGAAAACATCGCTCCCTGAGGCACGTACATAATCATATCAAACAGGCGACATTATCAGCTCAGCAATCACACTTCACCG
This sequence comes from Podospora anserina S mat+, assembly GCF_000226545.1. Classification (NCBI taxonomy): domain Eukaryota; kingdom Fungi; phylum Ascomycota; class Sordariomycetes; order Sordariales; family Podosporaceae; genus Podospora; species Podospora anserina. Next base: position 2,066,940 of record NW_001914854.1, read on the forward strand.
CCCCTATTCACTGATAACAAGAACTTTTGCTCACAAATCCTCCCGTTTCTGCCGATTGCAACCATCCAGCAAACCACAACCTCGGTACCTCCCACCGTGGTTGGCGGGCGAATGCAGTGTAAAAAGGTCACAAAAAAACAGGAATGTGGCGGCTATAGCGGCATGCCCAGACATTCGGCGCACGGCACATCGTGATGGCCAAGAAAATGGAAAATCTGGAGAACCCTTGGCCCATGTCTCTTGGCGCAGTTGCTTGTGTCAGTGACCTGCAGATCGGATGAAAAGAGCACCCAGCAAGCAGAAAGCAGTTCAACCACACCTAAACACCCGTCAGAGGCCAAGACACTTCGTCATACCTTGCGGCTCTATGGGGAAGTTCCTTTTGTTCTTATTATTCATAGCTGGTCTCGACTAACTACCCATCATTCTTACGCTATGCACCAACTGCATTGAATGACAAGATATCCTTCGACATCTGCTGACATCCCCCTCTCCCAAACAGGATGTCATGGCGATTTGAATCTCCCGGGGTGACTACTTTCGGTGGTTGGATTATGGGGGGTGGTACAAAGGTCCCTGAATTCGAGATACAGTTTCTGTGCGACCATCACACACGGCATCTAGACGACAACACACAAACGCAGAGTCGCACCAGGAGATAAGGTATGTGGTATCTCCAGCCAGTCTTGGTACCCAATTGCATGACACGGCTTTGTGTCTAAGGAAATATGGGTACTTTTTCAAGTACCTAGTGATACATATGACCAAGAGGTAGAGAGCTGGTTGGTGGTGCTCAGACGGAGAGCTACCACGGTACAGCAGCACTCTCAACATACCTTAGGGTAAGTATTACGAGAAGCATCAATGCCTGAACAGCACCTGTCGACTACCTACAACATCAAACAACGTAGTCGGTGGTGTTAGTACCAAAGAGAGGCCAACTTCAACTACGCGGTCATTACGGCCGAGCTGTTTCTCAAGCTACCTTGGTGTCCGCTCTACAGAAAGCCGGCACTGAAGACAGGATGAACATAGCGCTGCCAGGTGCAAGCTAAAGCAAAGCTACACCAGCTACCCCAAAGGGGTCTGGCTAGCCAGCAGGGCATGGCGTGTCTTATCCGGTGTGGTCTAGCCGTCCTGGGCAAATCGGTCAGGAATTAATCTTTGGGTGTATGAAGATCGCAAAGGCCACATTTTGTATGGGAAAACTGGGTTTTCCAATGTCAGTACTCTCGTCTTGCATTTGCCAGAGGTTCGTACCAGACAGCTAAACAATTAAAACCTAAGATCCTGGCTATAATGTCAAACTCGGTGGTTTGGCGATGGCTTCGGTGGCCGCAGTTCAATGGGCAGTAACCCTCACAGTTCAGTAGGCCCTCACAGTTCAATGGGCCCTCGCAGTTCAGTAAGCAGTAGGCCTCACAGGGCAAGGCAATTTACAAGGCCTTTGGAAGTCACTGGGATACGGGCATCATTCAAACCATCAATCGAACGTGGGTTGGTTAAGATATTGCTGCATTACTTGGCACGAAACAGACCCAGTTTTGGCTGTGATTTTGATATATTTTAATGTTTTCGAATGGTTTGCCCAGGACGGTTAGACCACACCGGATAAGAGAGACTAAGCCCTGCTGGCTAGCCAGACTCCCCCAAAGTCAGCAATGACAAGTTGACAGACGTGAAACCCCAGAGACCTAGTTCAGAAGCCTGAATGACGTCTCTCTGCAGGCTTTAAGTAGAGCCGTCATCTACAGACTACCCCAATCTCATACCGAAGCGCAACTGCCGCGCGGCACTTTACTAGATTATGTTTCTTGTGTCTTAACGCAGGAGCATCGAGATTGGTCCAGATTTCATAGGTTTGACCCAGTCGAGATCTTGGAAGCCAGACGAAACCAAACACCAACACCGGACACTCACAGCAGACCAACAACATGCTGAAAATTAATTCCCATTTTTCCATTTTTCTTCCCAAACGCCAAAACTAAAAAAACCAAACAAAAAAACAAAGAGGTCCTAAAAAAACCGATCGCCCCTCGTTGTGGAAAAACGTAAAAAGCTCTGGTATCATCACGAAACCTTTCCCTTATATGAGAAAAATAGAAACCAAACATTCCCAACCCCAACCGATCCAGTTTACTCGCTATCCTCCTCCTCCTCCTCATCATCCTCACCCCCCATCACAACATCCCCAGCACCCGAAGAACCCTTCTTCTTCTTCCCCGCACTCTTCGCCTCCTCCCTCTTCCTCTCAATATACTCCCTCGCCCCCTCCATAACCTCCACCTCCCCCCCAGCCGCCTTCCAAACCGCCAACAGCTCAACCTTGAACTCCGCCATACAAACACTAAACAGCTTCAACAACCTCGTCTGCCGACTATCCAGCACCTCCCCCTCTTTACAGACAGTATACCCCTCCTCCTGGAACCCATTCCCCTCCTCATCAACCCCCAAGCAAACCTTCCCCTTCACCATCCGGCACGGCACCCCCAACCGCCTCAGCTCCGGCTCGAGCGTGTGCGCGACAGGGACGTCATGCTCCTTGGGCACCTCCCCCCCAGTGGAATACACCAACCCCTTCGGAATCACAAAATCCCTCGTCGCCACGCTCCCCGCCCGCGCGAAATCGACTTGGGTCAAGCTCTCAAAATAAGACTTGATCTCTTCAGGGGTACGATTGGTAAAAATCAAACCGACTGACCCAGTAAGATACGGTGCGAGGAGATGAATCCCGTCAGCTTGGGCTTCTTCGGGCGTGGAGCCGAGCGCGCGGAGGGTGAGCTTAGTCTTGCCAAAGAAGAGTCTACCCACCAAAAGAGTTAGCATCTACCACAATGGGGAAGTTAAAAGGGAGGGTGGAGGGGGGGGGGTCATGCTCACCACGTCCGTGTGTTGCCCGCTGACCCCCGCTGGGTCGGAAAGGCGACTGCAGGCGGGGGCAGTGTC
>NW_001914854.1:2070035-2083196 GCF_000226545.1 Podospora anserina S mat+
AATTATTCCTCATGTTGTCCACGCTAAACACCCAGCAGTACTGAAACTCGGGGATCGCGTCCCGAATGTTGGCAAACAGCTTGTCCTTGTTCTCGCGCGTCTTCTTGGACACCTGGGTCAGGTGGTAGACCTTTGCTCTCTTTGACTTGGGCATCTTGTCGTAATATCCTTCCCGTTACCGAAAAATCGAGAGATTGCCTGTTGACAAAAAGAGACAATGTGACCAGATCGGAAAAAGTAATTCGGGGTGGTGGAATTGGGGTTGCGAAAAAGTCGAGAGGTGGGTTGGCCGCTCGCTGCTGTGGCGGGCGTTATCGACCGAAAACTGCTTGGGTCCCCCCCAACTTTTGGTTTTTTCTGCCATGGGAATTTTTGGGCGGTGAAGCGCGGTGCCCCACACCGATTGAGAGCTGCAGGCGGGATGCCCCGCCCTGATAGGAGGGGAGGTTTTTCCTTCCGAACTTTATGTCGAGGGACTTACAAAACTCACCCAATTCACCAGGGAAGCAATTGAATGAATCTAGAACAGAGATGAGCATGCGTTCACAATTCACATGGTTCATCGAGCAAAACATACTTCACTGGCAGTTCTGGTACTAGTCTCTTAAACAAACGGCTACCTACCAGCTTCTGGTTTGGCTACTTAAACATATCCTATCATGACATCCTGCCATGCATAATCAGGCCGTCAAAGCAGAGGAAAAACAGTGATTTCCTTACCTCCCGACCTTACCTATCTAACCCATCCATCTATTCCAAATGCTTTGCCGGCATTGGGTATGGAGTGACATGGCAAATTCGTGGAGGATCAAGCCTGGCGATTACTGGGAACCATATCTCCCCTCCCGTTATTATTTCCCCGGTCCGTTCCCAGTCCTCGCTTGTTCTCTTCTTTCCCATGATAAGAGCATATGATATGCTCCGAGAGGTGAACAAAAAAATAACACAAATAAATACAACAGAAAGAAAAGGTCAGAATTCGCTGTACCTTGGTGTGGTTGGTGGGTTGAGTTGGATGCTTTCTGCAAAGAAACATGGTGATAGCTTGATGACTGTCCACCGAGGCTGACAAATGCAAGACAGTGGACAAAGCTTGCTGTTGGTAAGACGATGCCCAGAAAGATCAGTCAAAATATGGACAATAACTTCCGATAGAAAGCGAACCCTGACTTTGACCGAGAGTGTGGGTGACAATATTACAATGGCCGATACACAAACCCCTACCCGTCTTGGGGGCCTTGCAGGCAGATCCATGGGGGCTGAGCTTGTTTCCTGTGAGATATACTGGCGGCTTACCCCGTTGTCGAGGGAAGGGGGATGCGAGAGAGGGAAGATGTGAAAGTATCGTAATACCCACCACAAGACATCAAGTCTTGTCAAGAGCTAAGAGTAGCGGCGCAGTTTTCTGGGAGTCTCGGGCTCACGCTTGATGTAGGGTTCATGGGGGCGAGCTTGCGGGCGATAGGCAAGATTGGGCTGATCCCGATGAGCAGATGAATTGCTCTCACGCGGCGGCTTTCGGTCCTCATCGTCGTCTTCCTTCTAGTACCGGCGAAGTTTTCTGGGATCCTCGTAGCCACCGCCTTCGTACGCACGCTTCCGGGACTCGTCGTGATCTCTCGGTCTGTCGTAATCGCGGCCACCGCTGCCACCATTGTACCCACCATGGTCTCCGCGAGGTCGAACAGGCTCCATGTTGCTTCCGGATTGGCGAGGGTTGCGATCGCGGAAACCGCCGCCAGATCTGTCATCATATGAGCGTGAGCCGCCATCGCGACCTCCATACCCACCACCACCACCACCACCACCACTACCACCACCACCACCACCACTACCACCACCACCAGGCCCATCACGACGGCCATCGCGATTGTCACGACCACCAAATCCTCCACCGGGTCCGCTAGGCGCGTTGGGGGGACCGCCAAAACCGCGATCACCACCACCAAAGCCGCGGTCACCACCTCCAGCACGACCACCGCCAAAACCACCTCCGCGGAAACCACGATCACCACCGCCGAACCCACCAGGACCGCCTCTGAATCCACGGTCACGCCCTCCCCTAAAACCACCGCCGAAGCCGCCGCGGAAACCACCACCACCAAACCCGCTGGGACCCATCGGTCTAGGCATCGCGGCCTTAGTATAGCCTCTGCCACCCAACCCGCCACCGAGACGGCGAGGTTTCCAACCCTTGACTGTGCGACCTCTCTCCACATCAACCTTGACACGGCGGTCTCTAATTCGGAGGCCATCACACTGATCTAAAGCAGCTATTTCAAGCATGCGCCAAAGGCGCATTTGTTAGTCACGCCTTACCACGGGAAAAGAGTTACCTTGAAGGCAGTATAAACGATGCGGAGGGGAAGGAAGGAAAGGGGATGCTGTTGCGAGGCAGGCATTCTTGAGCGCCGTGACTCCTGAACACAAGCACCCGTCGAACATGATGATGAAGGATGGTTTGAATGTGGGCAATATTACCTCTCATGTCTTTCTCTCGCTCGTACACAACAAACGCGTAGCCGCGGTGCGGCTTTGGCTTCTTGTTGGGCTTCTCATGGGCATGGGTGTCGCGGACGATGCGGATCTGTTTGCTCTAGGTCAGCATACGTTTTGTTTCCTCGTGGGAGTATAGTAGATAGCAACATACACGCTCAATGGGGCCAAAGCGGCCAAACTCGCGCTCAAGGTCCTTTTCATCGGCATTGTAGTCAAGACGCGCCACAATCAGCGTCTTGAAGGCATCGCCACGGATGTTGGGGTCCTCGTTTGGCTTGTCTAAACATCAGTTAGCATGCTGTAACAATAAAACCCATGGGCGAGGTGGCCGACAGTTGAGGGGACCCTCGGTCAGGAGCTTCTCGAGAGCTTCCTTCTTCTCGCGTTGCTTGCGGTCGCGCGCCTCGAGCCAGCTTTCGGTCGGGGTGTATGGGATCTCCTTGTATTCCTCCATGGCTGGGAGAAAGTCGGCAACACCAGAGATTGTCGCTGTCTTTCGCTGCTCGGGGGCCTTATCGCAGGGCGGCACCCATCGCAGAGGTGGGCGCGGCGTGAAGAGCGCCAGCAAATTGGGCGGGAGTCGGTCGGTCATCGCTGCGACGACTGAGGTGGTTGTTGTTTTGTTGTTGTGATTCCTTCTCGGCGAAAATCACAAAAGCGGGTCTTTGGGAGAATACCAACCCAGAGTCCCAGCTTGGTCAATGGAATCGGCAAGCGCAGTGTTTCCCGTTGCGCTGAAAGAGATGATAAATATTATGAGAAGTCGCGTGAGAGTTGAAATGGGGATTTGAGAATCACAACAAGCTGCCTTCTTGTCAACATCCTCAAAAAATGTGAACCGTGCATCACCCACGTCCACCCAATCGCAACCCGTTTCTCACCCAAAACCCCCCCACTTATTTTTCCCAGGGTCACTTTTCTGCCGACCTGCCCCGAGTCGCAACCAATTCCCACCCGCAGGTGATGCTCTTCTCGCTGCGAAGACGACGTCGGCGACCATGGCGGTAAAAGCACTTCATGCGATCTCCCAAGGCCGGGTATGTCCCCTTTCCCTCTATTTCCCCCCCTCCTACCCACAGCTAACCTTCCCAACAGAACGGCGTAGGAGCCTTCATCCTCCAATGCAAAAGGATAGACCTCCACTACTGCGACTGGGCCGGTAGCTCTCGAGGCATGAAGTACGTCCCTTTCCCCCCCCCCGTCCCCGTTGCCTTCCCACCCATATACTAACCCCCCCTCCCAGCGGCTTCATCAAATCCCTCCTCCCCAAATTCGCCGCCGCCCACCCCGAAATCGAATTCACCGTCTCCCCCCGCCCCGCCAAACACCCCGTCGCCATCGGCCACTACATCAACGGCCGCTCCAAGCCCATCTGCGTCCGCAACATGGAGCCCTACGAGATCCTGAAGAAGCTCGAGCTCCTCCGCGACGCCAGCGGTGAGAAGCTCAAAAAGGTCACCAAGCCCGTCCGGTCCATCAACGAGTCCGTCAGAGGGATCTGGTCCCCGTACCACGGCAACGGTATGCCTTTGTAAATTACTTTGTGTGTGGTTGCTGTGGCGGGTTGGGAATGGGAAATGGGTGCCTGTATGAAAGATATATCACAATGGCAACGGCGTATATGGGCTGGTTGGTTTGGACTCTTCTTCTGGAAAAAGTCCAAATATGTACAAAAACGATATCATTATCCAAACCGGGAGATGCATACTGGGTTCAAATTTATGATTTTATGCGTTTACTCTTCACTCCGTGTGCAACTGTCGACCCATGTTCCCTAGTCGTTCAATGCTCTGTACTTTTACATGACTGAATAACACACACTGAACGCATAGAACATGATGGAATAGGGTCTGAAACAAACACAATACATTAATGCCTTGGCAGGACGACGTCATGTGTCTTTGTGCCTTCAATACATGTAAATTTCATCCTGGATATATACGTTGAGGTATTAATAGGGTTATAGAAACGATGGATAGGCATAGTTCTACCTTGAAAAGACCTATTATGGCGAGGCCAAACACCGATGGAGTCTTCAAGCACCATTATCAGGTTAGGCAGACCTCTCACGTGCCTTGGCAAGTATTTAAACAGTTAAAATTGGTATTTGTCATAGAGTAGGTAGAGTAGCGGTCTTTCATCACACTCATCTATATCCTCGCTAGCTCCTTTTTAGTCCTAAAAATCCCGTATAAGCCCACGCTAATTCCCAATAAAACGGACAGTGCCGCGCGCTCACTGGTTGGAGTTGATGATGTCGACGACTGTTGATAATTGTCAGCACAAAACTTCTCCGCGATGAGCAGGAGTAACTTACACTCGGGCTTCAAGCTGGCACCGCCAACAAGGAAACCATCAATATCCGGCTGCTTAGCCAAGTCCTTGCTGTTCTTAGCAGTGACCGAGCCACCATACAAAATACGGGTCTCGTCAGCAACAGCGTCGGAAACCTTGGCCTTGAGCCACTTGCGGATAGCAGCATGCACCTCCTGGGCCTGCTCAGTGGTGGCAACCTTGCCAGTACCAATAGCCCAGATGGGCTCATAGGCAATGACAATCTTCTTCCAGTCATCCCCAGAGAGCTTGGCGGCAAGAGCAGCAAGCTGCTTCTCGACAACAGCAACAGTGTTGCCAGCCTCGCGCTCCTCAAGGGACTCGCCGCAGCACCAAATCACGCTGAGACCACCGTCAATGGCAGCCTTGGTCTTGTCGGCGACATTCTCGTCAGACTCGCCGCCGGCTCTGCGCTCCGAGTGGCCGGTGATGGTCCAGTTCAGGCCGAGATCCTTAAGCTGGGAGACCGAGACCTCGCCGGTGTGGGCGCCGTTGGGCTTGGCGTAGACGTTCTGGGCCGAGACGGAGACGGTGCTGGCGGTGACGGCATCGACGGCGATGGGGAGGTAGAGGTGGGATGGGGCGATGACGACCTCTACGGCAGGGATTAGCTAACTTCGCAAACGGAGAGCGCGTGTCAGCAAAGACAAAAGCAGTGACATACCAACGCTGGGGTCCAATTGAGCCTCGTTGAGGTTCTTGATGATGGCCTTGATGGACTCCTTGGTGCCATTCCTATGTGTGGTCCGATCAGTCTCCGAGCTCTCTCTCTCGCACCGCGGGGTTTTGGGGGATATGGCGGGGTAGTTGAACTTACATCTTGAAGTTGCCGCCGACGAAGAACTTGCGAGCCATGTTGGGCGATTGTTATGTATTGACTACTGGCGTTTGGGTATAAAGTGTAGCTTGATGCAAAGAAAAATGCGTCTTTTAGGGTATCTCGAGAGTGCTGTGGTTGTTGAGGGAGCGTTGTTGAGAGCTGACGGGAGGTGAGGGTATTTGAAGCTAAGCTTGACTAGGGGGGGGGGGTCCAGGATCGTCTGAAGGTGGGATGGAACCCGGGCGGGATGCTTGGAAGCTGCGGGGGCCCTTGGTGCAAGAACCAGCTCCAAACAGCCCACCACGCCGTGGACGAGCAATTCAGGAGCGTTGTACATCATTTCATCGGCAGGAACCAGCAGATACGGATGCTAGATAGATTCTGATCTGAGGACTATTGGATTCCATGGAGGCATCACCATCCCATATCTCATACCCATTAACCATATGTGAGCGGTCTCTACATGGCTTTGATGGCTTGAGGTACTTCAATACCTGGTATTTTGTCCCCTGTGTGCTCACTCCCGTTACGTCCGCGTTCCCCCCATTACCGGCAGGGTCTCACAAAAAGTTGATGTCACACGGGATGAGCCTTTTGAAGTCCATAGTGTTGGGAACATGCAGCCAAATGTATTTTTGGTGTCATCTCTATTATGTACGCACGGCACTCGCTGCCGCATATGTTATCTGACCGAGCCCTTGCCTCTCAACCTCTCACCACCAGCTGGTCTGCTTTCTACTTTTCCGTGTGATTGCCATGAGTCCTCCGGCTTTAGCAAAACCAGGAGCGTCATGGTATTCCGTCATCACCGGTGCCAAGAACTCATTCTAGTCTCCGTTACTGGACACCGGCTATTGGGTCTCCACAGCGGCCGGACAAGACCGGACTACCGGTTCGTTGCCCTGCCGGGTCCTCCATCCATATGTCAAGCATGTCAACCTGCCTCAACTTTTGTCCCCTTCGCCGCCGTACCTTGATTTAGCGCCTGAAACCTGGTCTCCGCTGAGGTGTCCGGTTTCTTTTGAGAAGAGCCTCCTTCGCGTTGATAGACTGCTTCTTGGCCTTGGGCGCAAGTTTCTCGCTGCCTCGTTTTACCTCGACGCGATACACGGTAGATCCCACCCGTTGATCGCGAGGAAGCTTGGGTCCACGGAGAAGTGCAGCCACCTGGTCTACCTTTCTCCTCTTGTTGTTTGCGCCAGAATTATCTTCATGAGACTCATCGTCCTCGTCATCGGACTCCAAAAGGCCCAGAGGTAAAAGTTTAGGCACCTCCCGCTTCCTCTTTTCAGCCGGAGCTGGCGTTGGCTCTTCCAGCTCATCCTCCGAGTCAGCTTCTACAACCGGCTTCTTGGCCTGCTTTCTCTCCTTAGCCTGCTGTTTGAGGAACGCATCACGCTCTTGTCTCTTCCGCTTTGCGGCAGCTTCTTGTCTGTGTATAAAGTTAGCAAGTCGAACATTCTGTAAAATTGAGGTGTGACATACTCTTCAACAGCTTTCGCAGCAGCTTCAGCAGCCTTGGTGGTCTGAGCTTCAGCAACGCGCGTCGAAACAGCCTCTGGGGCCTCGTCATCCGACTCGTCCTCTGATTCCTCCTCATCTTCTTCCTTGGCAGCTTCTTCCTTCGCAGTCTCGGCCTTGATCTGGAGCTCCAAGGGGTTTCTCCTTGGTGCCTCGCTGGGGGTGACAAAATCCTCCTGGTCACTGTCGTTGAATGTGATGTGTCTGCGCTCCATTGGTGTCTTAAAAACCTCGTGGCCGCTCTCCTCTCCGCTCTCATCATCACCGCTAGCCTTTTTCCGCAACAAGGATGATGATGGCAGTGGAATCTCAATGCTGACATGCTTGTGCTTAACTGAGCCAGTCCCCTTGGACCGGAGAGTCATTTTTGAGCTTAACGGTGTGGAGTTCATGTCTTGTTGTGGCTGATTCTCAGTCTTGTCTGTCTTGTACTTGATGCCGACGACCTTTAGGAGCGGTTGCTCATAATCACCTGTGTGAGCTGGCTTCTCCTGTGGCGCGTTTTCGACGGATGGGATTTGCTGAGGCTTAGTCTCGACCGTCTCTGGCTCAGAGTCTGATGATAACTCAATGACATCAGCCACAGGTTTGGCGGCCTGCTTGGTGTTGGTCGGTTCCCGTGCCATTTTCTTTTCAATGCCAAGATTGTGATTTTGAGTGGTGACTGAAGTGAGTTTGACGTTGGCTGGGTTTATCTCAGAAGGTAAGTTTTCTGGCCGTCCAAGGTGGTTTGATCTGGAAGTCAATCTCGTCAAAAGATGGGTGTATAGAAAGGCGAAACGTCGAGGGTGAGGTTGTTGCTGTTTATTGAAGGAATCAGTTCTTAGAAAAGAAGCAGACAGCCGTTCACACTCTAAACTTTTTTTCCTTTGCACGCTGGCACCTGATTGGTCAGCTTTCTCCTGTCTGGTGGACCCGCATTTCCGGACCCCTGCTTCATAACTAATAATGAACATCTCAACACCACGACACAACCACTGTTACTATTTGCAGCACCTGTTGTGCTTGTCTCTCATTTCAAGAGATTTGGGTTGTTTTCCAATTCTTCTTGCTTACAATAGAATACAAGTTCTTCATCACCACTACCTAAACTCACCAGCCTCATTGAAGCTCACCCACTCACCATGGCTCTGCCCGTTACATCCATCATGATGCCACGAGCCTTTCTAGCAGCGGCAAGACCATTACAGCGGATACTAGTTGGGGCTTCTAGCCGGACACATATACCACCATTTCCCGGACACCATACACAACAAGTTCGCCAGATTCGATACCGCCTAGCTAAGCGGGAGGATGCCAATCCAAAACTTCTTTTCACAGGCGAGGACATCCCTTCACTGGATGTATGGGATCGTTTAAGTGAAAGGGCGATCACTCGACGGATTCCCCCAGAAATTACCTCTGAGCAGATGTATGAAGCGGTACGCTCATACTGTTCCATTGCAATTCACAATAACGACTCCTGGCAGCCAAGGTTACAAAGTGGTATGCATCTCAAGAGAAGAAGAAGCCACAAGCAAATACTAACACCCCACCACAGAATTCGGAATCGAGCCCATCGTGCTTCATTACGCAGCCATCAGCCTCTGGCCCCTAAGCGATCACAAACTATGCATCCACATGCTATCCACCGCCTCCTCCCTAGGCTACCACCCCTCCACCGTCTCCGTGATGTTCTTCCTCTCCCAAATAAGCGACTTCTTCGACGCCCGTCTCAAGCCACCCTTCCGCGACATCAGCGCCCGCTTCAGGCTCCTCTCCCGAACCAGCAGAGACCCCGACATCCTCACCGTCCAAGGCCTCATCGCCCTTCGAGAAGACGACCAAGACGCCGCGCTTCGTTTCTTCGAGCAGGCCGTCATCACCGCTGAGAAGGGCACCGGTATCCTGCCCCCCCTCGTACCAGGCGACTTCGTCTCCGATGGGGACACCAAGGAAGTCCCCGGCCGCCCCCTCCGGTTCTCCTACGAAAAGTCCTGCTACTACAACCTGGGTCGGCTCTACAGGAGAAACGGTCAGACTGCAAAGGCACGCGATGCGTTCGTCATCGCCGCCGCAGACCTCCGACATATCCCCGCGCTGGTTGATCATGCGAGAATGGTAGAGTTGGGGCAAACAGCCGAGGAGAACAAGTACAGGGAGGTTTTGCTGGTATCAGGCGCCAAGATGGGCAACGTTAAGGCGTTCAGGCAGATGGTGGTGGATTTGTTGATCAAGTACGAGAATCCGGAGAAATACAGCCCCAAGGAGTTCAAGGAGGATCCTGTTGATGTGAGGGTGATTTGGGAGTGGTGCATTCTTACGCTGGGCCTGGGTCGGACAAACGGCCCGTTCGCGTTTGCCGATAAGGACGAGTTTGAGCGGGTTCACAACGCTATCAGGGGCAACCGGGCCAGGATGAGTCTGGTCGAGCAGGATGCAGAGACTGAGGAGGTGACATTGGCGATTTGGGTCTACCCTTCTAAAATAGCAAACTTGGGGAACCTTACCGGGGAGCCTGAGAGATTTGATATCACAATATAAGTCTTGCTACCTTCCACATCTGATGATGCCTTGTCTTTTTGCTTTCAATCTCTTTCATATTCAACTCCAAACGCCATGCTTTGAAGACCAAATCTCACCGGACAAGACATCGCCTCCGATCATAATCTGCCAGCAATTTTCATTTTCTCGACCGCTCAACGCCTATCCCCACGGTCCTCATCATCATAATCGTCCCGATCGCTTCCGCCTCTCCTCTCTGGGTACCTGTCCCGGCTAATGCTCCGCTCCCTGTACCTATCCCGGCCACCATCCCGCCCTTTCGGTATCTCCTGACTGACACTCCGCTCCCTATACCTGTCCCGGCTAACACTCCTCTCCCTATACCTCTCCCGACTACCACTCCGCTCCCTATACCTCTCCCGACTACCACTCCGCTCCCTATACCGCTCTCCACTCGGGCTCCTCTCCCGGTACCTCTCCCGACTGTCCTCCCTTTCCCTCTCACCACCCCTCTCCTTCCTCCTCTCCCTCTCCCTCGGCGGAGCCCTATCTCTCACAGCCTCCTCCTCCTGTCTCACCACCCCCTCACCCATACCCCCTCTCTTCCTCTCCCCCTGCCTCCTCCAATGCCCCCCCTCCTCATAATCCTTACTAATTCTCAACGCCTGCCTCAACCGTTCACTCTCCTTCATCTTGGCATCTGCCAATTCATGAACCTGAAAACTCTTGATATTCCTCCTCGGCCCTACCCCAGTCCCCCCTCCCTTTTCCGCCTCTTTCTTCAGTTTCTCTCTTAGCTCGTCACATTTCTCGTCGATTTGCTCCTCTGTCAATTCCCCTGCTTCTTCAAGTTCGTCGCGGAGAGCAAAGACCTTGACTTCAATCTGTCGTTTGCGGTCGTGGTCGAGGAGGCCTTGGTCGGGTTTGCGTTGGGTTTGGAGGGAGGAAGTTGGGGGAGGGGGGCGGGAGTAGGGACTGAGGCGGGAGGATTGGTGGTGGTGGGGGTGGGCGAGGTTGCGCTGGACGTAGCCTGATGTGCCTGAGCCGCGGGGAGTGGAGAGGCCTACGTTGTCGGACATTTTGAGGGTTGTGTTGGGTTGAGGTTGTTGGTTGAGAAAAGGGGGAAAGAGATGCGGCTCGAGACGCGACTTGGTGGTTGTGAAGGCGGTGAAGGCTTTCGAGGAAGATACTTTTGGGATTATGAAAGGTTAAAGTCCCCGGTGAGTCGTGGGTAATTCCAAATTGAATCTGAGCTCCTCAGTGTCGTATCTCAATTAAAAACGGTCGAGAGGATCGTTTGGTTGACGAAAAGGAGCTTTTCAGTCTCAAGCTGACGTTGAAAGCACCCTGAGCTTTGCGATCTTGGCGGCCGGCAGAAAACCGGCAGCGTTAGCGCGATGCGGGGCGCGTTGAGCACACCCCTGTCAATTGGCGATGTCATGTCAGTGACTCAACCCCACCATGTCCCATCAAAAAGTAAATGCGACTGAGGGGCAACCCATCTTTTGAGGACGCATTTGGAGATTTGGAGAATCTCATGCATCTATGACTCTAACGAGTGACTCGATTTGACACTCGAAAGCTATAACATTGAACCCACAACCTTTCAACCATCAAACATTTTCAGGCCATTTTCTTCTGTCCACCCACAGCTGGTCTACTAAACAACCAACGTCATGCCCGCCATCGAAGGAAAGCCGGCGCAACCGGTCGCAAACCAGGATGGCGAAATCATCTTCCCTCCTGTCACCAGGGAACACATCGTTCATTGTTCTTACGATTACTGTTCCCCAAGTTCGCATACCACACCATTAAAGCTGTCCAGGTTCCAGAAATTAACAACGGCGCCTAGATATCGCACATCTTGTATCCGTTCCGAAATCATCCCCCTCACCCCCCCATTCGTCTCCTACATCCACGAAGACGGCATAGTCCTCGCCGACTGACCCCTCCTCCGATCCCAACCAGGAGCAAGACGAAGACGACGACTGGGAACCAACCAACCCCTCCTCCGACTTCCCACCACCCCCCCGCGACCCCCGCGATGAATCCGGCTCCGAAGACGACGACGATGACGAACCTACCACCGCTCCGCCTCCCCCCAAACCAACGCTTCCCCGAACTCCACCAGAAAATCGAGAGCACCATCGCCCAACTCGGCGGCTCCGTAGCCCCCAAGCTCAACTGGTCCTCCCCACGAGATGCCACTTGGATCTCCCGGCACCCCAACACAATAAAGTGCACCTCGGCCAACGACATTTACATCCTCCTCAAGTCCTCCTCTTTCATCTCGCACGACCTCGACCACGCCTTTGACGACTGCGCCCCTACTACCACCTCCCAGTTGTCACCACCATTTCAGCCCGTCTTGGTTCTGAGGAGTTACTTCAACATTTTGCCGTCGTTGGAATTCAGGTGTTTTGTCAAGGACAGAAACCTGGTGGCTATCACGCAGCGCGACCCGAACTACTACCCCTTTTTGAGGAGTCTGCGGCCGCATATTGTGTCTCGAATCAGGGAGTTGTTTACAAAGAGGTTGAAGTTTACGTTTCCGGAGGCGGACTTTTCGTTTGATGTTTATATTCCTGAGGCGTCCTACGATGATGAGGTCAATCGCTTAGGGAGGGCCAGGCTGATTGATATTAACCCCTGGGCTCCAAGGACGGATACTATTCTTTTTGGGTGGGATGAGTTGCTTGAGGTTAATGTTAAAAGGCCGGTTATTGGGGGGCCGATGTCGACGCAGGAGCAGGATGGGAGTGATGTGGAGAGTGAAAGTGATGATGATGAGGAAGGTGAGGAAGAGGATAGGCCGGAGTTGAGGTTGGTGGAGAAGGATGATCCGGCGGCGTATAACTTCTCGAGCCCGGCGTTTTCGGCGCATAAGTTGCCGAAGGATGTGGTGGATGCTAGTCAGGCTGGGGAGGGGGGGGGGATGAGGGAGTTGGCGGAGACTTTGAGGGAGTTTGAAAGGGGGAGGAGGGAGGGGGTTCAGCAGGGAGGGCAGGGGAGGGTGGAGGAGGTGACGGAGGAGCCGCGGGAGCAAGCAGGCGGGTCGGTGTAAATTTGAAGGGGAGTGGACGAGTTCAATCTTTGATTTTCTACTTGAGGTACAATCACGAGGGTGAATGAAAAGTGGTGCAGTCGACGACCCACAAAACTTCAGGTATAATGTTCACTAGAACAAGGGCAGGAATCTTTTGGGGGAAATTTTAGCGTGAAAGAATGTCAGGTCGCAGTCCAAAGACACGACCAATCGGGTCATTGACATATGTCACGCATTGCCCTCGCTATCGACATGTGATGCAGAGCGTTTTGGGAAATATTTTAGCGTGAAAGAAGGAGATGTTCAGCCGATTATTCTCATGTCTCGGTCCCCTGTGGACAGAGAGGCTCAGAAGGTGTAAGATCTCAGGAGAGAAAGACACACCCACAAGCTCAAGAAGCAATGGAAACTATCAATCCAGCAAGGTAAGGCAACGTGCCTGGCAAAACGATCTCTA
>NW_001914854.1:2094196-2133064 GCF_000226545.1 Podospora anserina S mat+
ACACTATTCTGTAAAATGACACGCGAATTTACACACCCAGGCAGGAACGGTTCCCTACAAAGCAGGAGCAGTCCCCCACGCACCTCCCCTCGTTATCCCCATAGAAAATTCTGACCCGTCATGGCACCTTCCTGTACTCCCAACTCTCCCAAAAACCAAGGCAGGTACCCGTCAGTACCCGTCAGCTCCTTCACCCCCCCAGTAGGTTCATATCAGCCACCGGAGCGAAAACACGGATACTCGCAGCTGGTGATATCAATGCCATCCATGCCAAGTCACATCCCCTCATCCCTCGCCACTTTGACTTCTCCGGTTCAGGCGAGAGCCATGATAGTCACACAAACTCGGGGGCTGAAAGGAGAGCTGTGTTCCCTATAACCCTCTCATCACACCATGAACGCTCGGATCAAAGCTCCAATTAATATAAAGTGGACATGTCTCACTTCAAGGGAGTAGTGGTTGACAGAGTGATGAATATCTACTTTTTCCTATTGACATCATATGGACACTTGAAGAAAAAGAAACCCCCATCACAAAAGAAGGCAAGGATACCTGACAAAACACGCGAGGAAAAAAGACTGAAAGTAAAGTAGAGTAGAGTAGAGTGAAAAAAAGGCCTTTCAAATTGATGAATTCTTTTCATTCTTGTCCCGAGAAATAACCACCACCCACCCAGCCCTTGTTCAGTAGGCATTCTGTGCCACTAATGGAGAGCTTCCCCAAGCAAAAAGACAGAAAATCAAAGCTCAAGGAAAATAAACAACCGCAACGCAAAACCCAAGATTAAGTTCAAAGCCCATCCGCCTTTCCTCCCTTCCCTTCCCTCCTTCCTATGCCTCCCGTTCCCTCTTGCGAATTCCCTCTCCCATCACCTTGCTGCCGCCCGTCCTTATATCCCTCCCTCCTTTCGTCCGTACATATCTAGTACAGGGAGTAAAAACAGATGGGACAAAAATGTCAAGGAAAAAACTAGCTAGGAAACAGACATTAGATAGCGAGAAAAACTTGGGAGAAAACCAAAAAAAAAAAAAAAAAAAAGGAAAGAAACGATATATCGAACAAGGTATCCGAAACGCAGAACGGAAAAAGAAAGGAAAAGAAAAAGAAAAACGAAAAACGACTAAACTAACTGAACAGTAATAAAAGAAAACGACTAAAATCAACCGCAGTGAAGGCAGATTAAAAGTGGTAAAAGGTGTTAATGAAACACGGAGAAGACAAATTCCCTCCACATGGACCAGCCAACAGTGACAGATATTAGGTTTGCGGGACCGATGGCCCTCCCACTGGACCAATGTGCGAAACCGTACCCTGCCCACCCATATTGCTTAGACCATGACGATGCAGACGCGAAATGCAGCAGCAACCCGAAGGATGACAAGTAGAAAAACACCCAACCCCGCCGCGCCGAGTCCCATACCCAGCGATGTTGTGTAAAGGAGATGCAAGGAAAAAAAAAAAAAAAGGACCATCGCGAAAAGCCGACAAAGAGGTATATGCCCGGAAACCCCACCGCCTATTACTGAGTAGAGCGAGAAAAAGGAAGGAAAGACAAAGCAGAAAAATGTCGTCAGGACGTCGTGGTCTTAGTACACGCTGTCCTCGTCCGCGCCCTGAGAGGTCATAGACGGTGTCGAAACATTCGACGAGGCAGCAATATCGTCGACATAGCCGACGAGAGCTTGAGAGTGGAGGCGGAAGGATTCACCCATGAGGCGAGTAATTCTGCAGAAACACGTTAGCACATCTGTCGACAAGTTTTTCGTCAAGAGAATACATACCCCCAAACAACCACCTCGTCGAGCATGGAACCCCAGAGACGGGCCACCAGCGAGCTCAGCTGCGGTACATAGCGGTCATCAAGATCCTTGCCGAGAAGCTCACGGATCTTGTTGTACATGACCAGCTCTTCCTCAGTAGCTTGCTCCTCGTCATGTTCCAGACGATACAGCCACAAGCTGAGGATGATGATCAGATCCATGCCGCAAAGAGGGTGCTCGATGCTCCAGTTTGTCGGCGAGGTTCTGGCAACCCAGCGAACGCCCTGGCGCACCGCAGTCTCGATGCAGTCGTAGCACTCTTGAATGACCTTGATCATTTCGCTGGAGCGCTTGACGCGGTCCCGAGCGTTGGCCATGGCGGCGGCGACTTCGTACGATTCGTGGTACCGCAGAGCTTCCTGGACTCCCTTAAGGTCCACCTCGAGACGAGCGCGAGCATTGCGGAACATGGCCTTGGCGTTGAAGATGAGCGGGTGGCCCTTGTGAGGCGCACTGAGGGGCACGGCGACAGTCTCAGGCTCGCAGAGGTCCAAAGATTTCTCCCAAGTCTCTAAAGCAATCCTAAGCTTGTACTCCGTGAGAACATCCTGCAGGGCCTCGGGGCTGCGTTTGTGGTACCAGACTTCGAGGAAGAGCGCGTTTATCATGACACGAGTGGCAAAAGCACTGTACTTGAGCGCCTCTCCTTGGAACAGATCGGCGTGGGCCTTCATGATGGTGACGCTGGGAGAAGCTCGGAGGTGGTCTTGCCAGGCATCCTCCGGTACCTTGAGATTCCAGAGGGCCTCGGTGGATGGCAGCTCAAGATCCTCAAACTCGTTGAAGCTGATGGCCGGAGTGTGGTTGTACGTAAGAGTGAGGAGGCCGAAGAAGATGTAGACGGCATAGTAGGTGCGGCGGCATCCTTCATCCTCAACCCACTCAGCACGGGTCGGCAGGCGACCACCACGAGCCTCCTGACGAAGCTTCAACTCGTAACGATTCCCGGCGACCATGTTGGCAAGAAGACCCTTGATGGAGCAGGCCCACTCGAGACCCTTGGCGTCACCACTCCAGCTAGCAAAGATCATGTTGAGCAACGAACTCTGCATGGTCCACAATGGGCACTTTCGGGAGCTGAAGTTCTCCTTGTTCTGGAGGAACTGGTTGACCAGCACCTTGGAGCCAATGTGGAGAACGTAAGCCTGTTCTTGGTCAAAGGCATAAAGAGCACCGATGGAAAGAACAGCCAAGAGAAGCGCAGGCGAAACCTGGGTGGGCTCGAACGAAGCGGGGTGCAAGAAAGGCAGGTGGTGGTGGAACAGGCCAAAGTAGGTGGCCAGGTAGCGGTTCAGGGATGACAGGCTGGGGACCCGGAAGCCTTCAGGGATAGCGTGCTCGCTGTCATTGCCACGAATGTTGTCCAGAATCACGTTTCTCTCCTCGTCACTGTTGATCATGGGCGCCTTGAAGGTGGACGACTGAGCGCCATCGGCAGGGCTGTCGGCGCGCTGCTGCACAAACGGTGACTGGGGGGCAGGGGTGCCCGCGGCAGAAGGAGGCAGAGAGTTGATCGTGGCCTGCATATTCGGCGCCAACCCATTGCCGTGCTGGCCGCCGAGGAGCTGGTTGGGATTCTGGGCATCAAACGACATCGATCCGTTCGAAGTGATCGAGTGCGCCTTGGGGTCCTGCGGGACAAAGCCATCCCACTGGTGCAGAGCGAGAGGAGCGTTGGTGTAGGTTGGTTCCAACATCGACGACCCGTTCGAGGGGAAGGTCATGCTGCTTGGGCTGGCACCGAATTCGCTGTTGGCTCGAGCAGCTGCGCGAGCTTTATGTTGAATATCAGCAACAAGCATCGCAGCAGTTTCCACATCAAAAATACCATCGCTACTAGCTTCAATCTGCTCACTCAGAGCTGACGTGTCAATCGCAAGCGCCGACTTGGAAGAGCCGCTGACAGTTCTGGCCGCCTTGGGACCGCCGCGACGCTTTCCATCACTGTGAAGAGGAACACCGCCATCTTTAGCGTGCACGGTACGGTCATGTCTGAGGAGAAGATCACGTCTGACAAAGGTACTGCGACACTTTTGGCACTTGAACGGCCGCTCCTTGGTGTCTGTGAGGTGGTCAGCTTGGCTGTGTTGTTGGTGGTCATGATAACGATGCGAATCAAGGTGGGGGATGGAGGGATGGAGATGGGAGAGAGAGGACAACATACGTGATCGTTCATGTCTACTTCTGTGCTCGCTTCTGCTAAAAGCTCGGTTGCAGAACTGGCATTTGTACTTTCTTTCTGGCGCGATTGACGTCTTCCGGGAGGCCGGCGTAGATGTGGCCGTTGATGGCATGACTGCCACGCTTGCGCCTGGCATCTTGTATGGTGGATCTGTGGCAGGATGCAGCTTGTCGAGGTCGAGTATCTTTGTTTCTGGTAAAGATGACTCGGCGGTCGGTGTGATGCAGTGCTGGACTCGACGACGACGACGACGACAGCGACAATGACAACGGTCACAGAACGATAGTTGAGATCGCTTTGCCTAGCTTCCTTCCAGATTCCTCGCTTCGCTTTCGCGCGCGCTCTCGCTCCCGTGGGATTTAAAGTGTGTCTTCTGGACTTTGAATCGTGTAGCTGCTCATTTGTGGTATGGTCATGGAATGAAGGTCGGTATTTGGGGTGATTAAAAGGGCATCCGCCGATTGAAAGTCGAGAACGGTCAACCCGCTGCAGTGTGCGAGGACAGTTGTGGTGTTTATTATGTGCAGTAGGCGCGACGAAGTGGCGGGCCTCTTTTGGGGGGGGGAGGGGGAGTCGAGGGGGTGAAAAGTAGGAGGGGTTGTCGAGAAAGGTTGATGACGGGAGGAGGAAAGAGAGGGATGCGAGAGGGGAAAAATGGACTGCGGAGGTGGTGGAGGGGGGGAGGGATACTGCCAATGCAGGTGGGGGTGCTGTCCCAGACCGTCCCAGTGAACTCGTTCGCCTGTGAAGCAGCAGGGTGGATAATTTTGCTTTGTCCCGGATAGGCTTAGCGGTCGCGCTCCCAGTTGAGCCCGGGAACGAGCAACTCCTGGCGGCCCACACAGTCTCTCGAGGGGTTGGGAATCATTCAGGGAATCCACAACCGCAGCGATACTTTTCCCTAATGAGCATCACGCAAAATGCAGACCGTCCACCGTCGATACCGCCCTCCGAGAAAGCGGTGAGCCCCTCCGGATCCTCATCCGGTGTCCGTAAGAGCTCTCATGATGCCGCCGCACACTAGAATGCCACCTGGCCGCCGAGGGACACCTGTCGCCGAAGGTCACGACGAGGTACTCGGCGGTCGGCTCAGGTGGGGGATTTGTTCCCAGCTTTCCAGCTTTCCCGCTTTACAGACAGGACAACAGCTCGACACAAAAGGGGCCCCCGCGGGGCATGGGGAGAGCTGTCAAGTCACGTCCAAGTAACACGCCAAGTCCTGTCTCCTAACGATTGGCACTGCTCTCAGACGGCACGCCCTATCATTTGGGACCGCAGGTGTTAACGCGTCCGTTGAAGCCACGTCCCATTAAATGACCTGGGAATGCACAGTGCCGGCTGGCGGAAATTTGGCCTCTTTCGATAGTGTGTCCCCCGACCCAGAATTGCTTCTCTTGCACTTCTCGAAATTCAAAAAGCCCGGCGCGATGAGGGGGGAGGGGTGGTGGGAGAGAGCTGGTCGCGGGGCAGATGGCAAATCACCTCAGGTCCAGGTTTCCAGCTCCCAATCGATCGCCATCGCCTTCCCCTCATTTTGTTGTTCTCTTTGTCAGGTCCAGAATTGACCCAAGCTTCTTCACACAGCTCACCTCACATCAAGCAACAGCTCACCTGCTCGCCCACGGGCCTCCCAAGCTAATTCCTACAATCAGCTCCCCTCTGGAAAAACTAATGATGCAGTCACTTGACCGCCACATTGTGATAATAACTGATTAAGAGAATCTACACAGTGGAGTTTGTCGATGCGATGCGGTGGGGCTGTTGTCGCAGCGTTGCGTTGGCATGGCGGGGAGGTGTCGGGTATGAAATGGCATAGCATCTACACTACCATTTCAAACGGAGGGAGACCTCTTTTTCACCACGTTCTGCTGCAGTGGTGCTGGTGCTGTACCCAAAATAGGCCTTTTCCCTGGCAGTGCGATCCCTCATTTGATATTGATGGGCGAGTGTGGAGAGGATATGCATGACAATGCCGCAACTTGCAAACCAAAAAGCAAGGCTGTGTGCCAGTGGGTGTTTACAGCCAATACCTGTCCTGACGACGATGCCACATCGACACATTTGTTGTCCCGTGATTAGGTCACCTACTGCGTATGTACACAACAGCCCCCTCCATGGCTCGTGACAGAGGCCTTCTTGGTGATGGAGATAGCGTTTGCAATGGCACGCCCGTTTCGTCGGCTGGAACATCCATGATGCTTCTACCGGCTAGAAGCCGCCTGAGGTAGCATGTAGCTCTCGAGCCCCTCCCCCTCCCCCGGTAATAATGTCAGACCATGGCCGTCCAAGGCCATCTCCGAACGGCCATGCTGCCGCTCGCTCAGCACGACGGCCAGCCCAGAAGCAGAAGCATTTTCATTCCCTCGGTCCCATCAGCGTGGCAGACGTGCCTCCGCGATCCGCTTCAGCGGGGATCGGTCTGTCTTGCGGCTCTTGGCGTCTTGGCCGAACAATCCGCAGAACACTCCAGCTTCTCACAGGCATGATCCCAATTCTTGGAGGGGTAAACTGTGGGAATTGTGGGTGAGCTTTTTCCATCAGTTCTCGCGAGAGATCGAGACGATGGAGTTGAACTTTTGCTCGGTACTAATACGGCACAGATCAGCCACATCTCACCCAACTCAGGGCCCGGATGGGCAAGCCAGGTGTTTGCTATTTTCTTTCTTTCTTTTTGGGATTCCCGTATCAGAATTTTCACTCTTCCTTTCTGTGACCACCACCCCCTGAAATTGCGCGCACGGTGAGAACCAGCCAACACATGTGCGCTAATCCGGGGCGGAAGTTGAAGCCGGTTCCCTAGCCACATTGGCGTTTCCCAGAGCTGGGAATGCAACCCCTCCTTGAGGAAACCGTCGATAAGCCACCCCACCACCAGCCCACCAAGCAGAACAGAGACAACCACTGACGCTGTCCCCTCGGTGTTCTCGGGGACACTGGGGAGACTGGGAATCCGTCATCGAGAGTGTGCAGCCGGCAAGATGTTCGCCTGCTGCTTTGCTGGCTGGTTGCATGTGCATGTGCAAAGCTGCAGCAGCATGCCCGCTTCTCTTTTGCTCAGATGCTGTACTTATCACGACGTATCTCAAAAACGGTTCACCCTTCCCCTCCCCCTCCCTTCCCCTCCGGCTATGAAGTTCCTGGCTGATTGCTCAGAGATTGCCCCTCTTCGATCAGGACGTCCAGGAACGGGTCGGCGGGGACTTCAGCCTCTAGCCTCTAGCCTCTAGTGTCACGGTGGCAGGTCAGCACAACGCGCACAGTGCGTGTCACGAACTGATGGATTGGCGGAATGGATGGGTGTTGCTTTTCTATTTTGCTGGCCGCTGGTTGCTGGTCAGTGGTTACACGATGAAATCTCGGGTGCTATTAACCAACTCATCCTGGATCCTTCCTATAATGCTCCGTGCCACGGCGATACTGGACACAGTAATGCTCGGAACGGCGGAGGAGGGTGTCGTCGACTACCAAACACCACGACATCTTGGGATCAATCCTACCGTGCCTTCTAACCGCATTGAGCACCGGACGGCACACATACGAAAAAGAATTTGACGACATTTTGCGGACGCTACCTCACCAGCTATCGGTAGGGTGGTGTTGATTTTCTTTCTCGAAGGAGATGAGACGGCACGACGGGCCCCCTTGTCACTCGGCGAAGTCTTGAGCACAGAGATTTGCTCTCGTCGAGCGATCGTTGGATGATCGCCATCTCTCTGCGAACACGCCTGCAGCTTCATGCAAAGCACACGTGAACCACACCAGACGGACGACGACAACCACTCTGTCACTGCCCCCCCTTTTTTTCCACCCCCTTGGATGTCGCAGCCACAGCAGCAAAGCCAAACAACGCCCCTCGAAGAGCACCGCATTTGTTTGACCTTTCGTCATAAACAAAAGTCAGAAATCATTTCATCATGTTTCACGCGCTGCTTCAGGGTGGGACCATCTCCCTTTCGGGTCTCACCCGGGCCCTGGAAAGGTGTGGCCCGAGGCCGAGGGTTCGGAAATTGGCTCCATCAAGAACTTATTTTTTTTTCCTGTCTAGTTTTGGCGATTCAGATCTTGGACCCCGCGACCAAGAATCCAGGGCAACGGCCATGCCGGAAGTCGCATCATCTTCCCAGGACGGACGCAAGTCATCAGAGATTTCTCCCTCTTCTTTGGGATCCCGGAAACCATGGGTGATGGAGGGGCAGTCGGTATCAGCTTCGACCCTTCTCCTGATGCAGCAGGTGGACGCCAGCCAGCACTTCTTCCCTACGCCAAGCGACTGTTTACCTCTATCCCAACCTTGATCACATCCAGCGTGGCATGCCCCTCCCATAGGGACAGCCAAGCAGCCCTTCAACCCGTTCCAAAACATCTTCATCGCGGGGCCTAGGCTTGTCACCGCTCCCTCACCGCACATTTTGACAACTTTGGGGGAGGGGTACCAGACCCCTTGCTAGCTCGGGTTGGGCCGCCGATTTTCCCCTCCTCGCAGGAAGACAGCAAAGACAACAGAGGGGAATGCCAGGGGCAACTGCAAGCCGACTGGAATCGGCACAAAAAACCGCTCTTTTCTTCCCTATCCAGCGGTGTGGCGTTTTGCTGTTTTCCAGACCAACCGTCCGTCTCGCAAGGACCGGGCCTCTGCCGTCGACGGTCCGGCGCTCGAAAACGATGCAGTCCAGAAAGGGTCTCGTCAGGGGTACACGTGGTGGTCAACTTATGGTCGATGGTTACACACTCGATGTGCGGTTCAATGTCGGTGGCCTGTCAACGTTTATGCCCTACCAATCTTGCCTCCTCAACATATCGAGCGCGAGATGCTGGATCACGGGACTTTGGCTGAGGACACGGGCTGACGCCATGGAGGCGTTCAACAACGTTTCGCCTTCGGCTGCATACAGGCAGCACCACGTGCGTATCATGGTCTCGCTCGTACAGATTTCTGTTACACATGATATCTTGCCACTCTTATTACTGCTGTGATACAGAGTATGGGTTCCGTCGCCTGGCTGGCCGCACAGCAGCCAATACAATACTCCGCTGACGCTGACGAGCAAAACAAGGGGCTGGCTCAGCTACCCGACGTCCCCAAAATCCGGTCTGAGTGAACCAATTCGAGGCAGGCGGTTGGAGGTCGCCAGTGTTCGTATCGGTCGACTATATCAGCAGTGGTTCTTATTCGTCTCGAGCATACCTCCGCGTCTACAGTAGGAAGCTGGTGTTTGCCACCTTCCCAGCGCTTACCACATTGCAGGCAGAGGGCACACGCGCGGTGATGGGATGGTTCTGGGTGTTGGCTCCCTTCGACTTTTACCTTCTGCATCCCGTCGTGGGGGTGGTGGCATGAAGCATACCGTCAGAACGACATGCGATGATCTCACCTCCCTCTTTCGGCACCCCTCCCGAGCTGTACCGAGAGCTCCGTTTTGTTGGGTTGGATTGTTCCAGTTGGGTCCCCAATTCGAAAACTGGGTTTCGGATTGTGGGAACTCTATCGTGGACAGTTGTTTCTGGATGGGACAGTGCCACGAGTTTGGACCAGACCCTCGGCTACGAGACCAGCATCCATAAGTTTGACCAACAGGAGCGATTTATATGTCTCGGCAGTGACGCATTCAAGGTGTCAAGGGCTCCAGATAAGACGAGGCAGTAGAACGAACCACGGCATTGCTTGATGATGGACAGCAAGAGGAGGGGCTGTGGGAACGACAAGCAGTTTTTGACCATGGTCCCTCTTCGACTACAACGACTGCTGGGTATGCTTAGTCGGGATATGGTCGACCACTCGCGACGGCTCGCCAAGGTGTTGATATACGGGGCACTACTGCGTCGTGCGTATATACACTTGCCACGCCTACTCTGTAACCAACTACAGCTACCGGTGGATTTTGGGCAGCTTTGCGTGACGACTTTGCTCAAGTCAAGGGTCGACAGGAGAGGACCACGGTAGACCTTGGCCAAGCAAGGCCAGCACTTCGTAAGAGGAGACGGCAGCGTAGGTACTGTGCAGCCCAGTGAAATGACTTGACTCGGGTCGAAAACCGTGGCCTTCCCAAGAGCCTGGCAACCGGGTGCGAAGTGTTGCTTGTGGGAACGTGAAGTGCTGCTTTCTTGATATTAAATTTTGGCCCGGCCGTGGCTTTTGTCTGGTCGTTTGCTGCTTATGCGTGATTGCGAGTGCGACACTAGGTTGATTGCGAGTACGGTAACTGCGTGTCAGCGATAGACCTATGATTAGTATCAGTCCATCGGCAAGGCTGCCAGCAGCTTTTCTTATGTAGTTTTTGCTGCGGCTGTGGCTGTGATTCGACTGACTCTCTCTTATCCGCGCGGATATATCTCTGACATGGGAAGGTGAGGGGTATTCATGTAGCCTTGGATTGTAGCAGTACGGGGGGTGCATTGGGACCTGCACGAAAATGCGGTTAGAGCTTTCAGGGGGAGGGGAAACCTGCTGCCAAGACCGACCGCTTCAGAGTCCAGGCATTGGCGGAGGGCAGGGTTTGGGGGAGTCTGTTTGTCTCTGACGAGGATGCTGTGGTTTGACTCTTGAGGGCATCCCGGAGAGCACTGCTACAGTCATGAAATATGGTGGGAAAGAGATATGATTCCAAACTGTTGAAATTGAACCGTTCGTTGTCTTTGTGACCGGCCCACCCGTTGTCCGGGGGGACATATCCGTCATAAAAGTCAAGGAAAGGGGGCACGGGCAGCTGAGGGTGGTGGATGGGGTCGGCCTTGTTCACCCCGCTTGTTGAGAGCTGCGGCCAACGAACGGACCCTCTCTTCGCCAGGCCCCATCCCCAAACACTGTCTCTTTTATCACCCCCGACCCAGGGACTTCATCCGATCCCCAGGCACCAAGAACGCAAAAAATAGAGCCCAGAAGCTGCCTGCTGAATTGACAGCCGCAGCAGAAAAAAGAGAGGTGAATCCGCGCAGCCAGGCGCTGTCATTCATCAGCCTCGAGAGCCACCCCCGACGGGCCTGCGGGGGCGAAGACTCAAGACAGGACGAGGAGACCGAACGAGGACGAGACCGCCTGGGAAACGCCAATCCTTCCAGCGCCCGCCTTTTGGACCCTGCTAAGACTCCCCTCGACCGCAAAATTGGGCGAATTGCACCAGTTCCCTCTTCGACCACACCTTTACGCGCAGACCATCGATCCCATCCAACCAGTCACGTCCGTCATCGCGACACTATCGTTCCCAGACAGACCGTCTAGCGCCCCGACAGTGTCTTTCCCGCCTAGTGAGCCATACCCGCCCGGCTGGCGGCCACTCTCTTAGTCCACTGCGGCAACGAACAGATTGCGATTCCATTCCCGTTATCTCGCTTTTTGCTTTTCGGAATCGTTGAAAGGAGACAGAAAGAGAAGTGGGGGAGACCAGCCAGGCCGAACCAATACTGCATACCGACCGACCTGTCTCCGATCTGCTCGTGCTTCCATGCTGTCTTTCTTTCCACTGACGACAACCTCAACATGCTAATGGCACAGACCCCCTGCTCGGCATTCAAGGGTTAGAATTTCACGACGAACCACACGCACAGCTTCCACCCACTGATCTTGAGCCTCGATCGACTGCACTCGGCGGTGGAACAAGTAACGACTGCTCTACCACCATCTAACCTGCCCCGCGTCATAGGAGGGGTCCCGTGTCGATCGCGACGATTTCTATTCCACAAATTGGATCCCCTGCGTCTGCTTTCCCCATGAACGGCATCGTGGGGTCGGCACCTCCTGGTGCCATGTACGTCAGGGCGCTCTATGATTACGAGGCTGATGACAGGACGAGCTTGAGCTTTCACGAAGGCGACATTATCCAGGTCATTACTCGGCTCGAGAGCGGATGGTGGGACGGTGTCATCAACGGCGTCAGAGGCTGGTTTCCTAGTAATTACTGCCAGATCATTGACGAACTCCCAGAGCTTGAAGAAAACGGCGAGCCAGAACAGGTCGAGGAGGAACCTGATGACCACCCGGAAGTATACGAAGGAGAGTATGAGGATGAAGATGGCTCCGAAGTTGACGATGTCGAGGGCCTTCCCCTCGAGGGAACCGAAGGCGACAGGCTGAGGGCCGATTTCTGGATCCCTCAAGCCACTCCAGACGGCAGGCTATTCTACTACAACACCATGACGGGCGAGAGCAGAGCGGACCTGCCACTCGAGTCTCCCTCTTCGGTGACCGAGACAGGCCCAAGAGATCGCATGAATCTCAGTGTTCCCGACCGAACAAGGCCGCCGGCCGAAATGATTGCCAGAGGGCTGACCCGAGACGAGGAGGACGAATCGGACGTCAACTCGGCATCCGAACTAGAAGGCGAGGCTCTGATGAACATGCGAGGCTCAGCGGTATGTCATGACTACTTTTTGTTGTGCACACGTTACTGACTTGCGTGACCCAGCCTGTTTCACGCCGATTCCAGATGGGTGACGGTATTTCTCCAGCACCATCCATGGATTCTATGAACGGACAGTCGCCGGTGACGAGAGCTCGCGGCGAGACGTTTCCAAACGGCAGCTCAGCTCAGACCCCAATGGTATCTTCAGCCACTGCGTTTACCAGCTCCGGGTTCAACCTGCCTACTGCTGCAACGATTCCGCGATCCTTTTTCGACGACGGAACGACACCTGCACTCAACTGGCCTCGTTTGGTGTCCAACATGAAGAAGGCTATTGACCGCTACAGGGAGGCCATCACGAGCGGCAACAGGGCAGAGTATGTTGCACGCGCTGAAGACATCTCAGATCATTTGCGCCTTCTCTTGGCAGCAGGCTCCGGAACGACCGACAACCACTCAGGCCAACCCTCGATCATCTCGACAAACAAGGCGCTCTACCCGCATTTTCGTGACATGATGTCCAAGTTTAGCAAGCTCGTCATCTCTTCACACATCGCGGCGGCGGACTGGCCCAACGCCGAGTCGATACAAAAATGCCTGCAGGAAGCCGACGGCGTCCTGCTAGGTGTCTTTAGCTATCTCGAGGTTGCAAAGCAGCAACGAGGCGACGAGATTCCACGACTGTTCCCAGGCTTTGTTATTGGGTCGAATGCGGGTGGCAGCTGGCAGAACAATGGACTAGGTCCTCGTGACGCCATCACCACCAACTTTCTCGAGGATGAGGAAGGCCTGGTTGAACCAAATGCCCTCCTGGATGGCAAGCTTCTGGAGCGGCTTGATGAGCTGAAAAGGATGGTGGTCTCGAGCATCCGTGAGCTGGATAAGAACCTGCTGGTTACGGACAAGATCATCACTCCCTACAAGCACGAAATGATTGGAAATGCTGTTTGCGCCGCCGGCAGCAAGGTACTGGATATGTTCAAGCCCTGGATTGCCATGATTGAATCAATCGACCTCTCGCTGCTGGACAACACGTTCCAAACGCCGCAACTTGCCGACTTTAGCACCAACAAGCAGAGTTTATATGATAATATCTCTGATTTGATTCTGGGCTGTCAAGCAGTGGCTGGTCCGTTGGCGGACGAGTGGTCAGAGGTGAGGGGTCAAGCTCTGGAGGAACGGCTGGAGTATGTCCGAAACTGCGCACGAGCACTGGAGACGAACTCATCCCATATCGGATTCTCGCTCCAGCTTCTTTCCGAGCAGGTTTCGATTGTCTTGCAGCAGCAGGCCGAGACGCGCATGCGGGAAGAAGTGCCCACGCGAGAGCAACCAAGAAGGATGGAGACCATGCCATATGAGCGACCGCATCAGCGGACAGAGTCGCTGTCGCGGCCTGTCAGACCAGGAATGCCTATGGGGTCGCAGTCGTTTACTGAAGGTGACACCATGATGACGACTAACCCGTACCGGAAGGATGACAAGCTTAAGAAGTTCTTTGGAGAAGACCCTACCCCGGTGCAGCAAACGTTGATCGACGACACCCCCGAGTTCTTGAGGCTGGACCACGATGTCGACCTTTCCTGGGACCTCAAGACCCAACCGCCAACGGTCAAGGGTGGTTCCCTGATGGCCTTGGTGGAGCAACTTACACGGCACGACAAGCTCGACGCCAACTTCAACAACACCTTTCTTCTTACCTATCGGTCGTTCACATCAGCACGAGAGCTGTTTGAGCTTTTGGTGAAGAGGTTCAACCTGCAACCGCCAGAAGGACTGACCCAGCCCGAGTATGACCAGTGGACAAACCAGAAACAAAAACTGATCCGCTTCCGCATCGTCAATATCTTGAAAAACTGGTTCGACAACTTCTGGATGGAGGACCCAAGCGAGGAAGCGACGAAGCAGCTGTTGCGGGATGTTTACAACTTTGCCAAGGACACGGTCAAATCCACCGAGACACCCGGTTCGGGTCCTCTGATGACGGTACTCGACCAGCGACTGAATGGCAAGGAGGTGGGCGCCCGCCGCATGATTCAGACGGTCAACCAGAACACGCCAGCTCCCATCATGCCAAAGAACATGAAGAAGCTCAAGTTCCTCGACATCGACGTTACCGAGTTCGCCCGCCAGCTCACGATTATCGAGTCCCGTCTGTACGGCAAGATCAAGCCAACCGAGTGTCTGAACAAGACTTGGCAGAAGAAGGTTGGAGAGGGAGAGCCAGAGCCTGCTCCGAACGTGAAGGCCCTAATTCTTCATTCTAATCAAATGACCAATTGGGTGGCTGAGATGATCTTGTCACAAACCGACGTGAGGAAACGCGTCGTTGTCATCAAACACTTTGTGGCGGTTGCCGACAAGTGCCGTGGGCTCAACAACTTTTCGACCCTCACATCCATCATCTCCGCCTTGGGTACTGCGCCTATTGCCCGCCTCAAGCGGACATGGGATCAAGTGCCGCAGCGCATTCACGCCACCCTGGAGACGATGCGCAAGTTGATGGCCAGCACCAAGAACTTTGGCGAGTACAGAGAAGCGCTGCACGCCCAGCAGCCCCCCTGCATTCCCTTCTTTGGTGTTTACCTGACCGACTTGACCTTCATCGAGGACGGCATCCCGTCCATCATCAAGAAGACTAACCTCATCAACTTTGCCAAGCGAGCGAAGACGGCCGAAGTGATCCGGGACATTCAGCAGTACCAGAATGTGGCTTACTCGCTCCAGCCGGTCCCCGAGCTCCAGGATTACATACTCAGCAACATGCAGCAGGCGGGAGACGTGCACGAGATGTACGACAAGAGCTTGCAGATTGAGCCGCGCGAGCGGGAAGACGAAAAGATCGTCAGGTAGTACCGTCCTTCTTTTCGCCCACACCCGAATTATTTCCTGTTTGGCGTTTTCAAGCCGACTTCTTATGCCATGAGGCAGCAGTTTATTCCGTACTAACGCTTTGATCTTTTGTTTTGCAGAGTTTTGGCCGAGTCTGGGTTCCTATGAAGAGCGAAAGGGGGATGCGATATACTTGACCTC
Organism: Podospora anserina S mat+; assembly: GCF_000226545.1. NCBI lineage: Eukaryota > Fungi > Ascomycota > Sordariomycetes > Sordariales > Podosporaceae > Podospora > Podospora anserina. Next base: position 2,109,568 of record NW_001914854.1, read on the forward strand.
TACAGTTTTACGACGGGCTTCTACGGTGCGAATGTCGATGTTGGGACGGTACATGGATCATGGACGGTCGAAATGTGTGGATATTCATGTACTGTACGACAATGGGGTCCAAGGGCGGGATGATGGAGCTGTCGATTGTATTTGACAGGGTTTTCTGGGAGCTCCTGGAGTTCGATTTCGACGTCAAGAGAGAGGGTGGGGGCGCTTGGGGTCACTTATAGGAGTCTGCCGAACCGGGATAAACCCATCTCGTCGACCGGGAAACCGTGCGAGAAGACTGGACGCCAAGGAATCCCCGAGTCGACCCTGGAACGACGACAATCTTGCAGCTCCGGCGATGAACCGCACCGACGACCGACCGAGCGAGGCCAGAAAGGAGAGGAAGAAACAAACTTGAAGGGCAGGCAGCTTTGGAGGACTGCCATTATCTTGGTGGGAACCGGGGCAACAAACTCATATATGGGCAGCATGGTTATGGCATGGGATTGGGTCGGGAAGAGTTATTTTATATGGCCAAGAGAAAAGGGTATATGGTGGGAGGGGGATTCCAAGGCCCCAGGCAAATTTGAAGGGATATGGACATATGGGAGGGCTGGAGGGCTGTGTGTGTATCTGCTGTGTGTGTATCTGCTGTGTGTGTATGTGTGTGTGTGGGATATGTGTATGTGTCGAATTTTAGCAGGCACATTCATGGATTTTTTTTCGGCCATCTTGGGAGCAGAGGGCAGACAAGGGGAAGGGGAAATAGATGATGGTTCATTTGCTGATGAATGGGGGGGGGGGAGGGGGGGATTTAGCTATCGGGATTTAGAAAGCTTTAATCTGCTTCATACTGCTACCACTACTTGATGATTTATGGATGATGTAGACTTAGTGTGGGATATTGCAGTCTTCTTTTCTACAGTCATCATTTCATGCTTGTGAACTGATGACTCTGGAGTTTGTTGGTCATGAGAATCAGGAGTTGAGTGAATGAGTGAGTGATAAACTTGAACCGAGGTTAAGCAGCCAAGGATGTTGAGGTCGGCCCGGATGCTACCTACCCCAGATTGATCACCATGGCTCGCATGCAGTTGACAGGCCGTGTTCATGCCGCTCGCTGTCTGCTTGCATGGCCACGAGGAGGTACGTAGCCAATGATGTTGTGTTGTCAGTAATGAGGGGACTTTAGAGGGGTTTTCGGGCGTGCATTCGGGAGGGATGACTTCCGCTCGCGCGGTTTCTCTACACAAAGCATGTGAAAAAGGGGCGGGTGACTGGGGAGAAAAGCCGCGACTTGTAACCTGAGGTTAGACGTGTAGTGGTAGGTTGTGTGTTTGTGCAGTGCTCGGTTGAAGTACCGATACTTGTTTTTTTTTCCTTTTTTTTTCCTTTTTCTTTTTTTTTAAAAAAAACCATCAGGGTCATGACTGCGACCCATAGGCAGCATCATTCATCTACCTTTCTTCAAAGTTGGTTTCTAGAAAGGGGGTATGGGATGAGGTAAGCACCCCTTTTACCATCTTGTTATGTTATACCGCCTCATGGCTCATTAATATCTATATTTCATCCCTCGTATACATACATAGGTACATACATAGGTAACAAGTAGGTAAAGTCAACGTCAGCTATATAGCTCTTGTCCTTTGAGCAAATCCCATCATCGCTCATCCCCGTTCATTATGTATACACCACACCTTATATTCCCCCCCATCATCAAACCCCACCATCACCTCTTCTTCCTCAACTCCCCCTTCGGCGGCAAAACCCTCACCACCCCCTGCCCCACGCTCTCCCAGACACTCCCCCCCACCCTCCCGGGCAACCTCCTCCCCCTCAACCTCTGATCGACGAGCCACATCCCCACCACAAACTCCTCCCGTCCCAACGCCCCCTTCCCCCCCCGATCAACCAACCCCCATATCTCGGCCAACTCCTCCCTCGGCAGCCGACTCCTGTCCCAAATATCCCTCACCACAACATTAACAACCAACTCTGCCTCCTTCGTCCCAGCCTGTGCCCTCCCTTCCTCATCATCATCCTCCCCACCGGTAAACCCCCACCCCGACCTCATAAACAACCCCTTATTGCTCGCCCAAACAGCCTCATACCTCCTCCTCTGCCCTGCCGTAACCTCATCCCTCCACCTCGATCTCGACCCCTCGTGGTGAGCGTGGTTCCTCCGGCCGGGTATGTGATGACCGAGCACCTTTCCCTTTCGGTGGGCGTGCCTGTGCATTTTCCTTCTGGCGTCTTCGTCATCTGACAGAGACGTGGGGGGTTGCCGGAGGGTGGTGAGCATTCCCGTCCGTTTTGGGGAGCGACTTCCCGATTTGGAGTTGCCACTGCGATGAGGCGTCAAAGAGTCGACTGTTCTTTGCGGAAGGGAAGCGTTGTGGGATTTATCGTTGTGATGGTAATGGGGGTTATGGCGTCTGGAAGGAGGAGGGATGGGGGGTGGTGCTAATGGGGAGGGGGTTAGTCGGGAAGAAGCCAAGTTGCTGGCTACGATGGCGTTGGTGAGGGAGTCGAGGCCGAGGTTGGGGGTTGATAGCCTTGGTGCTGAAGGCCGGCGTGGTGGTGGGGAGGAGGCTGGGCGGCGACGGGATTTAGGTGGTTTGGGTGCTTGTTTTGATTGTTGTTGTTGTTGTTGTTGTTGTTGTTGTTGTTGTTGTTGTTGTTGTTGTTGTTGTTGTTGTTGTTGTTGCTCTTGGGGCTTGTTGTCTTGTTCTTGAGGGGTAAGTTCCTCAACTTCTTCCGGATCTGGTTGCTGAGCTGAGGATGCTGAGACGAAGCTGTCATCAGAAGACATTGAGCACTCAGACACCCGACGCATGACTGGCGCTGCCGGGACTGGCCTCTGCTCAACCACATTGGCAGTTTGCTTCTCTTCAGGCCTGGCTTCCTCCATACTGGCCGACCGGATAGCAGTAACCTCAACAGTAGGTGTTTTCGTATTCTTGTCACTGGTCTTCCTAGCAGGTGGTAGTGCCGGGGGTTCCAGTTTTGCCGTCTTAGCAACCCTTCTTGGTTGAGGAGAGACAACTTGTGTAGAAACAGCAGGGGAAGAGAATTTCGAAGGAGGCGTGCCAGGACGCTTTATCTCATGACGCTCAAGCTTTGACTCACCTTCAGCTTTAGGCTTCTCAGTAGACTCGGGCGTCTTTTTAGGCTTAGGCTTCGGTTTTGGTTTAGGCTTTGTCTTGGTCTGTTGTTCGTCCAGCACTTCCTGTGTCTGCCTTTCACCGGCCGGCCCAGGGCTCCTACCCCTCGGTGACAGCGAGGGTGATACCTTTTGCTGCCTAGGTGTGGGCGCGTCCCTCTTCTTAACAGGGTCAACATCCTCCCCACCCTTGCTTTCAAACAGCGACACCAAAGACGTCGTCGGCATTATCGACTCGGTATCCAGCGCATCCACCGACTTCGGACCTAAACTCGGCGCCATAGACAACACGCTCGCAGCTCCGGTGCTATGTCCCCTGCTCCTACCCGGACGGGTCTGGGTAACACCATTGTTGTTTGCCTTTTGGTTCGTGTTCGGAATCGGAGAAGTAGACCTGCTGGCGGCGAGCGTGGCAGCTATAAACGAGGCAGACGATTGCTTCCCGCCATCCCCAGCATTACTCCTGCCCGCCCCCGGTGGTGACAACAACGGCGTGCTGCTGGTACCCGGGCTGATCCCCCCCCCACTGCCCGCATGTAGATACTGAGCCACTCTCTGAGCCACCAGCCCATCATCATCCTTTTCAATATTATCCTCCCTAACCCCCTGATTACTCCAACTACCCCCCGTCTCCTGCCTCCCAATCTCTAGTCTCCCAGAAGCACTGTGCGCCACCGAACTCGCCCGCGATCGTGTCTGTGAAACAGAGGCATCTCTCGCGGCATGATTCGCCGCAAGGAAAGCCCCGTTCCCGGCCCCGGCCCCGGTTGTTCTCGTCCTCGTAGTATTGTTCTGCGTCGTGTTTCGATTCGGGGATATCGACGTCTGTTTCGTCTCAGCAGCGTTCTTATTATTCGTAGCGGCGACAGCCTTTTGGGCGTTGAAAGCAAGAGTTGCGCCCTTCAAGGCGGCCGAGAGAGCAGCCGCATTATTGCTGTTGTTGGTACCGCTTTTTGTAGGGAGACCGCCGCCTTGATTTCGAGTCGGTGAGGTCGACATTTAGGATGTCTCTTAAATCTCGATAGGCCCGTGGAATGGTAAAGCTTCGCCCCCCCTCCCCTCCGGTTAAGGACCGGATAATGTTTCAGTCTTGCAGCGCGCGGCGGGACAAAGCCGGTGTACCTATCCTTCTTAGCTGCCAGCCCGGGGCATCGAATCAGTTCAAGGGAAATGTAATGGATGTCAATGTCGTAGGGAGGTGTGTTTTGTACGAGGGAAAGGATTAGGAACAGGCAGACAGCAGCTCCGAAAGGAACATTCGCATCAATGGGTTGAGGTGCGGCTGATGACGAATGTAAATACGTTTCATGGGGTGACGAAACAGCAAGCACAGGGCCGCCCTTTCGCGCTGTCAGGGACCTGCTGAAAGCGCGCCAGAGACCCCGGGAGCTGAAGCCAAGAGCTGCGCGTCTTCTGTAAGGCTCCAGCGAGCTAACTGATGCCCCGCTAAAGAGGCGCGTTCCAGAAGTTTAGGCCCGCTAGGGTGACCGATGTAACTGTCGCTGACAGCAAGGCTAAAATGTTGAAGATCGCAAAAACGGTGGAACTGATGACCGTAAATCCAAGGTTGTCACGACTGCACATAAATCTGACTGATATAGACATATATATTGCAAAGTTAAGAATGCCAGACCTAATGCACCAAAGGATAAAGATATATGACGATCAGCCTCTAGTATTCAGGGCATATCGAAACGATAATAACTCCCCCTTATACAAACGCCAGCCATTTACAAATAGGTATCCATCCATCTTATCACCGAACTCCCATCCAACATATTCGGTGTTCCCATTCCCTTACTCCCAGCCATCAATCCCATCTCGTGTTCTTTCCCATTGCTGGACCCAAACCATCAAAGAATACATATAACAATATACATGAACCCCCCTTCTGATACAAAGTTTTGACCCGCACCAAGCTGAAAAAGCCAAAGAAGCAAAAACCGAAGAAACCCATCAGACAGGAACCAAACCCATCCGACAGTAAAAAGCAGTTCATAAAACAAGTACCCCTCGAATGAAACCCAAACCTTCCCTTTTGCCCAAATCCAGCCCTCTCGCTCACTTAAAAAGCATCCTCATCAGTCCACTCACTCCCCCCACTCAAAATCCTATTTCCATCCTCATCCACAACAACATTCCCAGCACGTTGCTGCGACGACGGCGGCGGAATCCCCCCACCATTCCTCAACTTCTGCACCCCCCTAATAGTCCCAAACCCCCCCGCCTGCTGCGCCGCCCTAACCTTGGCATAATACGCCTCGGACACATCCACCTCCGGCTCGCTCGTATCATCATACGTCTCCCAGTTCTCCGACCCCGACACCCCGCTAACAATAGTCGACGTGTCCGACACCTGCCTCTGCTGTGCTGCTGCCGACTGTGAATACTGCAGCGGACTCCTCGACGGCGGCTCATAGCTCTGCCTCGTCGACGACGACGACGAATCATACTCTCTCTCCCTCGTCGAGTTCTGCCTCGATGGCGGGTTATACTCCCTCGTCGGCGGCCTGCTGCTATCGTCCGTGTGATTCGTCTGTCTCGAAATGGTGGTGTATTCCCTGCTGCTCGGCCTGCTATCGCTGCTGTTCTGGGAAGAATACCTGTCCCTCTCGTCATAAACATCCTCGGGCTGGACCTGCCGCACAATGCTGACACTCGACCCCAGCTTCATCGAACTCCTAAAAGATGGCATCGTCGTCGGTGCCTCCATTTTCAGCTCGGGAGCCGGCATCAAATCCCTCATTTTCGGCGGTGGCGCTCTCATGACAAGCCTCAGACTTCCAGTCGCACTACTAACCGAATCCGATGCTCGAGGTCGCTCCGGGGAGTTGTTTCCGTTCCTAAGGTTTGAGAGCGGCGGTCGGGGGTGGCTAACCGTGCTTCCGCGGATCGGACTGCCCTTGCTGATGACTGTATTAGCTGTGACTGTTGCCGCCCTGGCCAGAGTTGGTTTGGTGGTGGTGGTGGTGGTGCTCGCCGTGGTGGGGGTTTTGTTTCCGTTCCGCTGCGGGTTCGGTTTGTTCAGGCTGCCTACGCTTTTGGCGCGGGAGAGGGTGCTGTTTGACCTGGAGGTGCCCGGGGTCGCAGCGGTGGGCGCTGCCGAGGCGTTGGCTGGTGTCTTCGACCTGGGGCCGGGGGTCGGTTTGGGGGGATCTTCGAGTTCGATGACATCCAGGTAGCGCTCTCCGTGTACAAGGAATGGTCGGCCGTAGTCGTCTTCCCACTTCTCAAGGCCTTTGCGGAGCTCGGCGATGACCTTGGGGAGGTCCTTGGCGATGCGCTTTCTCATCTTCTCTTCGCGCAGTAGCTTGCCTGGGTCGCGTCTCTCGCCTTTCTGTCCGCGCATCATTAGTCTGGAAGAATCCTGGGCTGAAGCGGCAAGCTCGTCTCTTTCTTGAATGAGGGACTTGTGCTTGTCAACGAGAGCCAGAGTAGGAGCTCGTTGCTCTTTGAGGACCTCGAGCCGAACGATTTCGCGTTCGTGGGCCTCAAGAAGAGCATCGCTGTAGACATCGGAGAAGGCTGGCGTGAACTCGAGCATTTCCTCCTCAGAAAGATACAGGGTGTCCCAAAGTTCCTGAAGCTTCAGACGAGCATCCTCGACAAAGATGTGAAGGTTTTGCCTCTTCAGCTCATTGAGGCGCGCAAGTTCCTCCTCGAACTCGTTAATCTGCCGGATTCCGCAGCCGCGGTTGCTGTTGAGGAACGCCTTACGGTCCGCCTCATCAACCTCGAGCCTCTCCCAAAGACCCTCAACAGTATCTTTGAGGTCTCTAAGACGTCTTTCGCGGTTCTCCTTCTCTTTCAAAAGCTTGTCCCTCTTGGCCTTCAGACGAGTAAGATCCTCCTGGTGAAGACCAAGCTGCTCGGGGGCATCGCGATAATACTTCACTATCGCATTATCTGTTTGCGCTTGGGGGGTTCCCAGTTCAGCCCAGAGCTGGATGATATTCTCACCCAAGCCCTTGACAGTTTCCACGCGGTGCATGTACTCCTCATACACACGAGTAAACTCAGCATCCAACTTGTCCACATACTTGGGTGATAAGTCAAACGTTGGAGGAATTGATTGATCTGGCGCGGTGGGCGGCAGCTCAATCTTGACAAATGATGGTTCAAGATGTGACGAGTAAGACTCGAGCGCTTGAACAAGTGCTGTCACATCATTAGCTGCAGTCACACACGTGGCATGGTGTTGTGAGGCACTTACTCTTGACCTGTTCGAATCGCTCTCTATGCAGCCGACTGACTTGATTTTGCTTTTTTTCGAGAACTTTGAGACACCTTGTGAGTGGATAAGTGATTTTCATGTCCTCGTCCTCATAGCGGCGCGATGTGCTGTCGTCTAGGGAAGCCTCCATTTGCCGGATGGTGGTCATCATTTTTTGCGCTTGCTCAATCATCCCCTTCTTTTCAGATGTGACAAGTCGCACTTGATTGTTGAGTGCCTCGGAGAGCGCAGAGAAGAGCTGATGTGATTTTGGTTAGTGAACATCTGCGATCGGGCCGCAATTGAATGCGCATACCTCTGCCTCTCGCGACTCGCGCTCATGGCTGGAGACTCCAATCTCGTCAAACAGGCCATGCAGCTGGCCAATTATTGTATTGACCTGCTGGGCCAGATAGCTGGTGTCCATCGTGGGGGGGAGGTGAGGTTGTCGTCAGGATGCGCAGTGGGTTGTAGATCGGATGCCTGATGAAGCGACTCCAGTGGAGATGATTGCTAGGGGCAGTCGGTAATGCTGCTGTGTTGTGGTAACGAGTGTACAGATGATGTCGGTCGTGGCGGGGTGTGCCATCCAGCGCAATGCAGAGCAGAATGACGTGCAGCGGCAGCAGTTGGCCTGGGGTGTCGTGGCCTTGCAGCTGTTTACAAAAGTCGCTATTGTACCTGGTGGGAATAGTAGTGGCAGCGTCGGCGCATCGCAAAAAAGTGAAGATGTCGAGATGAAAAGAGACGGGATTGATCGTGTGGAGTTTTGCGGCGAGGCCGGTCGATCAGCTCTTGTTGCTCACAGGTCGCGGGGAAAGCGTCGTCAGAAAGAAAAGAGGAGAACAAAATGAAAGTCGAGCGAGACAGGAAACGGCAAAGTGCGAAACACTGCGTCTTGTTTCCAGGAATCACCTGCAGAAAGCGCTGCACCTCGTAATCCTGGTTCGCGCTCCCGCCCGTTGTCAGGGCAACGTCTGCCTATATCCGTGTGTTTGGTTGGGTGGAGTTTCAGCCGTTCAGGAGGCCCCGCCTGAACTTCCCTGTTCCTGACGACCATTTCGCATCTCTACCCCGCTCCCAAGGCGCATCGAGTCTTGATTTCGCTCATTTAGCGGACGTCTATGAGCAAATCCGGGGGATCTGAACATGGGAACGGCTTCTAGAGATGCTTGTTGGCTTTCCAGATCCAACATTTCCTTGAATCAGTTAAACAAGATGGCTGGGGGTTAGTGGGGTTTAACATCTCTCTTAAGCGCCCTAAGGGGGGCTGTCAGCAATGCACACAGCTTCCAACTGCAGCTTTCTCAGCTTATTACTATTCCCGGCAAGTCCTCGGTCAAACGACTCGATATGCACCTCGTTCCGAGAGCATTCAAAGGGAGCGAGCGATAAGCACAGCCTTTCGCCAGATCTTGACACCATCGCGCGAGCGGCAATGGGTAAGCCGCTGTTGCTCTGCCTCCGAGATGTAAGGGCGTGTCAAGGTAAAGAGATCACAATCACCGGACGAGACAGACGACCTTCCTCTTCCCCTTGCATCCTCAACTGTGGATATCCGCCGTTTAGACCCGCAACATCTCGGCCGGTTACTTGAGGGACGCATATGATCTCGAAATACGAGTTCCCGGACAAGCGGACACGACCAACCTGGAGAACAACCGGAGCCTCAAAGAGTCATTCTGCTTAACACCAATAGCATCAATCTCGGTTTCTAGTCACTTCCGGCCATTGTCACACCGTCCGGAGACGGCAGCCGGAGGAGATGATTTCCGTGTGTCCTCCCGTTGCCAGAGCATCGGTTCGTGAGGTGGACAAGATGAGAGGTCGCAATAGAAGTCTTCTGGATGCGGTGCGTTCAGGGTCAGCGGCCGCATCAGATTCCGTCGACGCAAGCTCACTGCTATTGGGGCTGCTGAAGCGGTGGGAGTTGGCTAAATTGTTCGACACAAACTGGCCGGTATGGTCCAGAGCAACGTCGTTTCTGGGACGAACGAACCTCCGCGGCATCAATCGCACAGACCACATCGACGTTGCTTGGGATGGGATGGAGGCATATATGCCCGTACCTGCAATATAGGGGTCGTCTTTCAACCTCAGATGCAGTTCTCGGCGCCTCCTCAAGACACGGAAGCTGTGCAACCTAGACTCTCCAACGCATGAGATGGATGACTGTTGACGTCCCGAGTCCTTCTTTTTCTCTGGATGCGACCCCTTGCCGGCAGTTCTCCCCCACACAGGAGATCTGGGTCAATGCCATGCGGTCTGTGCGTTGACGTCTTCCTCCCTTTATCGTTTTGCACACGTCCCTGCATGAGGTGAGAAGGCACGATCTTGAGAAACTCCGTAGCCAAACAAAGAAGCTGCTAAAAAACAGCCAAAGGTAAGAAAGGCAGTCGCGAGCCAACCAGATCAGGCGTCTCCCCCCCACCATCACTCCTTCCTCTGCCCCTGAAAGCCACTCTCAAGCCTCGTTGCCTCTTGCCATATCTGGATGCTTTAACATAGTAAAGAGATCTCATTGGCCAGACCGAAAATATCCTGTCATAGCCATCGAGCCGCAATTCTGGCGAGTTTGAGAAAGAGCCTTCCTCCATCTAACTTTGACTGTTATCCGCCATCCTCATGGTCCAGAACCCAGACAGGTCCTGGCAACTGCCGATTTCCCCAGATTCTGTGCCGATCATTGTTACTTCTCTCGCCAGAGTGCTCTTGTGGTCTTCCTGCTTCGCATGACAGCCCGGTCCCTGTTGAGAGTCATTCGACTGAACTTCTACCGCTGTTTGATCAGCCACCGCCGCAATCAGACGACGTAACGTCACCCCATATTCAGACGATCTGGAAGAGTAGATTGTCTTCTCTGTTCTTTCTTCTCTTGTCAACCTTGTGCTCGATGGTTTCTCTGGATCCTACACTCGGGGCTTTCTCCGTCAGGGTGAGGACCGGTCTTGGCCATGTTTATCCGAGCCGCTGGTGTGGTCGGGAAGACTCCATATCCTACAGTCAAAGGCTCAGGGTGAGTGGTGAATGGTTTGTCTATCTTTTATCTACCGAGAAATAAATCGGTGGCTACGGCACCACATGTGCACTTCAACACTGGATGTTGACTTCGGGAACTATGAGACCCTCGACCGTTGATCTCATATCTCTTTTCTTGTCATGCTACCACTGAGCGGCCATGTCCGATATTGCCACCCAGCTCGAAACAGATGGGTTCAGCCCGTGACTTTTAACTATGCCGGCCGTTAGCCGGTACCTTCACCACTTCACCTTTGCCTGGCGAGATCTACTGCAGAGTCCATCTTGATACACCAGACAGTTTATCCGGCCGGGAACTTGCATGTGAGTCGCACCAAGAGACGAGACGAGACACACTCTCAGATCGACGTACAGCATCTCTTTTTCCTCTCCAGTCCACTATCCGGCCTCTACCGAAGCCAGAGCCATTCGAGAGAAGCTGGACACGGCACAGTGTTGCCCGGAAGAAGGCCATGATGTGTTTCCTTGACGTCGTCGACATCCCGTCTCTGCTCAGACTGGGGGGAAGTCGATGGCTTATATCTGGGGGAATATCCCGTCCTGTTTTGATATCTCGAGTTTCTATCCTTTTGAGTATTCAGCAGTGTCTCTCTTTTGGCGGTCTTCTTCTCACTCTCCTAATGGAGATTCAACCCACATTTTATATCCCATTGATTGTAATGAGATAGCACCTCCACCTTGCTTTGCGTCATGGACGCCTCTTCACTTCTTGCCCTGCCGACTTCGCCGGCACCATCTTCGCTACAGATCTTTGCGCTCTTTATCAACTTTTTCTTTCCGGTGTTGGCTTTTATAGTGGTTTCCGTCAGGGTGGCGGGCAGGGTGGCCAGCAGCCAGTTTTCCATGGATGATTGGCTGGTCTGCATTGCCATGCTGATGTCGGTCACAGAGACGGTCATCAGCTTCTTTTGTACATGTCCCCTCGCTATTTTCCTGCTATGGCAACAACCACTAACTGACTCTTTTTCTGTCCAAGTCATCAAAACAAACTTCATCGGCATCCCCATCAGCCAAGTCCCACCCCACGACCCTACTCAGGGTCTTATCTGGGCTTATGCCGTGCAGATATTGTACAACCCCATCCTCGCCCTCGTCAAGTCATCTGCGCTTATTTTCCTGTCTCGATTGTTCGGCCAAAAAGACGGCGTCAGACGGTTTCTGCTCTGGCTCAACATTGCCAACATCTCCCAGATGGTGGCTGTCTTTTTTGCTATCACGTTTCAATGCCTACCCATCGCCTTTAATTGGGTTCTCACTACTAGGGGTGGTAGGTGTGTTGACCGCCGGGTGCTATACACTTGCACGGCCGTAATCAACATCGTCACCGACCTCCTGATCTTGGGGACGCCGATTTGGATATTTTCCAAGCTGAAGATACCGAGACGGACAAAGATGGCGTTGTTGTTTGTTTTTTTGTTGGGGTTTTTGTATGTGACCTCCCTCTTCTCACTTGGTTATCTTGTGTGCTGACCTGGGTTGTGGTGAAAAAGAGTAACCATCACCTCCGTCGTCCGCCTCGTCTTGCTGGTTCAGGGATTATTCAACCTTACTGCGCTGTCTGATCCGACGTCGAACGTCGGGTTTGTCACCTCTGCCATTGAGACGAACCTGGCGCTTATTACCGCTTCTGCCCCGGCGTTGAGGCCTATATTTCGGAGGAGGGAGAGGGGTGGGTGGTTAGGTCGATCCACCATCGCCCCTGCGACAACCAATGGAGCTCCTGATTTGGAATCAGGGCAGAAATCGGTTGGTTGGGACAAGGCTAATAGATCGTCCTCCCCTGCGAGGAGTGTCAGGGCTAAGTTTGGACGTGGCGGGAGTAAGTTGTCTCGAGGAGGGAGGGCGAGAAGAGGGGGGAGAGGAGGGAAATTACGGCCTATCATCACCAGGGTCATCACGACGACCGAACAGCAGCAGGAGCTCCGGAGTTCGAGCCCGAGGGAGAGCGAGGAGCAGACGATGACGAGGAATGGGATTATGAGGGTTAGTGATGTGCAGAGGGAGATTGAGGAGATTGCTATTGGGTTGGCGAGGACTACGACAATGACGAGTAGGGGGTCGATGGAGGAGGAGAGGGGGAGGACAAGGGAGAGGGTGGTGGTTTATAGTGAGAGTATTTATCCGGAGTATGTTCCTGATTTATTACCTGGTGATGATGGGGGGAAAGAGTTGGATTTGAGGGTGAGGGATGAGGAGAGGAGGTATGATGAGGGGAGGGTGTCGAGGAGGTATGGGGTTGTTACGCCTAGGGCTGGGGTGACGCCTACGGGGAGGGGTTGGGAGGGGAGTGGGCGGCCTTTTTAGGGGGGGTGTTGAGCGCCTCTGTTTTCTTCTGTTTTGGGTGGTTTGCTTTGGATATGGTGTTTTGGTGTTTGGGAAGGGTTGGGGCTGGGTTTGTCATTTTGGACTATGGTTCTGGGAGGGGTTTATGGCTGGGGAAAATGGCTTGTGTGTGTTAAATACCACTTTCATTTGTTCATTTATCCGAGGTAGTGTGTAAATAGCTTTCTGGGTACTGTAGTTTGTGTACTCTACATCTTATGATCATAAACTTCCTAGGACTGACTAGTCACACCATGACAACTTCGCGCAGAAATTAGTCTTGACACAATACTTTTAAACAATTGAAGGGTCAAAATGGTCTCTCAGACGATACTCCGAAACACGAGGAAAGTTGTTTCACGGGTGAATTTTCTTGAAAGACCCTTTCACTGTGCCGTCCGTGCTTTATGCAAAAGCTGATGGTTTATGCGTCCCGCTTCGGGTAGGGGGATAAGGGTCTGACATGTTTGGCGATGAAACGTGGGAGTTTCCTGTGCCCGTTCACCCATCCGCTTTCAGGGGTTGCTACTGGTATTTGGAATAGAGGATGGTGAGTAGTTTTCATGTGGGTGGAAACGTTGATAGAGTTGAGGTTTGATATTGTTCTGCTGCTGTTCTAGGCAGTTGCGGTCTTGGTTTCACAAACCAGCTATCTGGAGTATTTACCTTGCCTTTGTTTCCAAAATCAAGTTTGGTGTTTAAGTCTTATTATACAGCCAAATGTGTTTATAGGGACCGCAAGTAATTTGGATGAAGAGCATTGAAAGCAATGGCATGTGTAGGGTTTTGGGTGGTGTTGATATATGGGCCAAGATTGTTCGAGAAGCAAGTGGTCTAGCAGTCGTTGGGTTCTGATTCTTTGGAGAACTTGCAAAAAATGTTAATTTGGGTAAGCAGGCACCTTTGTTCTTTTCTGATTGTCAAGGCCAGAATCGATCTAGTGTATGCAGTGAGCTTTCTTTCTCGCTCATACTTGAGGGGTGACTGTGGCCGGTCATGGCTTCAAGACAGCCCTGTGGTAGTGAAGATATTTTCTCCGAGTTTGAGATAGTTTCCCCGAGTTTGAGAGACTTCCAAATGACTGAAGGCTTTCAGCGCTTACTCTGATGTGCAACAGCATTTACAAATCAATATCCGGCCACTTCTTTGCTTGTAGTAAACCACCAGCTGTAACCGATTTCAAGGAGTTTTCCGGCTTGGCTTCAGTCAGTAGTTTCCGTATAAAGCAGGTAGTGATCAGCCCTGGCAGCCCCCCTGAATAGACTACTCCATAAGGAAAGTCACAACAACTCTGTCTCACTTAACCTTATCCAAACTCAACTGCCGACCTTCTCGAAGCCTTCGCTGCAACGAAACTCGGCCGGTCATCAAGGTTCAAACATCACCACCTTCTCACCTCAGATCCCGCCTATTCCTCCCCGATCCTCTCAACCCCTACCCATGCACACTGTTGGTATGCAACGAGAATAATCAGGCTTACTCCCCCCTCTTGGCGGCCTGATATTTTCTCTTGGTACTGCCGAAGAGCACACGTACACACACACCACCTGATATTGTCGTGATAGGTCTCCCCAAAGAGGCAGTCTGTCAACAATGCTTTATCAGCGGGTATAAACGGATGGACTCGGTCATCCAAAGCAGAAGGACGATAACATCAAAACATGTCCACTCTGTTATTGAATTTGGGAAAAACTCCACAAACCAATCCGAAAAATAAAAAAGTGGAGATGATGGAAGTTGGAAGGTTTCGTAGAAGTCTTCTCGGACACAAAAAATGCGCATGTGGAGCCTCCTCTTCACCACTCACCGTGGTTTGCAGGAAGACATCGAACATTTTTTTTTCGAAACACGATACGACAGCCGCATGTGCGTGGGGAGGGTGAAGGGAGGGAGGTTGGTGGTATCGTCTGTTTTTGCTTTTTTCTTGCAGCCCAACGTACGTCCCTTGCCCTAGCGTCAGGCGGGCAAACGGACGTTTTGTTCCCATGGTGTCTGTAGCGACGAGTAGCTGCTTGATTCTTCGGTTCCTTTTGCTCGCGTAGAGGGAAGTTCGGCAGGTTTGTGGGATGGTGTAAGCGGCGGGATGTCCAGATTAGGTTTTGCGGAGGGTTGTGGGCAGGAAAGCCAATTCTCTTGGAGTTGTTAGTTTGGGATGTCCCTCGTTGAGCCATGTCACGTTGTGTTCGTGGGGTGGATTTGGCTTGGAGGGGCAACTGGGATGGAGTTTGTTGTTTAAATGTGCCTGATGGATGTGTTGTCTTGTTGGAATTGGTGATACAAGAGAGTGATTTGGCTTGGGGTCGCCTGATATATTGTGTCAGCGGGTGACGTTCAAGAGGCTTTCTTCGTTGATAGGCGTTCGTCGATATCACAAGTCGAAAAGCCAAGAAGAGGGACACCAAAAAGTCACTCACAAGCGCGCAGACGATGCACCACCCCTGGTCGAATCGATCGTCATGGTATCGCGGACGGGCTGATGCACCCCGCATTCAAGTTCAATCCCCACGCGTCCTGTGGCCTATTCCGGATTAATAACAAGCCTTTAGCTCTCGATAAGGTGTGGTATCAGCATGTGGTCTTGATTGATCGAGGCGCATATGGCGGATATGGACGATGACGGCAGATAATTCCGTCCGGTTTGATCCTATCGCCGACAGATTGTGAAGCTGGAAGAAAAAACATCGCCATCTCAAACGAGCGTCCGAGGATGCCGAAATGGTCGTGGATTTGATGGGGAAATCAAATCCCCGAAATCTAGAAGGTGGAGTTTCGGGGTTCGACTCTTCTTCGAGAAGGTTTTGGCTGCCGAGGCACCTGGGGCACCCCGGGCAGCTTATCCGACGACGACCCCGTTGTAACATCGTGTCCATTTGCTCTATGGAAAAAAATGCCATACCAGACCATCCAGTTGTCCAAACTGCCAAAAACAGGTTCAAGTTGTTAGACAAGGGAGCAGTTGATGAGGAGTCACGAAAAGATAATCATGTGTGCCCAGTGATTAAGCAAGCCGAGATAGGAAGGCGGGCTGCTAGAGAGGCTGATCGTCTTGGCAGACGTGGGAGTTCTCTGTGTTACACACCACGACGGCGTGTGTGTAAATTCAAGAAGCCCGCGTCTGGAGATATCTATCCGTGAAGTTGTCTATTATGTGCAGGTTGGTGTCGTTGTATGCATATCAAAACGACGTTTCACGAAGCTTTTTGCCTTCCGGCGAGGTTCGAGATCCGATCAGTGCTATCGCCAGTTATTTTCCGAAGAGACTATCAATACTTCTTATCTATGATGTCTCACTGCCTGCCGTGGCAGCCTTCACGATGCGGTGAGACTTGATCCTTATCAATGACATGTAGCTGGTAGAAATATGTATAATTGGTGCCCTGCTCTCCCAGCCGTCTGCTGTCGTTTGTGACGGAAGTTGTACGAAACCCCCACATCCGTGAACAGGTGGAATTGTCAGCGGTGAGTGAGGCGTTCCGAGCGGTGCCTGTGTGCCTGTCTGACCACAGCTGCTGGCTCGTGTGCTTCAGACTGCGCCCGCTACGTCGACCCCCTTGGGTTTGGGTGATGTTGGGGTTGCCCAGCGATCTCTATTCAAAAAGTGTGGGTGTGACCTCCTCCGTATCTTGGAGTGCTTGGGCATGCGTGGGCAGCAAACCAGCAAACACAACACCCGACCCGGGCAGGCAGTTCCCAACTGGAAACGGTCCTTATCAGGGACTCCACCACCGCTGCCGCCAGCCATCTGACAACCGCCGCCGTGCTAATACCTGAGAGTATATAGCAAGCCGCAGCCCGCCACACGTTTCAACCTAGTTGTCTTTTTACCTATGTTTGATTATATACAGACCGAAGAAAAACACATACGGATATCTCGCTCAATCTACACCCCCGAATACTGCATCTGCTAGAAAGTTTGTAATCGAAGCCTGTCCATTTTCGGCAACTACCTTAGACTCAGGGACCCGTTCGATATTCCCCAGAAGACCGGGGACCACGCTTGCATAGCACCCACCTGAGCCAACCTGCATCCATCTGCCGCCCCTCAGCTTGTCCACACAGTGACGACAGAAAGCTTCTATCTCAAAACCGCCAACTTTCGATCCCAACGGCTCGACATCCCGCCGGCTCCGCAGCCTTTGAGCCAAATCACAGTTGCACCGCAAATTCAAGTCCCGGCTTGGTAATATCTCTTGACTCCCGCGGGACGGAACGTTGGAGCGCAAGCCTCCGAAGAAAAGCAGCAGCTAGGGTCCAAGGCAGCTCAAGACAGTGGATCTTTGGGCCTTCTCGTTACGTACTTTTACGTACTCGTTTCGCTGCCGGCACGCGAGACATTGGACCGCATCACAGGGTCTCCCGTGTGTCGTGGCATCCAGCGCTGACAAGCCCTGGAATTCGCTGGCCTTCTGTTGGTCGCCGACCACAGGGCAGCAGGTCAGTTCCTGAATACGGTCTAGCCGGGAATGCCCTGCGCAGCCGATCCGCACCGTCCGGCCAGCTGGAGTGGTACCTCGTTACCTCAGGGTCTCTTTGTCGTGTGCTATTAATGCCAAGGGCCGCCAACTCGACAGTATGATGTCTGCACGTTCCTATCTTGTTTCCAGGCACGCCTCGCCGCCCCAACCTCGACCTAAATCTACACCTACACCTACACCTATTCCCACCTCCCACCTCCGATCCTCTTCTTCTGCGCCTGCGCCTACACCTACGTCCATCCGTTCCATAGCTGAGGAATATGAACGCTTCCCTCAACATCCTACACCAGTCACCGTCAGCAACAGCAGCCGTGTTACCGCTCCCGCCATGCCCTCCAAGCGAAGAGAGACCAGTAGCCTTGGGTCCTCTGCCCTGAGCCCTCCTCGAACAACCACTACGATTTCTCGTCCTACAACCCCATCGACTCCTGTTCAGATTCCATCCAGGCCAAAGTCTCGCGATACCCTTCGTCCCCAAAAGCCACATCGCCACCATGGCGACCGAAGGCACAACTCGGCGTCGCACCGTCCCAGGGATGGACACTCACCAGATGCCATTCCGCCATCTGTTGCTGCGCTGCTTGCCATCACGAGCATTCCACCGCCTAGGCAGACCAGGAGTGTGAGGCAGGCCAAGATGGAGAAGCGCATGACTGTTGAGTCCATCATCGAGAGAGCCCAAGAATCCGAGAAGGAACTCAGCTTGTCCTTGAGCAAGAGTCCATTAGATTTGCTGCTGATGTCACCCGAGGATCTCGAGGCGGAGTCAGACAGCATGTCTTATTGCGAGAGCTCGATGGGTTCGGTTCTGTCGACGAGGACTGTCTCTCTGGAGTCTATGCCATCTCTTTGCAACTCTTACGCTACCGATACGCTTTCTTCCTTGGAATCTCCCCGGACACCAATTAGGAGGCGGAGTGTCAAGCCTACTCGGCGTTCCTTGACCCCCGTTGCTTCCCCTCCGGAGGAGGTCTTGTCTCACCCGCTCTCATCGCCCGAGGTGGCGGTTGAGCAGTTGGATTTCAGCGTTTTTGACGAGGACAAGGCTGAAACCCAAGACAAGAAGGTTTCGCGATCGCCTTTCAAGGCAGCATTCAAGTCGAATCTGACCGCTTCGTTGCGCGCCTTGCGCCAGGCCGCCAAGTCGTTCTCGAACCTGAACTTCACATCGATCCCACCAGAAGACTTTCTCACCAGGTCTATTCTCACCATCGACCCGCAGGTCCCTTACACTGATGAGCGCAGGCCACCTCCACTTGAGGAAGAGCCAACCGCAGCCTTGCGTCGCTACCTCAACCCGACGACAACTGCGCGACTCGAGAAGCCGCAGTCTATCACCAATGGTCCCGCCCTACGAACATTTACGGCATCGATTCAGATGCAAACATACAAGGTCCACCGAGCGCGAAGTGGACCTTCTCCTGGCCGCTCTCCTTACCCATCAGTAGGACCATCTTCGGCATCAAACACATCGCAACAGCAACAGGTCAAGCCGACGCCCTCCGAGTACCCCATGCCTGGACCACGCCAGCGAGAAATGCGCGAGAACCCCGACTTCATCCGCATTGCTGTTATGGAGATGGCCATGCGCAAACGGGGCAAGCTGGACGACCAACGGCCGGGCCGGGCAAGGTGGGCTCTGCCGCCCCGAAAACCTAGCACGAAGCCCTACGAGGTTGGTCCGGATGGAGTTCCAGCCAGATGGGTTCCTATCAGCTGCTGAACACGGCGCCGCTATCGGCGCTGCTGCTGTTCTAGACGGTGGCGGCAACCAAAAATTATCTACCACGGCAGTGGCACCAACCCGCCCGGTGTCATCATTGAACCGCTCCCGCAGGATGCCATCAAGGTCCACATCACCATGCCAAGACCATACACCAACGTCTTTGGGGTTTGAAAGACCTGAATGCCGGGGGCGCAATACTTCGGCGATTGCAGTGGACCTTCTGCCCGGCCACCGCTTCGGCCAGAATTTCAAACTCCGAAAAGCGAGCGACCATACCGACGAGCCTCCTCCACGCCTCGAATGACTCTTTGTCGGGGGGGCTGAGGGGTTTTCGGACACTTTAGAGTTTGCTGCGGCGAGCACCGCTTCGACAGACCGCCTCGGAACCCCACGCATCCCGCAGCAGCCCGATGGCTGCTGAATGGCTGGTGGCTCTCACATCTCGGGGGCTTGGCCATTGGACGACTCAACAACACAGACGCATAACGCACACGCACACGAACTTTTCTTTCTCTCTCTCTCTCTCTGTTTTCACAATTGCCGCATGCATAGCGACGGATCGGGGCCGTTTTTTTTTTTTTGGGGGGGGGGGGTTTGGAACCATTGGGAGCGAGCATTATCCACCCAGCTACGACATTTTCTTTTGCCGCCAGCAACTTGTTTCCAATACCACCAGGACCTTCAATTTTCGATTTGGTTCGAAAATCCGAAAGGGTGGGAGAGGCTTGCATCATTGGCGAAATTTTTTGCTTTCTCTTGAGCTTCGAGAAGCCGGTTTTTTTTTTCGGAGGGGGGCGGCATTGATGGGCATGGCATTTCATCATTCAGCAAGAGAAGAGCAGGATTTCATAACTGCATTGGGGAAGGTGTTCCGGTAATAAAGTTTAGTGGGGTGGGATCAACCACTTTTACATCACTTGCATACATCATTGTTCATACACTACAGCTGCTGTACACACGCCAGTGGGGAGGGGAGGGGAGGGGAATAATTCTTGGATTTCTTGGAGGGGGAGATAAAGCAGGCGCACTGTTTGGGAGTTTTGTGAGGGGTTGGGAGGGAAGAGGCGTGGTGATGGTGTGTTGCATTGGATTGAACAACACATCAAGGTAGAGGAAGAGAATTTTGGATGGCATGCATGCATCGCGACCTAAACGGACTTGTTACAAGAACTGGGCAGCAGCGGATATTTTTGTAGTGTGTAAGAATAGTGAAGAAATATTTTCAACAACACCTTTTTTTTTTTTTTTTTTGGCTCGTGATGTGACTGTGGTGGGAAGGGGATTGTTCCTCTGAGACTTTTTTAAAGAGGTCAATTGGTGAGGGCGGACAATCCGTGCCCTTGGACTTGGGACTTGTGTTACACGATCTGGAGTATGTCCTAGATGGTGTGGATGGTGTCTGGGTTGTGTCACCGGGGCACATGGGAGGAATCTGGGGTACATGAGATGGACCCTGGGTTTTGGACTTTGGGGATATATTAATGTTTGAGGGGGTGGATGTTCGGTTTGGTATTGTATGGGTAAGGTGAGGATGGCGTGAGTGTCCGGGAAAGGGGAGGGAGTTAGTTGTGTTTGTGGTACGTAAGGGGATGATGTGATTCTTGGAGGGGATGAGGGAAGGGGGGGGGGGTGTCTCGTGGCTATGGCAACAGCATCATAGACGAGATCTAGAGCTCATTTGACAGAATCGGTACAGAACTGCTACTATGAGTCTATAGCCTTTCGTACGATGTAAACTATTAGATCTATGTTCATGAAGCTGATGCTTACAATAGCCTCCTTTCAAAGCTTCCTCAGGTTAAGAAATTATGTTGTATAAGTTATTTCTAGGACCTCAAGTACCACATGAATATCTGCAAAACACCATATTGCTGTCGCACTCTAGTGTGGCTCCCCTTTTATACAGCTAAAGGTTGTTCCTTCCTGTCCAAAGTTAGCTCTTTCCTCTTCAGACACCCACCTGCCCACCCAAGTATCAAGAGAAGTCACAACCAGGTCGGTGCCTTCCTCCACATCCAGCACCCAGTTTAAAGGGTTACTTTCTCAAGGAAGGAAGACCTGTCTCAGATTCGCTCTTGCCTTTTTGAGATCGGGTTACTGGCGCGATCTTAAGCACAAACTTGTTATTTTCTCCCCCAAATCTTGTCTTTCGGTCTTTATCAACAAACCAAAGACTCTTCAGCTAAGTCGAATAAATCACAACTTTTTTTCTTCAACTGCGTCTCATCTTTGTTCAGGTGGCTCAACACAAGGGCTTTACCATTGAAGGAGGGGAGACTGGGCCATACCTACATACTGTGGACAAACGGGTTGCGCTTTCAAAAGGCGAACTTGTGTTGCTTTAGAAGCAATCAAGCCCTCCAACCTCGGCAACAGCAACAGCAGCACCACCAACGCCACATAGCAGCAGCAGCAGCAGCAGCAGCAACAACAACAACAACAGAAACAACAGCACCACCACCATCACATCGATATCAACGCACAATCCAACTATGCCAACCTCTCAGAGCCCGCCGCTCAGGTCCAATCAACCGTTGTATTCACGTTCCGCCCTGCTTCGACAGCTCATACCAGTTCAGGACGACGGATGAAAGAATACCAACCTAGGTAGTGATATGGCCGTGAGCCAACGGTGGATAATAGCGTTCGCTCACGACGACGACATGTGGGATTTTGGAGAGGGTGCAGGAGATGCTTGATGCGGGGAGGGAGCAATCGCTGTGAGTTTGAGGGAGAAGGGGCAGGGATGATATCGTGGTCGATATCTTGTAAGCGCGGTTTAGGAGGGGGATTGACAGGATTTGCGGGATACACACCATGGTGGGCCACAGGGTGTTACTGGGCTTCCACTTCTTTTCCATCACACGAGATAGTCTCTCTCACACACGCTTGCTCAGACTACTTGGACCGCACGCTTCCTATCTATTACGTCGCGTTGCCTGCCAACACCAAGAGGAGACGGGGCTGTGTGGGAAGTGTCAGCCAGAGACAGTGGTGATGGACCTGCCGGTCAGATGGTGTTGCAGCGCGAAAGCTGTGGTCAGGTTGGCCAGGGAGCCAACAACCCGTTCAGAGTTGGCAGAGGCGGTGCCGAGTTCAATATCCGATCGACTGATACACACACGCGTCAGCGCTGGTTTCGACAGCTCGAAGCAGTCCAAATATGACGAGGGGGGAGCAGAGGAGGAGGAGGTGAAGGAGGAGAGGGGGAGGAGAAGGGGAGGAGAGAAGGAGAAGAGGAGGAGGCATGGAAGAGGAGCAAGAGAAAAATCCTGTACACAAATAAATGTATGGGGTTCAAAAAGGATACAAGAGATACTTGATATAGCAATAAAGATTGAGGGTGACAATATGAGCCAGGTGCAGGAGATGCTTGAGAGATGGGGGAGCGGGAGGGGGGTTATCGAGAGGAGGCAGAGTTGCCAGGGAGGGTCAACCAGAGGTAGCAGTACTGAATTTGGCAGTAGGATGGATTTCAGTGCCAATACCCTTATCAGACTGGCCAGGGTTGCAAGAGCGGGAAATACGGAGAATGGGCAAGCTTTTAAGAGTGGATAAAGCAGTTTAATCCTCTCAGGATAAACAAGTCGGGTTAGAAGACAGCTTCGAGGTATTAAGACATAGTTAAAGGGGATATAAAGACAATCACTAGGCTTTAACGGGTGGTTAATACCTCTTGAAAGATGGTCTGTGGGCTTCAAGAGATAACCCAAAAAGTGTCAAAAGATAATCAAAATGTGTCAAAGAAAGTGGATAGACGTTCCATGATAGTCAATGGACACCGACAGAAACCTGGCATGTCTATCCTTTATCGCCACACGCATGAAATGATTATCAAACACACACGAACTTCCTTCTGCATAACACCCATATGAACAACAGAACCAGGTATGTACATTTTCCATCAACTCCCTCTCCCGCAACAAACCTACACTACACACCAGTCCACTTCCCAAACCTCTCCCACCTCCTCCACAACTCCTTAAGCACCACCCTCCCCCCACCATCCATCCCCTCACTCATAATCTTCAACCCCTCCTGGCTCGTAATCCTAATGATAGCATACATCCCCTCCTTCTCCAGCACTTCCTTAATCGCGTGCGGCGGAGCAACATACTCCAGCTGGCACTTGATGTACTGCATCAACACCAAATACATGTACTGCCCCGCATACCTCTTCGCCCTGTCCTTTTCCGATTCGAGGACAGTGTGATTTGTCTGCGCGGTGGTAGCTGCAGTGGGCTCGCAGATAAGCGTGAGGAGTCGGGAGAATCGCTGGGCGTTCTTCTCCCACTGTGGGGAGGAGTCGCACTTGGAGAGGAGTAACCGGAGGAGGTCCTGAAAGGGGGAGAGGACGATGTGGAAGTGGCCCTCGAGGCGGTGGCGGTGACGTTTTATCACTACTTCTACGAGGGAGCACAAAGGGAGGTACAGTTGGGGTTGGGGAAGCGACGAAGGTCTGGAAAGACGACGACTTGGCGAGGAGGGACACGCGGGAAACGGTGAGGTCGATGTTGAACTGTTTCACTGTTGAATTTGGTAAAAAAAAAAAAAATTGTTTTGGTTGTTTGAATTATGTG
>NW_001914854.1:2133308-2135721 GCF_000226545.1 Podospora anserina S mat+
GGGGGGTTGTGAGGAGGAGTTTTTGAGGTATTGAATTTGATGGGTTTGTTGGCGGGGCGGATTAGGGGTTGGATTTATTTGCGGAGAATTGGGACTTCGAGGGCGGACCGATGACCTCGCCAGTCTCGGAAATCTCCATGTCGAGCTCGATTTGGAATGGGGACTCGAGGGATTCGAGGAAGTGGTCTGCCAAGAACATGCGGATGGACCAACCAGCTTGGATGCCTTCGTCAACCAGCTTGTCGCTAGTCTTGACGAGTGGCTTCACGGCAGAGGCGACCGCTTGCTTGACAGAATCGCGTCCCATACTGTCAAGAGCAGACAACGCGAACAGAAGAGCCAGTAGTTTCTTTCCACGCCATTTGCCGGCTGTCGCAACGGATGAAGCCATCTGGAATAGGTCATCTCCAAGGCCGCTGAAGTCCAGACCAGCCTTCTCCAGCCTTGGGGCAGTCTTGGACTCTTGGACAGTCGCGAGAAAGGCGCGCAGAAGAACGAGACGCACGACAGTATCGCCATCAGCTGCCTTCTCCTGAAGCACCGCCTTGGCATCAGAGAGGTATGTCTTCTCCCTCGAATCAAGGTTTCCGCTTGCCATTTGTCGGATAGTCAACACAGCCAGGTCGTACAGCAAAGAGAAGAGGCGCTGAGCTTCGGCATCATCACCCGTCGTTGAAACAAGAACTGCCCCAACAGTTTCCAAATGGCTGAAGCTCATCCCCTCATAGAAGGTTGGCTCGTTCATTAGCTTGACCATCAAGGAGAGCACTGGCTCCCAGTAGTCTACCCCAAGTGGTCCCGCCTTGTTCGAGGTTCGTGGAACGTGGCTGGTCAACGTCTTCATCGTGGCTTCCCGCTGGCTGCGGCTAAGGGTTTCCATAGGCGCATTGAGCAGGAACAGAACAGCATCCTTGGTTGATGGTTGAAACGTCCCGGCCTCAGACTCTTTAATCACTTTGATGACGGTGTCGATCAGAGTATCTGTTGACGTTAGAATGTGTCATTAACAACAAGACTGAGCCAGCTTACCAGTGAGCTTCTGGTTTCCAGTATCGCATTCCTTCAACAGAACTTTGCCAACTGTGGCGGCATGACGCAAACCAGCCGAGTCATCCCCAGGTGTGGGTTTGACAAGCGACAGAATGATACCTGGTACTTTGCCCGTCTTGTCAACGACCATGCTGTGAACAGTTAGCAAAGTAGCCAGAAATGAAGGTCATAGATCCACACCTGACAAGACGAGGCTCCTCCTCGAGAATCCAAGAGATATATCGTCTCCTTGACTCGGAGCTCGCATCCTCCTCAAGTTTCCCAAGGAAGGAGCAGACCAATTTAGACGTTTCCTCCTCATCGGCACCTTCAAGATAGTTTGACAGCCAAGCAGCGACACAGCACTCGAACGCAGCAAAGGTATCCTCCCCATCCACCCCCGACTTCTTCAAAGTCTTCTTTAGGTGCGAGCCGACCCGTGACCAAACCCGACCGGCCTCCTCCAGCGTGCCCTCAGCGAGAGTCCGGGCAGCATCACTCCAACGGCAAGCAGAGATGAGAGGGGCATCCTTCTTGGAGACTTTCTGAGCCATGATAGCATCAAAAATCTTCATGTTTGCCGCATCAATAAATTCCTCGCGAGCAACACCCCTAGAAAGAGCCTCAAGAAGGAAAACCCTTGCCGCGCTTGCCTCTTGCTCCGACAGCCATGCTACCAACTCCGCAAGCTGATTGGCATTGAGAGAAGATTGCACCAAAGACGCGACTGTACCCGCTAGCTCTTCTTGTGCCCACAGGGGGTCCAATTTCCCTTCGGATTTGGGAGAATCGAGGTAATGAAGCCAGGTCTTGACAAACGAAGACAAGTCGCGGGCTTGGGCATATCCTTCGGCAAGGAGGGCAATGAACTCGACAGCCACCTCCCGGTCTTCATCAGTCAAGGAATCTGAACCTTTCGTCTTTTCCAGAATCTGGTCCAGAAGCTCCTTTCCGTCCTCCGAGAGCAGAAACGCATCGGGGTTGAGTTTTACGATGGACAAAAGTATATCCCAATCATCCTTACGCTCGCCAAGGGCAAATTCCTTGCACACCTGCCGGAGGCTCTCCGCGGAAAGAGCTTCGTCTCGGTATGTTGCCACCTCCAAAACCCTCCGCATCGCTGACTTGCCCTCGCTTTCTACCTGACCCTTGAGGTGGGGGATGGTTTTTGAAGTCGTGAACATGGTATCGAACACCGCCTGGACCCATGTTTCATAGTCCTTGATGGAGGTGTTACCACCAAACTCACGCGGAGACTGGCCAACCAAGTCAAAAATGACTGGGAAAGTCAAAGAGGATGAGGATGGACGACGCATAAAGCGTGGGGGTGGTCCAGCAGAACAGGCCTCAACAGCTCTCTGGAGAACTGACCGGTCATTCCTGT
>NW_001914854.1:2135897-2152180 GCF_000226545.1 Podospora anserina S mat+
GATATACCAAGCTCCCCCAAGCTCCTCCTCACATGCTTGCATTGAGAATTCACAATCCCCGCAACCACCACCACCACCACCAACCCCTCAATAACTAACCACCGCACCAACCTACCTCCAGCACTCACTCCCACACAATCACAATGGCCGACACCGCCCCCGCGACGACGACATCCCCCACCTCCCGCGCTGTCTCCCGCCCCGTCAGCGAAGCCCTCCTCAACGAGAAGGTCCGACCCCCCCCCCCCGTCCCCAACATACCTATACACCAATCAACAGTACCAGTAGTTACTAACAATGTGTGTGTGTGTGTGTGTTCAGTGGGACCGCTGCTTCTCCAACCTCATCATCAAGTCCTCCCTCGGCCTCGGCTTCGGCGTAGTCTTCTCAGTCCTCCTCTTCAAGCGCAGGGCGTGGCCCGCCTTCGTCGGCGTCGGCTTCGGTGCCGGCAGGGCGTACGAGGAGTGCAATTCCAGCTTGAAGCAGGCTGCCAAGGAGATCAGGAAGCAAGCCTAGATCACCAAATCAAATTCACGCAAAAAATAAAACCACAAAAACAATCGATACGGAGGGGTAGATAAGACAGACGAGGCAAGAGAGAGGAATGGCGCTGGAAGAGAAGGAGATTCCGAGTTAGCGATGGGTGGTTTGGGGAAACAAGTGTACAAAAATTCTCTGGTGTGTGTCAAAAATCACCTTACTTAGACGAGTAGGAAGAAGGGAGAGGGGAATGAGAAGATGACGGTTGAACTTATTTTCTCGACATTTATATATGGTGGTGTTTGTCATGTGCTTGGGGGATCTCTTTGACAGGAGATATGACATCGGGGCTAAGCAAAGCTGATACATATTCTAGGTGCGCGTAATCTATAGATAGGTTGAACCACTACCACCTATTTGCTCTCACGATACACATATCAACCATGTTAAGTTACCCATTCTTTCAGTTTCCAAAGAAAATCAAAGCCCTCACGAGCTTCTCTCAGTCTCACACAGCATACTCAGCCCCCGTCACAGCCAAACTCCTCCTCCTCCCGCCACCACCACCACCACCAACCCCCATCCTCGGCCTAAATCCACCAGTATTACAAGGCGAAGCAAACCCCCGAGAGTAAGCATAACTCGACCTCCTACCACCCCGATCCATCACCCAACTAATCGACCTCCTCACCACAGTCTCCAGCTTCGGCTTCGGCTTGGGCCCAACCATACTACAAGCCTCCGTATCCCAACCCCAGTCTTGATCCCTCCAACCGTCAAACCCATGCTGTTGTTGACCAGCAAGACCACTCCCAGCGGCGGCATCCAGCCCAACCTCCTCATCCCTCGCCGTCCTCCTCTCCTGCTGCTCCCTCCTCGCCGCGGTGGCACCCACCATTACCGCCCTCCCATGCGCCGAGACCTTCCTTCCCAGCTCCATCAACTCGTATTGCACCGCCTCTGCAAGATCCTCGCTTGCCTTTCTGACGCGGTTGAGCAGCGACGTTTTCTCGTTCCCGTCTGCGGGTAACGAGGTAGAAGAAGACAGCAAGGGTTCGTGAGGGAGTGGGCCGCCGCCGAAGGCCGTGTTGAATAGACATGGTGAGGAGGTGCGGCCATGGACGTCGGGTTGGTGGCTGCTGCGGTGGTGACGGCGTTTGTTGGTTGAGGTGGATACTTGGCGGCGGAGGGCGAGGGCGAGGATGAGGAGGAGGAGGAGGACGAGGGAGAGGATGAAGAGGGCGAGGAGAATGATTTCGAGGCGGGTGGCGGAGGGGGTGGTGGTGGTGGTGGTGGTTATTTGGGGTTTGGGCTTGGAGGTTGTGAAGAGGGTTTCCATTTTGGGGTTGTGGGGGTAGCGGGAGAGGGAGTTGGGGCCGAGGCGGGAGTAGAGGGGGTGGTGAGAGTCGAGGTGGGGCGTTATGGTTAGGTTGAGGGGGTGGTGTTGTCGTTTGATACCGTGTGGAGGCCGGGAGGGCTTCCGGTGGGTGACCAAGCGGGTTATTGTTGAGGGCAGGACGGCATACATTAGGACTGGGTTAGAGGAGAGGTGTGTTTTGGTTGTTGAGATGAGTCTAGAGGTAGCGGTCGAAATGCATCAAGGATGTCTGAAGAGTGGTGAGGTCTAGAAGATGGTTATTACTTAGGTATTGAAGAGGTAGAGGATGGGCATCATGAACAACGTGTTGGACTTATCAATAACAACAACTTAGCGACATGGCACCGGAAAGCAGCTCGAGGAAGCAGGAAGGGCGTGTTGCAACATCGACAAATGACAGTCGAAAGTGCAAAATCATGTGCCAGACAGATGATGGCAAGCGCGGCAGATGGCAAGCGCGGCAGGCAGCAGGAAGGTGTCATGACATGTCCAAACAGATTTCAAACAAATGTTGAGCTTTTACTGTCTTTTCTGTAGTGCGAGGCGGCCACCGGCCAACTCGAAAAAAGCCCACTTCAGCCCGGTTCAGTCATCAAACTCTTTATCCTGAAATTTGACCAGACCAACAGACCAACTTGCCAAAGACATATAGATATATATCCCAGATTCCTTTGTGTTTCCAATGCAGTCATTCACATCGTATCCCATATACTTTCATTCCAACAATACACACAAGCCCCCCCAAGGCAACAAACGACATCTCCAACTTTTTGGCCCTACATAACCGTACAACAGGCCTTGATACAGCCGAAGATGCCATCGTCCTCCGGCTCTTCAGGGCGTTGTGGACGCTGGGGCCGTTCTGGCCGGGGCCGATGCGGTCTCTTCTGGGGACGGCTGTGCGACTGGTGCCCATCTGGCTGTGGGGGCAGAGGGGGAGGAGCCTCGACACGGTTGCCACCAAGATCAACATAGATACGCCCCTCGTTTTCCTCTGTGGCATAGTCGAGACCGAGTTCTCGGCAGAGCTGCTCAACACGCGGCTTAATCTTTCGGACCCCCCCAGTTGAGTGATTGCCCTTCCCGACAATGACGTGCAAGTGGGACTGACCGCGAGCCTGAGCATCACGGATTCTGGCTTCGAGGATATCCTCTGCCTCTTCAACAAACAGACCATGCAAGTCGATGGTATCCTCAGCTATCCGGCCCATGGCGTTGTTCTCCCGGAAGATGAATTCAGCAGCCTGTTTGTTATATTCGGCCTGCTTCGCTTGATGGCGTTTGCCCTCGTTCGACAAAGCCTTTGCCTCGGCGCCATCCCCACGCTCATATGCTTCATGAGCCTGCCGTCGTCAATGTAGTTAGTGAGATTCTACCGCGAGATAGGAGGACAACCCGTACCCGATCAAAGCATGACTTCTTCTTCTCTGCCTCTGCCCGAGCCAGATCTCTCAAACGATCATACTCTTCCTCCAACTCTACACTGGTCCTGTGGTTGAACGCTGTTTATACACATTAGACCCGAGTACACCGCCATTGTTTACGAAGGGCATACCATGGCCTCCGAGACGCTCTAGCGGAATAGCGGACGACGCCATGTCGTCGTTTTATGCCACTATTCAGGTTATAGTAGCAAGGCTGGCTCGCGAGGCTGCCAGGGTTGTCGAAACTGGAGTCTTTTACAGAGGATTGTTCTTGTGGAACATCAACAACCGAAGTGATCACCAACTGAAGTGCTGGGGACCCTAGTCTCTATCAGGCATTGAGCGGTGTGGCGCGTAAGAGTGCCAAGAACGAGGCCGGCCCGCTGTGAGAGGCGCTGAACGGAGATCGTACAGGCTCAGATGATGGCGGGGAGCCACACATCGCGTGAGAGCTGCAGGTTCATCCCATATCGACCGCCTTCCCTTCAGCTTGAGCATAGCGCGTCGGTCATGGGCAAAGAGTCTTCAAGGCCCTTACAACACTGTTTCTGAAAGTCAATGAAACGAGAAACCCAACACTCGCAACCGTCACTTCCCTTGTTCTTGAGTTGATATCTGACAAGAATAACCTGGAAGATCGAGCCCCTATTTCCCACGCCTCTTCCTTGTTTGCCACGCCGCAGCCTTCATCCCATCACGAAAAGGACCGCTTTGACGAGTTTCTTCCCGAGGTCTCCACGAACGTCAGCTTCTAGAAGATTGCTTCTTTGATCTTAGCGTCTGATACTGCCAGCGCCAACCGGAAGGGGGATGCTGGGGTCTTGGGACGCGAAATTAATTTAAAGCTGGCTCGGCAGCTGGGCGGCTCAACCTTTCATGCATCTAAACGGAATATCAATGGGCGCCTCGCATGCTGGCCCTGTGGAAAGCTTCGAAAGGCGTTCGCCAACCAGCACGAAAAGAAATAACTTGAACCATGGTGCACAACGCAGATTCCGGGTAACTGGTAACAGCGGTTTTTTTTTTTTTTTTTGGGGTTTTTTTTTGCAGCAGCAGCGGCGCAGGCGGTCACGCCGGCGGCCAGGCTCTTGTCAGCTGAAGTTACATTTCGCAATTGCGGGAGGCGGCGGGGATCTTTCGTGCAGCAGAAGCAAGTTGGTTGACGATGGAACCCTCCATGACATCCTCGCATTTCTCCATCGTGGAGGTCGAATCAGCGTGCTGTTCCTCACATCTGCCCAGGCACCAAAGGAGTGGAGCAGCAGCTTTTCTCTCTCAGGGGATTGGCTCTGTTGTTTTTTTCACGATCCACAGACACGCGGTTGGCGGGCTCCAATCTAGGTAGTCGATTGTAGTAGTTCCACCCAGCGCAGGTCTGAGGGCTTCCTAGACCTGCTGGATCTTTTAATTACAGACAATTTCCAGCGATCGGGAATTTGATAGCAACCATACCTAGCCAACTTTTCGATTTTCGTCCCAGGAAAGATGTAGAATAGGGGCCTTGTTTGTTGTGTCCATCACGGCATTCATGCATGGCAATGTCGATAGGCAGAGGACACTGCGGCTTTCTCTATCGGATCATGAGAGAGCGGACACCTGCAGCAAGAGGGTTGTCGATCACATAAGCGGGGTGCCAGGGGGTTGCCAACTTCTTGCGGCAACGAAAGATACCGCAAGGATTATCGTACAATGGATATGTGCATATCCAGGCCACTACTATCGGCCTCGATCCGTCGCATTGTGTTTTGCCCTTTCGTCATAGGGGTTTAGGTTGTTGCCATACAAGGTGCTACGAGATACAACATGGCGGCAGAGCAACCGGAACACATCTCGTCAATGGGCTTGGGATGGCGCTGCGAACGGCCGCAGATGTGGCTGTTGTACCTATTCAACGCTGTTGGCCACAGACGATTGACGGACGATTGCCTGTCGCATAGTTGAGTGTTCGGCTAATTATGGCAACGTTTCAAAAGACTGCATTGACTGAGGTACAGTTTTGTAGTATATTGGGAAGGTGTTTTGGTGTGCACGGATGATGACGATGTTGTAGAGGAGGGCACGCAACGTTCCAGAAGGGAGAGGAGGTTGGGACAACCATATATATATATATATATATGTATCGTGGTATCTCATTTGGACCTTCACAGCCGGGAGGGAACAGTGCCATGGGGGCGGGTTTGTTGTGGAAGCATGAAAGAAGGTTTTGTTTTTGATATTGGTATTACCACCCACCTGGGCAACTACTCGACCCTTGTTTTGGTGTTGCAAAAGCGGTGAAGAGCGCGCGCTTCCTAACCTTACTTGCATAAACCTCACGAGCAGCAGCAGGCCGCGATTCAGTATTCACGCAAGCAAATGAATTGGACATGACGCCGGCGGTACTCCCTGGCGGCCGGGCGAAGTGGTCTACCGTCTTTATAAAAATGACGGGCAGTCCGTGGTCACGGACGGGCCCGGTGGTTTTTTTGTCGTATGGTTTTTGGAGATTTGTATCCACTGTTCTCCATTGTGACCTGGGATTGGGGGTGGATGTGGAAGATTAACAGATGCAGGTTGCAGGTATCGAGGCATTGGGGATGATGCGACGATGATGGGCAGGCAGGCACTCCGGAGTTTTTTTGTTCATTCTGCGGTTTGAGAGACAACTTTGACAACGGAAAATGCGGAAGAGGGATGGATGATGGGCTTTGATGTAAGGGGAGCTGTTTGTTTGGCTGGCGATCTGCTAATAAGCTCAGAGACGGAGATGTCTCAGACATTGGCGATCAACGTTTTCTGCCGTGTTTGGCTTTGTTGATGTTGATATTTTTTTAAATTCATTTTTATTTTTTGCCAGCTCAGAGGTTATGGTAAACCAGACCTGACAACAATGGATGGTGGCCTTGTAACAGTACGGGGGCAAAACACCCAGCTCGATGATGGTCGATCTGGAACTGGAAGCCAGGCGATTGGGGGCTTGGAGGGGGTGTTTCAAGACCGCTCAAAGGAGGGGTCAATAGGGCGGCAGAAGGGAAAGGCGAACTGGTGGTGGAGATGCGGGAAACAAAGGAGATGGTGGTGGGGTTGGGGCTGTCACGGTAATATATCAGTTTCGCCATCGATGGGGCCGATTTCTTTTCTTTTTTGTCTCGGTCTGAGAAAGACCTTCCAACAAACTG
Organism: Podospora anserina S mat+; assembly: GCF_000226545.1. NCBI lineage: Eukaryota > Fungi > Ascomycota > Sordariomycetes > Sordariales > Podosporaceae > Podospora > Podospora anserina. The sequence continues at coordinate 2,142,338 of NW_001914854.1, forward strand.
TCACGGGGTTGTCGTGATGATGCTACTGTAGGTGTATGCTAGCCCCGGTAGATAGATAAAAATCCCATCATCTGCGAGTTGTTTCGGCTAATGGCGCCGTCTCTCACTAGCGGGCGCCACTCCACTGCCCAGTGCCTTGTGCTACCAGGGGTTGCTCTTTCGGGAAGCCCAAAAGACCATTTTGATCGAAGGAGGTCTCGGTCAAATGCGCGCCTCCAGGCGATCTCTTGAGCGGGCAGCCTCAGAGCAGGCTGGGATGCGAAGCCGAGAAGCGAGAAAAGACATCGATGAGGCAGTGGAAGGCGTAGAACAACAGGTAGCACCATCAGTAATTCAGTATCATCAGGGTTGCCGGCTTCAGACTGGACAGGGGGTCAGGGGGCCGGCTCCTCAGGGGGGGGATCTTTATTTTTTCTGGCTGCTTGCTTGCCAAAGGGAACAATGTCCGGGCTCTGGCCAGTTAGGGATCTTGGGGGGCCCCATAATTCCTGCAAGCTCCGAAGAAAAAATTCGCTGCCATTGGCTGGGCTACTGGTCCCCCCCGAATTGCAGCGTGCATGGCTCCGTGTTTCCTTCACATTAACAGAACCAACCCTCCCACTCTCCTCCTCTTCCTTTGACCTCCGGCTCACACCCTCCCGCGATCCTGATTCCTGAGTTGAGCAGCACACAGCAAGGCCAACCCGCCCTTTCTGTCTGACTGCCGAACCCGACCCCCGACTCGAACAACCATCGCGGCGTGTTGTTTTCCATCAGCCTTTTCCCTTTCCTTCATTACAACCAAAGTCCTAATAGCCGTTCGATTGACGGTTTGCCGGTTGTCCGGAAACAATAGTGAGTGAAGCCTCCCACACACACCCACACACACCGCACCCCCAAACCCCCCAAACGGCTTTTCCCCAGGACAGCCAGCAAGCAAGCCTTTCTTCTGCCACACACCAAGGGTTCTCGTGGCGCTCCATCAAAGCGACTCTGTCCCGACGTCGAATTGAATTGCGAATCGTGTAAACATCGAAGGGTTATCCATCACTGTCGCTGTCGAGAGGGAGAGAGGCGGGCTTTGTCATCGCGGGAAGGTGGCAGAGGACAAGAGGGAGTTGACGGCGACGAAAATCGGCCGATCGGCCCTGCCCAGCCCAGAGAGGTCGCAATCCCAGGCCAAACGCGCGACCGTAAAATCATCATCTCAACTCTCGACGACTGGATAGACTAACGCGTGGTGTTTTCTTCCCATCAGCAGACCGTTTCGTTCGAATTAATATCCCCCGATTGAAAACATACCTTTTTTTGATCAGATTTGTCATCGACATCTAAGCCAAGATGGGTTGCGGAATGAGCACAGAGGAGAAGGAGGGCAAGGCCCGGAACGAGGAGATTGAGAACCAGTTGAAGAGGGATCGGATGCAGCAGCGCAACGAGATCAAAATGTTGCTTCTGGGTGAGTTTTTATCGTCTCCGCGGCGGGTCCTTATGTGGCCCATTGTTCGCTGAGTCGTCGTCCCATCGGCCAATGGCGCGAGGGACGCCGGCGAGGTGCCCTGTTATCAGTACCCCCCGGGGGCTAACCATCAATCGCAGGTGCTGGTGAATCCGGAAAGTCAACTATTTTGAAGCAGATGAAGCTGATCCATGAGGGCGGCTACTCGCGCGACGAGCGCGAGTCCTTCAAGGAGATCATCTTCAGCAACACTGTCCAGTCGATGCGCGTCATTCTCGAGGCGATGGAGTCATTGGAGTTGCCATTGGCCGATGCCCGCATGGAGTACCACGTCCAGACCATCTTCATGCAACCAGCTCAGATTGAGGGAGATGTCCTCCCCCCAGAGGTTGGCAATGCCATTGAGGCTTTGTGGAGAGATGCCGGTGTCCAGAGCTGCTTCAAGCGCTCAAGAGAGTATCAGCTCAACGACTCTGCCAGATAGTAGGTTTCTTTGTGCTTGCAAATGTGCTGTGCAATCATTGTTAACCCATTCACTCCAGCTACTTTGACAACATCGCTCGTATCGCCGCCCCCGACTACATGCCCAACGACCAAGATGTCCTTCGGTCCCGTGTCAAGACTACTGGTATCACGGAGACGACTTTCATTATTGGTGAGCTCACGTATAGGATGTTCGATGTCGGCGGTCAAAGATCAGAACGTAAGAAGTGGATTCACTGCTTCGAGAACGTCACGACCATCCTGTTCCTCGTCGCTATCTCCGAGTACGATCAGCTCCTGTTTGAGGATGAGACGGTCAACCGCATGCAAGAAGCTCTCACGCTCTTCGACTCCATCTGCAACTCCAGGTGGTTCATCAAGACCTCGATCATTCTCTTCCTCAACAAGATCGACAGGTTTAAGGAGAAGCTCCCTGTCAGCCCAATGAAGAACTACTTCCCCGACTACGAGGGTGGTGATGACTACGGCCAGGCTTGCGACTACATCCTCAACCGTTTCGTGTCCCTGAACCAGCACGAGAGCAAGCAGATCTACACACATTTTACTTGCGCCACGGACACAACGCAAATCCGCTTCGTGATGGCTGCTGTGAATGGTAAGCTTGTTCATTTTTCACGTCCGGGTGCCAACTAGGTGCTAACTGTCACAGATATCATCATCCAGGAGAACCTCCGCCTCTGCGGTCTCATCTGATAGCAGATCAGATGACGACTGGACTCGTCGGACGCAACACCATGCTGTCCGCCAGAGATCAGTCACACTTCATGGCACTCGGCCGAACATCGAATATACCCCACCGACCCTGATGTGAAACGGCGCGTACCATGAAGCTTATTCGCCCCCCACAACTGGTCCTACCCTCCTACCTCCCAGCATCCTCCAATCCTCATCGCTCTTGACCTTGTCACTTCATCAGGTCTCCCCTTTATTTGTTAGCCACTGGAGAAAAGTCGGGGATGGCGATCCCCGATGTATGAATCGTATTGCGTGTATCTCCAACACAACGAAAGAGAGGTTTAGGGAGAGAGCAGCAGACGTTTTTTATGGTCGAAAAAGAAACCGGAATCTGGTTTTGGGGGAGGAACAGGGGAAGGGATACATATGTTGTTTAATCATGATGTCGTTTTTATTTTCCTTTTTTACTTTTCATCTCATTTTATCCTGTCTGCGCTGGTTCTCTCTATTTCTCTCTCTTTCTCTCTCACTCTCTACCTCTCACTCTGAAAAGAAAAATCACTCTCTGACTTGTCTGTCTGTTGTTGAACTCTATATGATTTTTTGTTCTACAAAGTCAAATGGAAAAACACAACGGTCCATGTCAACACACACTCTCTCCCTTCAAACTGCCCCCCTCCATTCCAATCGAAATGCTGGACGACCGTTACGACTATACTACTTCTATGCAATGGATGAGTGTGGGGGATGGATGAGGGATGGATGATGGGATGGCTTGGTTGGGGTGGGGGTTGGGTGATGAGTGGGAGACGGACAGAGAGAGAGGGGGAGGGGAGGGGAGGGGATTGAGAAGCAGAGAGGAGGATGAGGGTTGGAGGAGGGGAGGGGAGGGGAGATGATATACCACCGTGCTAACTGCGCATTTTCCTCTTTTTTCTGTTGTTTCTTTTTTCTACTGTTTATTGTTTCTCTCTCTCTCTCACACACACACACACTTTCTCTGTTACTCTGCCCGTTTTCTGTTTCTTTTGAACAGAAGAGGAGAGAGATTTTCTTTTTCGGGTTGTTAAATATTTGGAGCAATGGGTGGGTGGGGTGTTTTGTTGTTAGGGGGGGAAGGTATTTAGGTAGTTTTCTCGAGAGATGTGTGTAGTTGTTGTTGTTGTTGTTGTTGTTATTGTGTATGTGTAGTTTTGGGGGAGGAGGGGAGGGGGTGGAGGGCCGGTGAATTGAATGGGTGTTTTTCTGAATACCGTATCTGCTTGTTGAGTTGGTGACTGAACATATCCGTATGACTGAACAAAGTTTGAGATGAGTGATAAAGCAAACGTTTGACGGAAGGAGTTGTTGGTTGTCATGAGCAAGACATGACACTGCCAGTGACACGCGGTCTAGTAGCAAACTGCTGATGACTAGGTATAGACGAGAAGCGCTGTCTAGATGATTCCAGCAGGATCCTAGCTAGTATTATTGCCGGCAACACCGAAACAGAGGCTGCGTAACAGTGTTGATCTCAACACTCGTTTTTTGTACTGGCGACACATGGTAGGTATATTGACTCCTTGCACAGCCATTGCAGACATTTACGTCATTCTTCCTTCACAATGGTGATTATTTTCAATTTGGAGTTGTATGGTGTTTTTCGCAGTGGGAAAACGGGACGTGGGATAAGGTGTGATTCCTCGGTACTTACAGTAGATGATGGGGGATGAAACACGGGGGTGGGAATACCATACCACATCACACCACACCACACCACACCATACCACCTTCAGTTTTGGGGGGTCAAAAAGGCATGGAAAGGTGAGGCAGTAGCGAGTGTTTCGATTTGTGGATCTGGTCATAAAGGGGTGATATAAACAGGGAGGATGTACATCATGGGACTTTTACATTCCTGTAACGGGGTGCTGGAGGCGGTGAAAGATTATATGTGAGTGATATGTTCTAAGGGTGTTGTTTAGTAGTGGCACAGCTAAGCCAGCCTTGTGCATATTGGGGATTATGCCATCGGGCTTTGGCTACCTACAAAGTAGGTTTTGGTACCGAACAGTGACTTTCAGCAGTGGGTAAAAGCGGCTGGAGATCTGGCTTTAGTCACTTTACTAGATTTGTTTCCAGTTCTCAGACTGCATTTTCTTCTCAACGAATAGGATGGATTGTTACTCGCGACGATCCCCCCGAGGCGCTGAATGGAACCTATAGACAGAGCATCATCATTGGAGGACAGAAAGCGGCTCAGCACCACCATCCAGTGATCCCACAGTTACAGTTAGATTGACCCAGGACCTACATGACCCCAAATACCGGACCTGCAGGAGACATCTGCTAAGCAACCGCCGCTGACATGTTTCACTGTAACGTGGCAATTGACGGTGAACGTAAAAATAGTCGGTTGATCATTCACACAAGCAATATGTTGACAGAACAAACTTGCTTTCATTGCTCCTTGTCAAATTAGAAACACCCCTATCACTCACTCTCCTCTCCTGCCCCCGGTTCCAGTCTGGCCGGTTCCAGTCTGGCCGGTTACAGCACAAGAGACAGAGAACAAGCAGTAGCAACATACAAAAAGCCTCCCACAAATCCCGTCAACAGTTTGGTTGTCTGCCCATCTCCAGTGACGTCAATCTGTGTCCCCTTTTCCGCTCTTTTGTTGACCGAGTGATATGCGCTCAAAAGTTGTAAAATCGTGCCACCAACCCTGCGATATATGTGCAATCACCTCCTCTCTGGAAATACCCCACCACTTCCTGCCCGTACCATATCATGCATCTCCTAGCCATACCAGAGTAACACGATACATCCCCAGAGCAAATAGAGCAATATCATTTTTATCCAGCCTCAAACTCAACCTTACACAACAGGACAGGGGTGGGTGGGAAAACAGACAGAAACTCAAGGGCTATAAGTATGTTGGGGTTACAAAAGTTGTGAAAACATGAAATTAAAAAAGAAAACAGCGCACGTGTCAGTGGTTCTGTGTAATCTGTGTATTACAAAGTCCATAAAAAACCCTCGCCTGGCTCGAAAAGAAAAAAAGCGAGCAGGCGGGTGGGAAAAGGGGCAAAGAGGGAGATAAAAGACCTTTTATATTGTGACGAAGTCAGGTGATCGTCTTCCTCCTTGCGGTGATTTCAGTGAAAGGGAAAAAAAGAGGGGGTATCGATTTGCATCCATTCCGAAAGAAAAAGAAATAAAGAAACTCCGGAGTGCTCTGGCCTCCTCGAGCTCTTGTCCTTCGAGGAGGAGGAACGAAAAAAGAAACCTCCTCTTGCCTGGCCGAATAGACCAGCACGGTCTTGTGTCTTGTGATGGTGATATCCAGTACCGAGAAAGTGTTGCGAGGGGGGGGGGGGGAGGGGGCTAAAAGTGTGGGTTGATACTGTGACTTCCATACTCCGAATTTCTGGCGGTGTGGCGGTTATCAGTGGTATAGATATGGTGAAACCCCCCCTCAAGTGATGATTTGGTTGCAAGCCGCTTGTGGCTTGCGGTGTAAAGCGTAGACAGGACGGCCGTTATTTCTAGGCACTGCCGTCATCGCCCATGCCATGTTGGCCAGCACCAATTTGATTCCCCGCTCCTCCTGGCTGGCTTTGACTTGCGGTGGCCTCTTCGTACTCAGCATATTGAAGAGCCAACTGCTTGGCCGTGATCTCGAGCTGCCAATACAAACGTGTCGCACGATCAGCCGACCTCACTTCGTTCATGGCTTTGCTCACGAGCTGTTGGAGTATTGGGTTGTTGTTAATAGACGGAACGCCTCCTCCGCCAAAATTCATAGCTTGCATGGCATTGGAGTGAGCGGGTGGCAATAGAGAATGGGCCGGGGTGTAGCGGTAGTTGGGATCCGCAGGTAAAGCCGCACTTGTCGGCGGCATGATGCCCGCATGCTGGGCCATGGGTTGCTGAGTGCGAGTTTCTGTCTTTTGTCAGTATGAAATTCAACGGCAATCACGATGAAAGGGGCATACCGTGGAAACTGCATCTAGCGCCGCTGGCATTGAACCAACAGTTGGCACAGCTGCCACACATTTGGCCATCTACCACTACACACACGCTCCACGGGCCGTGGCCTTTGTGGCAGTTTTTGCACGGTTGTGGAGCAAGAGTGCCCGAAATATGAGCAAAAAGCGCTTCCACATTACTCCGCCGATTCAAGTTGAGCTGTTGTTCTGGTCGACGTTGAGTCGCAAGACGTCTACCGGGCTCACGGGCCAACCGTTTCGCCAGGGCGCTCTCGACACTAAGGTTCTGGTAGCCAGACTCGCGGGCAAGTTCCTCTGTGATCCCCACGATTTGAGGCTCCATCGGCTGGTGAGAAGGTTGCATCTGCTGGGGAGGACCCATCTGGGCTTGGGGCTGCTGCTGATGCTGATGCTGGTGTTGTTGCTGCTGGTGTTGCTGTTGTTGCTGCTGCTGCTGCTGCTGCTGCTGCTGCTGCTGCTGCTGTTGCTGCTGTTGGTGTTGTTGCTGAGCATGCGCGAGCCCTTGCTGCAAATCTTGCATGTGATCATGAACACTCTGGCCCACGACTCCTCCTCCCACAACATTGGCACCGCCGTTAGCCAGCATGCTGGCGGTTGATAGATCAACGTGTTGTTGAAGGCCGGAGGCTCCGACTGAATGATCATCCTCCTCCATGTCGGCATCGGGTTCCGCCTCGCCGTGAGCATCCACATTGCCAAGTTCCGATTCCATAGCGGCGGCGGCGGTATCTTCGACGCCCATGGGAACCCCAACTCCAACTCCGACGTCCACGCCTACGTTGTCGAACACGGAATGGTCGGGCTCGGGCTTGAGCTCGTCGAGGGCGTGCTGGGCAGCGTGGGCAGCAGCCACGTAGGGCGCAGCGTGCACTCCGTACTGGGCCTGAGCCTGAGCCTGAGCCTGCTGATGGGCCTGGTGAATCTGATGGGCGGCGTGGACGTCGAGTGAGCCCGGAACAACACCACGGGTGGGGCGACCGCGTGCCGTTGGCGGCTGCGGCTTCGTCACCTTGTTCGGTCGGCCGCGCTGCGGGCGGGGGACGGTCGATGTCATGCTCCTGTCCAGATAGGACTCTAAAAATGCCCCGAAGCTCTAGGCGGCGTGTGGTCGCAGAGCTGGTTCGGGGAAGGATTGGTGATGTCGAGCAGCTGTCGTCAGCTGTAAAGCGCGCGTTTGGGATGTCGACGTTGGAAAGGAGAGCGGGCTGAGAGCTGAGGGCTGAATGCGAGGCCTGCAGAGCGTCTGCCAGCTGCGGAGTTGTTTTGCAAGACGATTGCCCAATCAGAGTTTTTTTTTTTTTTTTAACTCTCTTGCTCCGTTTCTGGCCCGTGCGTTGATTTGATAGCTGAGGTAGGTATCTGTATTCAATCTTCACACATTCCATTCCAGTCCGCAACTTGGACCAGCTGCTCTCATCTTATATTCATGCCTGTCAAGCTCTGTTTGGGTGCCCGTGTCTGTCATAGCACTGATTGCTGGTTATTCATTGAAGCCAACTGAAGTTGCTCCAGGCTGGGCTGAGGAATGTTCAAGCGTTTGCCCAACACTGCTCTCTCGGTGACTAATATCTGCTCATCAGATCAGAAACCGGCAGGTTGTATCGGTATCGGGTGTCAGCGACGCCAAGTTCGGTAGATGGCTTTGGAAGGAGACTGCCGCCCTCTGAGCCTCCAATCAAGTTCTGTATCCATGGCTACAAATTGCCTTATTCAGCAGCTTCCAACAAGCCACTGGTCCTGTCGATCGGCACGACATGCGGCGGCCAAGAGGGTCCTCGGTGACGAGATAGGGCTTAGTGCCGTCTATTCCAGTGATATACGCCTTTCAGAGCACAATAGCGACCGGTACTGCTCGCGTCCTTCGGCTGCGTCCCCCGAATCCCGAGCAGTCTAGATCACTCAGATGCTTCTAAAGACGGCAAGATGCACCTTCCCTGTGCCAGGTGGGGTATGGAAGACTATGTGATATCCGAGTCTTCTGTACGATTAGGGGGGCCCCCTAAACACCATGACCTCTAGACACCGCTCTGTTGTTCTCGTCTCTCCCATCGCAACTGTTCGTCTCTAGGAAGACAGGGAGACTTCCCAAGCCATGCCTGTCACCATCTATCCATCAAGCCACCCCCCAGAACCTGCCCGTCTCCACCAGACTTACACACGAGTCACCTCTCCAGAGCAGCTGCTGTCATCCATCACCAGCCATGAAACAAACACAACCTCCAGATCCTCCCCTCCTCGAACGCGACCCATAATCCAGTCTTCCTTCTCAGAATCCCCATCCACTTCACCTACCATTCTCTACGCCGCCAAAAACGGCCTAGTCTACAGCTTGATAGAAGCCTACTCCAACCACCACAACCTCCTCCTCCGGCCCGACGACATCTGGCTCGCCATCCTCTCCCAGCTATCAGTCTACATCAACGCCAACGCCACCCTCCTCCAGCACCTGTTCATCCCCTCCTCCAGGAAACAGTCCTCCCCAGCCCAGAAACAAGACCTCTACATCCCAGTCGACCTATCCCCCACCCTCAACCACGGCTCCCTAGCCCAGCAAATGGCCTCCACCCTGCTCCCCTCCTCCCTGACAAACCCGGACATAGCCCACAAGTTTTTTCTTCCCTCCTTCACCACCACAACAGAAACAGACGAAATCGCCGCCTCGATCCTGCTGATGGGCTCCATGCAAAAATACTTTGTCTACAGCTGGGGAACCAGGTGCGGTATACCCTCAATAACCCTCCTTGGCGACCAGACCGACTGGGAGAAGATCCTCCACCGCTGTGAAGAGTTTCTCGCCTCGGGAAGATTTGGTCAGGGGGCGAGAGACTGGTGGAGAGGTGGGTTGGGTTATGTCCTTTCCAACTTTGTGAGGTCGCTTCGAGACCCGGGTGGGAAAGAGACGAAGACGTTTTGGCAGAGGGTGTTGGATCGGCATGAGCCGAATGGGTCGGGCAAGACGACGTTTACGGGGTGGGTGGTCAATGGGTTTTGCTGGTGGGATGAGGAGGGGAGGCATGATCTGGGGAGGGTGCGAGGCGGGATGACTAGAGGAGAAATGCCGATGGGGTTTGGGAGGTGTCCGGTTAGCTTGTGGGATAATGGGGTCGAGGTCAAGACGGAGATGATAGCGGGGATGGTGGGGGTGAAAATGGGCAGGATGGGGGATGTGCTGAGGAGGGTAGAGGAGGATGAGTGGCCTGGCGGGAGGCCTGAAGAAGGTGGAAGGATGCAGCCGAG
>NW_001914854.1:2152330-2185512 GCF_000226545.1 Podospora anserina S mat+
TATAAAGATTGTCTGCAGGAAGTAGCTCAAACCCTTTCAACAACTGGTAAAAACCCTTCTGGAAAGGGGCGCTGGAACAAAATGGGACAACGACAAAAGGCAGACTGATACCACTTGCACATCATGGCGTAATGACAACCACATATTATTCCATACTTTCATTATATTACAGTCTTTGCTGCCCATCCATACATACTCCAACCTTTGATGTCCTGTTTCCCGCATTAACCCCCCTCCCCTTCAAGCAGCCGCCTTCTTGACATGCGGATGCCCATTCACCCTCGCCCACCCCGCCACCTGCGCATTCATAATCCTAATCACAAAAAAGTAAATCACCGGCACCACCCACCCCACCACCGTATCCCAAACCCAATTATTCCTCTCGCTCCCCCCCAAAATCCCACACCTCATCAAATCCCCCAATGTACTAACCGTGACATTATACTGGCCCTTCTCCAACCCCTTCACCGCCCGCTCCGCCACCGTCTCCGGGCTCTCCGCCGGCTCCTCCTTCTCCAACTCGAGCGTGATCTGCGGCTTGGTCTTGTTCTCCCTCTCCAGCCCAGGAGAAGTAATCGTCCCCGGGTAAACAACATGAATCTTGACCGGATGATCAGGATACATCCTCAACTCCATGTTCAACGTGTCCGCCAACCCCCTCAACGCCCACTTGCTCGGCGTATAAGGCCCATACCCCACAATCGCAAACAACGCCAGCATCGACGCGGTGAAAACGATGTGCTTCGGCTCCGGCTTCTGGCCGATAACCCCTGTATCCTTGGGTTTATTCTCCGGAGCGAGCCACTCCTTCAAGATGGCTCTGCTCATCTCGGCCGAACCAAAGAAGTTGACATCCATGTTTCTCCGGGTGGCCGCGATGCTGTCGTTGGCGGGGTCGGCCCAGAGCATGGGGCTTGACAGGCCGGCTATGCACCAGACGATATCGGGGGCCGCACCGGCGTTCCAGGCGATGGCTTGGGCGATGACCGACTCGGCGTAGTTGGGTTCCGAGACGTCGGCGGAGATGTAGGTGAAGCGTTGCTTGGAGGGGGACCTGGCAGCGGCGGTGACTTTGACAAGGGCTTCTTCTAGGCGGCCTACGTTGCGCGAGACGAGGATGAGGGAGGCGCCTTTTTTGGCGAGGAGGATGGCGGCTGCTAGGCCCATTCCTTCTGAGGCGCCGGTTATGAGGATTGTCTATGAGGGGGAGTTAGTGAGTGAAGGGTGGGATAAGGAGGGGGAAAGGGGGAGGAAATACCTTGCCCTCGACGGGGAAGTGGTTGGTGTTGGTGAAGAGGCCCATTTTTTTGATGAGGAAGAAGGCGAAGAAGGCAAAGGTGGCGGCTGGGCCGGCGATGTGAGGGGGGACGCCGAGGCGTTGTTCGATGATGTCCATTTGAAGGGTGAATGAGATGGGGAGAAGGTGAGATTTAAATGAAATGCGAGGTGTGATGAGAGGTTGATCTGAAGGGTGGGATTGCAGATGATGACTTCGGAATTGAGGTCCGTGGGCTCGGACTCGTCGTCTTCTCGAAGGAGAGATGACTTATGATAGCTCACTAAGTTAAGAGTATGAGACCGAGATGTTGCTTACACCGTTGAGAAACACGTCGTTGTTCAGGGGCGCGGATCGGATTGACTTTTATGGTTCTGCAGTCTGGCACCGTGTTCCCACAGGCCCTCTGTGGGGTTGCAGCTGTCCAAGAACTCCTTCCTGCAAGCCCATTTTCCAGGCTTACCTCAGTAGGAAGGTACAAAGAGGATGGATGGTAAATGATAGGGAGAGGGCATGATGACAGAATGGAACTGGATTGAATCTTCTTAACAGATAAACTAGTTCTATCCGGCCTGTGTCTAACGGTTTTGATATCACTCAAAAAGCATGAACCCAGTGCCGTGGTGAAGCCTCACAGTGAGATCAAGCTCACAGGTGGAGAGCTCTCATGGTGAGGGTACCGCTGAACAAGCAGCTGAAAGTGGATCTCGAAACCAGTGGAGCTCCCGGGGCTGCTGCGGGAAAGGTGGGGCGAACCCAGCCTGCAGGTTCGCTCGGTCGGTGAAGCAGCGAGAGCCAGCAGAAAAAATTCTGCCGCTTTTGAACCTTCCAAAAGTTCAACACCCAGCCAAAAGGCAGAGCACCCCACATTTGTTGGTAGCAGGCGATTTACAATTGCGCCTGGATTTTGCCAGCAATCACCTTTTCTTCGCACAGATCAGTCACAATGGCCAAGAAAAGAAGAGTCTCCCGCAAGGCGGAACCGGCCGGCCCCCGCGATGTCGACGCCAAAGACGCCAGTTTGACCATCAAGACGTACCGAGATGTCGCCGACTCTGGGGATGAGTACTGGGCTGAGAAGGACCAGATCATGCTGGACAGCGAGGACGAACAACCGCGCTCGAAGCGCCTCAAGAAGGAGGACGACTTTTTAGAGGTTTCCGACGAGGAGGTTTTCCAGCAAGACGATTCCGACGAGAGCGAAGACGAAGCGCCAGCCAAGAAGGGCAAGGGCAAGAAGGTCATTGAGCAATATTCCGAAGACGAGGAGCAGCAGGAGGGGGAAGAGGAGGGTGATGAGGGTTGGTGGGGAAATAGCAAGAAGGAATACTATGATGCCGATCAGATCGAGACCGAGGCCGATGCTCTGGTAGGTTCACGGCGCTTTACGGCTGGGCGCGAGTGCAGGGACTGACATGTTTGTGTAGGCAGAGGAAGCAGAGGCAAAGCGTCTCCAGGCCAAGAAATTGGCCAAGATGACTGAGGAGGATTTTGCTTTCGACGAGGACGAATGGATGGCGCCAAAAGAGGAGGCTGGCGAGGACGAGGTTGTGACGGAGGTTTTGAAAGAGGTGGAAGTAAGAGAGGACATGACACCCGAGGAAAGATACAAGCTGCTCCAGTCTCGATATCCCGAGTTCGAATACCTGGTGGACGAGTTCGCAGAACTGCAGCCCGTTCTTTCGGAATTACAAAAGGACGCCGTTGGAAAGCCTGCCAAGTCACTAGCGGTTGTCAAGTCTTGGATTCTGGGGTGCTACGTCGCCTCGCTGGCTAGTTATTTTGCTCTTCTCACATCACCAACAAGGGACGGGAACGGTGCTGCGGCAACGCTCAGCCCATCAGAACTCAGAGACCACGAAGTTATGGGGACTTTGATGGAGTGCAGAGAGGCCTGGCTCAAGGTGAAACAGTTCAGACCAGCCAAGCCTGCCGCCTCAGAAACGGGCATGCTTTCGCCACCAGAAGAGGAGGACGAGGAGATGCTCGACATCGACGAGCCGGCCAAGAAGAGGAAGTCGAAGCTCTCCAAGGCCGAGATCAGGGCCAAGGAGAAGAAGGAGGCCGACAAGGCGAGGAAAGCCAAGGCGGTCGAGAAGTCTTTGGCTGACCTGTCCGCTCTTCTCGAGAGCGGCAAGAAGGCCGCCAAGGAGGATGCTGCTCGCGCTGTGCCAACAAACAGTGCGGATATGAACGAAGACTATTCCGACTTTGGCGAGGAGGATGCTTTGGACGAACATACTGCTGCCGACAAGGCCAAGCGCAAGAAGAGCTTGAGGTTCTATACTTCGCAAATCGTACAAAAGGCCAACAAGCGTGCTGGGGCTGGTCGCGACGCCGGTGGTGATATGGATATTCCTTATCGTGAGCGTTTGGTAAGTCTTTACGTCTGCATATCCTACTTTTCAGTTGGCGGAACTAACATTATCACAGAGGGATCGCCAAGCACGCCTGAACGCTGAGGCTGAACGCCGCGGCAAGAAGGACAGCAAATTCGGCGCCGGCGCTGAGCTGGGCGGTGACGACAGCGAAGGTGATGAGACCACAGCCAAGCAGGTCCGCGACGACGAGGACGAGTACTACGACATGGTGGCTCAGAAGACACAGCAGAAGAAGGCCGACAAGGCGGCGCGCTTCGAGGCGCTGGCACAGGCGAAGAAGGACGAGCGCATTGTGGAACAGCAGGAGCTCGGCCCAGACGGCAAGCGCCAGATCACCTACCAGATCCAGAAGAACAAGGGCTTGACGCCGCACAGGAAGAAGGAGGTGCGCAACCCGCGTGTGAAGAAGAGGATGAAGTACGAGGAGAAGAAGAAGAAGCTCAAGAGCGTGCGGGCTGTGTACAAGGGCGGCGAGGGCAAGGGTGGCTACCAGGGAGAGTTGTCTGGTATCAAGACGAATCTCGTCAAGAGTACCAAGTTGTAGATGCATTAATGGCGAATATATGGGCGTTTTGTATCCCAAGGTGGTGTGTTTTCCATGGATTGTTTCTGCGTGAGAGCCCAAAATCAAGATGCTTTTGGGATTCTACATGTGATGAAGATGCGAAAGGCAACATAAGTTGAAACGCAGACACCTTATTCCATCCAGTAGGAGATCACAAGGTTGTATAGTGTAGCGGTTAGCACCCCAGATTCTGATTCTGGTAACCCCGGTTCGATTCCGGGTACGACCTCATTCTTTTGCTTTTTAGCACCTCATTCCATGAGAATTATTGCTGATAATTTTCTCCATCCATCAGTCACCGTCTATGATTTTCCGCATTTCTTTTTGCTCAGTATCCTCCGTCGTCCTCCGCTGCCTCATGGTGTTAGTGTATTCTTGCTCCCCATATAGATGTCGTGAGATAAGAATGATGTCTTAAGCCCAAAACCTGGAGCAAATGTCAGTTTCACCGCTTTGGGTTCTTAAAGTATCCAATCAAGTACCATAATAATCCAGGATTCTCGAATCCTTCTCCGATGATCGTCCTCACCTTTGTTCAACCGTTGGTGTTAGATAAAGCTCGGCAAGTATGACGTCATATCGAAAGTTCCTTCACCAACGTCATCCCAACGGTCTTCGAAATACATATCAGCTCCGGACGGCTTAACACTGTACCTTTCGACTGCTAGCCCTGAGGAGAATAGGTACAATCTCGAGCATCTGGTTCAACGAGCGTTGAACAGAGAGTCCAGATTCATCTTCTTGATGTCCTGTGGAATGCGATGATGGCAAATGCAGGCTCGGCGATGATCAGGTCTTGGCTGGATCTCCCAATGGCACCAGAGTTCCTTCTCGGTTGCGCCATTGAAAGATCGGAAGAGCATGCCGTTCAGGTGTCTGATAAGGTAAAGGAACTGGGCGTGGGACGGACTAGCAAACCAGTAAGCGTGACTGGCTCCTGGCAACCGCCTACGTCACGTCCCTTCCCGACTTGAGGATGCATGTCGGTGCGATGAGGTAGTGCTTTCCATGGGTTTCACCAGCTCATTCATAGCAGCATATAAACTGTTGGCTTTCTTGCTTGGCAGCTCTTTTGTTCTATTCCACAAACTGAACCGAGAGAGAGTCGTGAACCATACCGTCACCACCACCAACAAACTACAGCACCTCACTCTAGCAAGAATATTTCCACGGCCAGCATGGAGACCATTAACACTATCAAAGACGCCGCTACCAAGGCTATTTGGGGCGATCCCGAAGCCCACAAGGAGCCAGTCTCTGGACGCATGGGCAACACCGCTGCTGGCGAGCCATACGATGCCGGCAACATTGAATCAACCTCTACTGCTCTCAAGACCACCAACCCCAACCCAGAAGTCGAACCTATCAACACTCCTCTGAAGACAGAGAACACGGACGAGGTTGTCACCAACGCCGAGTTCAACAAGAACGCCAACCCCTCAGCTACTAGTGTTGAGCTTCCCCCGGCCACGCCCTCCGAGAAGCCCAGCGCCACGACCACCGCCGTCACAACCAAGGACGATGCCGATTCCAGCAAACCAGACACCAACCCCGCCGCAGCCCAGCCGTCATCCAATATCCCGGGCGACTCGACCCACGCTCAGAACGACACTCGTGCTCCCACTAACCCACTTGCGGTTCACCACTCCGTCGGCGAGACCGGCAAGCCTGATGCCAAGAAGAATGTTGACGACAGCGGCGATGGAGTCGACAAGTCTGACAACCCCGTCAAGATCGATGGTCCTGGCCCACGACCCTTGGAGGTGTTAGCCAAGGAACATGGTGGTGATGCCGGTGCTAAGGCTAGAGATGAGAGGAAGGGACAGAGGTCAAGCAGTGTCGACACCCAAGAGGACCACGAGGATGGGACGGGGGAGCTGTATGTTCGTAGCAGTGGGCTGAAGGCTGATGGCGGTGACTTTGATGCTGCCGCGCCGGGTGCTGGGAAGGAGGCTGATCGTATGTATTCACAACACCAACCCTTTGTTTGATGTATGCTGACATGATACCAGGTCTTATGGAGGAAGAGAAGCGCCACCCCCACCACCGTGAGACAACCACGGACAAGCACAGTGATAAGAAGCACCACATCTCTCTGCCCCACCATAAGAAGAAGGACAGCGGGTATGAGCATGGTGTTGAGGATGGCAAGGCCAAGGAGAGTGTTGCGGAGGACCACATTGGGAATGGGTCTGCTACCACGGCCCATGACAAGCATGTTCCTGAGGAGGAGGTTACGCACAATTGGGACTTGAAGTCGACGAAGCCGGCGGATTTGGAGCACAAGGAGAAGACGAGCTTGAAGGAGAAGATTAAGCAGAAGTTGCACCGGGGGTCTGTTGGGTCTAACTAAGGTGGTGAGGAATGAAGGAATGATGCTGCCATGGGATAAGGTTAATGACTTGCGGGCTATGAAGCTATGAGTATCTTTGTCTTTGTTTTTTTTTTTCTCTTTCTGTATCAATATCCCCAGCTATCTGTCTTGAGTCTTGACCAAATAAAAGAGCATTTCCTTCAAATAACCTCCATCGAAGCAAGAGGGCCAGATGGCCGAGCGGTCTAAGGCGCCACGTTAAGGTGAAAATCTTGATATCAACTCCACATTCGCTAGGATGTGAGAAGTTCCGTGGTCTCGTAAGGGGCGTGAGTTCGAATCTCACTCTGGTCAATGAGTTGTCTTTTGCATTTCTTTGCCATGGGTTTATTTATTTTTGGGAGTTGCAGGTGAGATTTTCGAAGGTGTAGATTTTTACTAGTTTTGGTGTAGAAGTCTTGGAGGTGGTGGTGTGCAAATTTGCAGGTATCATGTGTAGTATTCAGGGGTATTAACTATCAACGCAACCACAGAGTCGCAGCCGGTGTACCAAAAGAAAACTATATGCCAGGTCATTATCCAAATCCGTCGTTATTCATCATCTTCGTTTATTTCGTCCCGAGAGATGGGCAATCATAAGTCGGTTTGGTCTTTCAAATATCCATGCTCTTCCCATACTTGAAAGATTTTGTCTCTTATTGCTTCGTGGCCGGCTGATCTCTGTTTCACATGAGTACTCAAGTCAGCACTCGACATGAAAGAAATAAATCATCCATGTCTTGAAAGTGTAAGTAGGGAGGTATGGAGACTGTTACTCACAGGATGAAAAGTCTTGCCGTAATACGTCGGCGTCAACCTCATTGAATCCCCCGGTTTTGTTGTTGTTGTTGTTGTTGTCGTCGTCCACCCCTTCCAAACCCCCTCCCCCTTTTCTACCCCACGCCTATAATGCACCCTCAACCTCAACCCCGGATCTTCCCTCTTCGCCTTGGCCATCAAGCAAACAGCCTTCTCCCCCCAATCCCCCCTTTCCGCCGCCTCTTCCCAGCAGCGCTCCGGGTCGAGGTAGTAGTATCCCACCCCTTCTTCGTTTTCTTCCCGCAAAGAAGTATAAACCCTCCCCTCCCCGTCAACATCCCCACCCCCCGGCAAAAAAAACCACGTCTCCCTCCTCTCATAATCCGGCTCTTTTGCCACCCCAGGCTCGCAAAACCGATGCCCATCAAACAGGCTGTCATGATCGACAAAAACGACTTTTTTTCTCTTCCCGCTACCAGAAAAAGAGGCATTCACCTCCTCTATCATCCCCCTTATCAAATCATTGGCTTTGAGCACCAAATCGTTCATCTTCCCTCTTATGTCCCTCGTCAATTTCGCCGCCGCGGCCGTGTGGGAAACATCCCAGATCCCAAACGAAACATCATCACACGCAGTGGTGTTCTCGTTGAAGAACCTCGCGTAGCCAGTGACGGTGATGAAGAAAGACGGGTGCCTCTCCCAGGGGATCTTATTCAATATCTCCAGCAGGAGGAGCCTGATACGCAACCGGAGTTTTTGATCGTTGAGGAGGATGGAGGAGACCGTTTTTAGGGCGGAGTCGCACGAGGAAGGGGAAAAGGGGCCGTAGAAGCGGAAGATGCATGCGTTGAGGAGGGAGAAGAAGTCGAGGTCGTTGCCGGATATGGACAGGGTTGCAAAGGTTGGGGAGGTGAGGTTGAAGGCGTCGATTTGGGAGGTGGAGGGGGAGGGGGGGAGGGAGGAGAGGATGTCGTTTGTTGTTGCGCCTGTGCAGGAGAGCCATTGGTGTTGATGGGAGGTGGTATGGTTTAGGGAGGAGGCGAGGAGGTGGGGATAGGCTCCGAGGCCTTGACGGCAGGGGGGGGAGGGGGAGGGGAGGTCGGGGCGGGTGCCGATGCCGGCTGAGTAGCTGTCGCCGAGGGAGATGAAGCCTGGGATGGGGGGGGGGTTCTGGTTGTTGTTGTTGTTGTTGTTGGAGGTGGTGGTGGTGGTGGTGGTGGAGAGGACATGTTGGTGGTGGTGGTTGTCGGGGGGTTTGAACGGTTCGGAGAGGGTAAGGGCGGATGTGAGAGTTGGGAGGAGGAGGAGGAGGAGGAGGAGGAGGAGGAGGATAGGGGTTGTGGTTGTGAGCATCGTTGCAGTGTGGTGGTGTTGCAACAGATCTGAACAGTCAGTTTGATATGCAATAGGAGCATATAAATCTCGCTTCCTTGGAGAAAAGGAAGCAGCCTTTCGTTCCTTATCACACAAGATACCTAGGTGGTCTACAAGTCCGCCCTCGCACTTTGCTATCCAGCCTGACCTTCTCATTGTCACAAGAACACAAGGCAGCAGCTCTCAACCACGTGAATCAAAGACTCACCGAGCTTAAAGCTTGCTGCGCGGCTCAGTCAGTAAGGCTATGAGTACCTTTCTTTCATCAACGTGCCTGCCCTATTGGTTACCAGCTGCTCGAGCTTCCAGCCCCTCCTAACCCAACCCCAACCCCTACCCCAACAACGGTAAGCTTTGGACAAAGGGTAGGAAAGTCATCTGAATGGGCTAGGTATCTCTCCTATTGGCGATCAGTATATATCATGGATCCATCGCATCACAATAAGGAATTTGACGTTGAAGTGTTTTCTGTTCTTTGCCAAGGAGGCGGGTTGCAGAAAGATCTTATCTAATCACTTGCACGCCCCAGAGCTACCTCCTACATAAACCAACCACCAAGACAAGTCCAATCACTAATTCTTCAATCAACCATCAAGCAGTTCTAGAACCCTCAACCCCCCTTCTCCGATCAAGATTTGCTCACCCAACTCCTCATCATCCCCTATAAACAAAGATGCCGTCCCTCCCGAATTGGCCACCAATCCATCAAGATCACCGTTGACCACCAACACCACCACCCAATCCTGCATCCCCAACTTGGCATACCTCACTCTTCCCCCCATCCCTTCCGCGGGACGTTCTAGCGCAAACGCAAGTCAATTTATCCTACCGTCTTCTCACCGTCAGCGTCACATCAGCTAAAAACTCGGGATATTTATCCGCGGTAATACGCAAAGTTACATACATCGAAAGCGACTTGCATGGAAGAAAAGATCCCAGCACGGTGGATTTGGTAGTAGTTACTATTTCTGTCTCGGTGTTTCTATCCACGTGGTCCTTGTATAATTTTAATATAGCCAACGGCGAACAACAATAGAACGGGAGGGGTAGCTAGGTAAGAGGTGGTGGTCATCGGTACCTACCTACCTACCCAGACGTGGGCCGTCGAGTTTTTCAGATTGAGATGAAGATGGGAACTAGAATTTTATGAGCCTGAGAAGGGTTGTTCTATCCAACCCCAGAAAGGAAACATCATCGTCACCGGGGAGAGTTACGTGAATGTAAACCGCAGTTGTTGTAAATGCTCTTTTTATTCTCCATGTCACCATCACCACGGAAGAAAAATCCATATCAAAAACACACATGTTTATATGCAAAATCTCGCACTCATGTTTATTCTTTTTAAATTGAGTAGCTTTGTTAATTCTTTCCTTTCACCCATTGTCATCTACCATCATACATATCCATCCACCATTCACCATTCACCATCCACCCTTCCCCAACTCTTTCCATGCTAACCCCCCCCCCCCCCACATCCATATCCGTCATGATATTCGTCAAATTTGTCTGTGTGCGTCTGTATCTCTCAAGTAAAAAAAGTATCCCCACCCAAAAGTCATACTCAGCCGTGATTATACACACGATTAATTCCCCAAAAAAACAACAACACCAAGAAACTCTTTCCCGTAGACACCAAGCTTTAAAAACCCCCCAAAGAAGAAAAAACGCACAAAAAAGTATCAAGCACGGCTCTCCCAAGAATCAATTATTACATCCCCTTACAACGCCGGCGGCGTCAAAAACGGACTCAACATCAAATCATCCGCACTCGGCCTCTTGTTATGATCAATCTCAAACGTCTGCCCCAAAAACTGCTTCGCCTCCTCGCTCGCATGCTCCGGGATCGTCGGCGTGGCCTTCGCCCCCCCAATCTTGAAAATGGCCTGCAGCTGCGTGCAATCCGGGAACGGATGCGTCCCCGTAAACATTTCAACAACAAGACACCCAAGCGACCAGATATCCGCCTTGCGGGTGTAAGACGTTTGCTTGACCACTTCTGGTGCCATCCAGAACACTGACCCCTGCAGCGAAGGCCGGTGTTTATTATTGTTGGCCCCGTTGAGAATGTTTGTTGCTTCCAGCTTCTTCGAGATGCCAAAATCCGAGATTTTGATGGTGCCCTTGTTGTCGACGAGGATGTTGGCGCCCTTGATGTCGCGGTGGATGATGTCCATGTTGTGGAGGTAGGAAAGGCCGTTGAGGATTTGCTTGACGAAGCTGCGGACCAAGGGCTCGGGGAGGGCGCCGTACGAGTTAAGCATGGTTTGGACTGAGCCGCCGGGGACGTATTCGAGGAAAATGTTGAGGTATTCGGCTGATGATCCGCAGCCGAGGTATTGCACAATGTTGGGGTGCCGGAGGTCGCGGAGGAGACTGATTTCACGCTTGAGCGCCTCGATCATGCTCTTCTTTCGGGCGTCGCTCTGGCTGTTGGCGCCGGGCGATGGGGTCTCGACTTGCTTTACGGCGAGAAGCTCGCCAGTGACGGCGTGGAGGGCGAGGTAGACGCAACCAAAAGACCCCTGACCAATGAGCGCACCCTTCATCCACTTGCTGTCATCCCAGGAGTCGCCAGCGAGGAAGCTCTGAAGCTCTTCATCGGCATCCTCTCCGTCGTCGGTGAGGGCCTGGTTGACTTCTTGGAGAGAACCGCCAGATCCGACGGTGCTGTCGCCGTCAAAGTAGCTGTGTCGGACCACGTTTCCATCTGGGTCGGTGATGCTGACGGCAGCAGTACCGGCATCTGAGCTGCTATCCGCAAAAGACACATAAGACTTGCGGTTCGGTTCGATAGGTGATGACTCCTCCTGTAGAGTGTCGAGAACGGAGGAGGCGACCGAGTCCCGGTACCCATGGTTGAGGCGGCCCAGCTGGTTTCCAGGACGGACCCTGGCGACTTGGTTGGAAGCAGTGAGCCAACTGTCGGCAATGGTAGGAATAGGAGGTGCGTCCTGAATGCTGGACGCAAAGCTCAGGGTGCTGGCAACACTGAGGCGGTGGTTCACCCTGCTAAGGCGCTGCGACCTACGCATGGACATGCGGGCTGTCCTGTCGATAGCCTCTCTGGAGTGGTCAGGGAAATAGCTGGTAAGATCCGACGCGATCAACTCGCTGGGCGGTCTTAGCCCGCCGAACTGTCGAAGAACCTTGCGGCTGCGGGGCATTCGTGGTGTCTCAGCGGGTGCCGGACGCTCCAAGTCTCTGGCGGTGTTGTACACATTTCTTTCTCGGTCTTGATGGTCCTGATAAGACACAGGTGAAAGGGGCGGCTGCTGAATAGTTTCCCACGATTCACCCAAGACCTTTTGTGCCTTTAGTTGACTTCGCTTGTCCATAGTCTCCATGGAGCGATTGTGGTTTTGTTGCGCCTCCTCCATGGCAATCGCAGCTGCTCTTTCTAATTCGGCGAATCCTGGCTCCCCGGCAGGAACACGTCGTAGGATGAGGCGATTTCGTTCTGGTCGGGTGTGGTCTTTGATCACCCTCCAGAGTTCAGTATCACCAAGGCGACGGCACTTATGTGGGTCGTCACCACCGACCAAGACCCAGAAGCAGTAGTTTCTCTCATGATCCTCCCGTAAAGCGAACTTGCGCAATGTGACGCGCATGACTTCCTCGCAGGTGTTGCAGTCGGCGATCTTAACAACCTTGGTGACACCACCTGTCGAGATAACCCGGATCACATCCTGTCCAGGGGGCAAAGCGGCCATTAGTGATGAGCCATCCGACTGAGTTCTGGTGTGGCTTGCCATCAGACGGCCTGTGTGTGGTGGCTCGGGCGGAGACATGGGGAAGATGGCCGTCGCAGGAGTTGGTTGACTGTATGCTGTGTGAGGTGGTTGAGGATATCTCTGCTGCTGTTGGCGGGCGCTTCTGAAGCCACCGGAAGACTGAGGAGAGGTAGGCCTTGAGGGGTTTTGGTTGTCAACACCGGGAACAGCAGCTGGGAAATCGAATTGGCGCGAATACCTCTTATTGCTCGCTGGCATCCCGCGACCACTGGCCCCAGTATTTGGTTGGTGCCGTGGTGATTGTGAGGAGGGCGCATATTGGACATCAAGCCCCGCAAAGGAATCCTACTCGACCTGTTAGCCCAACAGTCGTCCCTTGGCCATACATACTGTTTGTCACCTACCCTGTTGCGCCTCTTTTGGTTGGCGTATGTCTTGGTCCGCAACTTCTTGATGCTCAGGAACAAGCGCACACGATCGCCCACCTTGTCAATGCCCATCTCCTTCAGCACCTCCTTATCCATCTCCAACAAGTTGTCTCCATTGATGTGATTCCTGCGAAAGATCTTTTCGTATTCGCCACACTTGACGCTCCGCAGGTACTCGCAAACCCTATCTTCATCCCAATTCTTGACCGAGTCCGGACCGTCGACGTCAGAAAACTCCGACTCGGTCGGGCTTTGGTAATTTTGGGTGGCCATCTGAACGGCGGGCGCGCGTCTCGAGGAGGGGTAGGCAGAGGCGGTCTGGGGCGTGTTCACCATCATGGCCGACGGCTGCGAGCCCAGCGAAGCCGGAAATGTCGACTTGGAAGCCAACATTGCCATCGCAACGGCGGAGCCTTGGTTTTCTCTTTGGTCAGACCGACGACGGCATGAATTCAGTCTTGGGGTTTTCCTAGCGGCGCAGGGGTGTGCCGGGGGATGGTTGACAGGATGAGGTGGCCTAGAGTCTGGAGTCTGGAATCACCGGGAGGCAGTGCGATGCCGATGGAGAACCAACAGTTGAGCCAGTCCGGCGTGCTGCAGAAGGGGCTGCAGGGTGATGAATAACGAGAGGGAGAGCAGAGAGCAGTGCAGGAATCCCGACGGGTGCCGGAGCAGTTGTTGAATGCGTTGTGTGACGACCGTCCCTCTTTTGGGCCCAAATCCGAGAAAAGTTCCAACTCTATTTTTTCCTTTCTCCGGGATGAGCTAGAGAATAGGCACGTGTGTACGGCTTTGCAGAAAGACGACCGAAAAAAAGAAAAAAAAGAACCGAAGAGACAGGCAGGACCGGCGCCGTCGATGAGGTCGGGTAAGGTGTAGGTGTACCGAATAGGTAGTTGTCGACGACAGTACTATCCAGTATTCAGAGGGGTATCTGGCAGGCGGGTGGAGGGTGCCTGTGGTTTTTGTTCAGAGAGCTGGGGTGGTGCCTCCAGGTGGGGCAGGGGATGCGAGCGATGGGCAAATGGTCCCGATTCAGGCTGATGGGTTGGCTCGGAGGGTGGGGTGCAGCGCGTTGCGAGGGCGGATTGGACAGGCCGTAAAGCACTTTCAAGAGGCTCACCAATCGCTTAGGGGACCCCCCTTGACATGAAACGAAGCTCGAGCCAAGCAAGGCGCTTCTCGGGAACATATCACTGCATTCCTGCCCATGCTGCCCCCAAAGACATTGTTATCAAAGAACATGGCAATCTTTATTGTTCACTCGTTACAGCCCCCGTGGGCCTCTTTGAAGCTACTCGGAGCAAGCGTCACAAGAGGCAACACCTAGCTACCGCTCTTTTGTTTCTTCCCTGTGCCTCTCTACTAACGATGCTGTGTCACCGTTTGGCTCCCCACCACCAGCTGACTGCGCATGACGGCGGCGTCGATACCCCGAGCTCGGCTGCCATAACGAGGAGCCGAGAAAGTGGTTCCATTCTACGATGATGTCCTTCCGAGTGTCTATCTCTGCATATCAAACCAGATATATTCGGAAGCGAGCTGTTTTGCTTGCTTGTTTCCTATTTGAGCAGGCCAAATAAAAACACCTTCCTGACATAGATAGTTTTCTTCATATTCACCAGTTCACCAGTTCACCATGACCCCTGCCGATGATGAGGGACTTTGTGGCGGGCCGTGATGCCAACCCAACAATGTTGAGAAGAATAGCATCCCGGAAATGCATTCCGTAGTAGGACAAACAACAGTCTCGTAGGATGGAAACATGTGAGCGGGACACAGGCGTGGCCAATCATGGCGGGGTGAAGTCTTTGCCAGCGGGACGGAATTCGACGATGAAACGGGAGCTGTTTCATCAACCACCACGCTCCACCAAGTCGGCAAGTCGTGCCTGTTAGCTTCTCAACCCCGCACTACGCCTGTCAGCTAGCACTTGTCGCCGTTCGCCTTAACAGCGACTACCGGGGGACAATGAAGTCATCGTCCGAAGAGCGGTCAATGGCACCGGGTTTGCTTGATAAAGTTGAAGCAGTTCAACGAGATTACCATCATGCAGCCTTGCGAGGAAGACCCTAATCACCACCCCATCACCACGCCAGGCTGTCGGAAGCACAAGGTATGCCCAAGGTCTGTCGTTGCTCGTTCGATCTCAAAGCCATCATTCGCTCTGTTCTGTTGATTACCGTTGCTGCCCCCTTTTTTTGCCCCCCGTGGGAACCGAATGATAGGAGCTGGCTGGGCTGGGCCACAATCCCCCCTAACGGAGGGGTGATGGTCAGACCAAGAGGCCAGGCGGCTACAACCATATGCCTTCTGGGGAATCCTGGAGTAGGTGATGGCCGAGACGGTGTTGCGGAAGCACAGGCACAGCACAAAAAAAAGATCACCAGGGCATGGCATGGTTTTGGGGCCATTGGTAAGATTGCTGGGGGGTTGACTGCATTTAAACTGAAACGGGGGAGCACGCTGATCGCAAAGTGTTGTTGTCAGGGGAAAGATTCGGCTTTGTCATCCGTCGTTGGAGGTTCTGGAATCCAGACCTTTCCTTCCATCTTGGCACCGGCGCAAGCCACAAGCGAAAAGCTCACGTCACGGTCTGAACAGTGGCCCCGCTTTCACCCGTCAGCCCCGAATTCACAAGGAAAATTCCCGGCATATCCTCCCCCCGCCCCACCACCACCACCAACACCACTCACCAGCTGAACATAACGACTGGATGAGGTGATGAAGATATGTATGCCGGCATATGCTTCTTATCGTGTTCTGTTCCCGCCCCCCTCCCCCACCTCCTTTTCGGCTATAGGCACGTCTGATTCGACATGTACTCGGAATAACCTATCTATACCACTGCTTCTCCGCCTCGTCGTCCACGTTGTCGAGTTTTTATAGCCAAGCTGGCGCCAGTGCAAGACTAACAACCCAACCAGCCCCTCTTTATGCAATGACCGGGCCAGCACAGGTGCCCGGCCACCCGACAGTGACGGGAGTCCAGACTGCTGTTTTGTTTGTTGGAAGCGGATATCCAATCTGCACCTCATCTCGATTCGTAGGCGCAATGTCCACCCCATTTCGACGGCCAGCACTGATCGCCGGGGGGTTCATCCGGTCCCTCGACTGCCCGCTGGGAGCAGAACACAACAGCTGAGCTCTGACAGCACCGATTGGCAGGAGCCCCCTGTCGGGAGACCATGTCCCGGTCGCCTGCCATTCGCCAGACTGTTCCCAAAACCGGTATGATAACATCATCCTACATCGAGACAGCAAATGCCTGGCAATTCACCACGTCTCCGCCCTGATTTCCTGCGCTGGGATCGATGGAAATCGAAAGAGGGGTGGGAACAAGCTCCTGAATGCCCAGATGGAGGCTTCGAGCCCATTGGACCATTGGACCGTGCTTCGCTGGAAAATGGCACTTTGCTTTTGCTTTCTTGCATCTCACTTTTTCTCCCATGTCTTTCTGTCTGTCTGTCTGTCTGTCTGTCTGTCTGTCTGTCTGTCTTGTCTTGTCTGCCGTCCTACCTATGAAGTCCTACCCGGCCTGAATCGAAGTTCTTTTGATAGCTCTTTCATGTGCTCTCGGACCAACCTCGTCCACCTTTGCCGTATCATTTTCAACAGGCCGTTCCACGTACGTCCACGTCCCTGTATCAAATCATCTGATCTACGCCGGCTGTGACGTCGCCGGAGCTTGTCTTGGGATCACATTCGGCTCTCGGCCCTAAGAGTTGGATATCACCTTGGGTTTGCTGTTTACGGCCCTCAGGACCTGCCGAAATTTCACGGCCGTTAGGTGGAGGCTTCGACTGCTCCGCGTTCTGGGACGGGGGCTCCGCCAAACATGTTGAGAGGCTCAACCGTATCTCACCTCGCTACCTCCGATACCCATCCTGCCAACCTCCGCTTCTCTTTTCTGTGAACCGGCCTGGCCATCGATCCTGGCTCTTCTTTTCGACCCAATTCGATACCCGAAACACGTCTCGCACCGAATACCCTCCCAATACCAAAATCAAGGGTCCAACATTCTGTCTCGCTTCTCGCAGCCCCCCGTCTAGCTTGTTCTCGCCTGTTCGCATATCTTTCGCCGGCCTGCTCCTGTTTCAACGTTCAAAGATTGCCCCCAGACCAAGAACAACAAGTGACTAACCCTACAATTCTAATTGCAGGCCCTTGTCAAGGTTTTCATTGGGAAAAACCCGCACGCAGGCACTGCTTTGTAGGAAACCCAACTTCCACCATCGACTTTGGATTCAGAGTTCAACATGTCGAGACCACCATCCAAACATTTACAAACCCAGAAAAGGACGAGATCGGGCGTTTCTCTCACCATGACGGAGCCGGATGGATCTGAAGCAGCCTACAGCCCCACGACCCCGAGTTCCCCGACGAGTTCTCATGGCGAACATCGAAGAAGTTTTTCTCTCAACTCGATCAAAGGACGGCCATGGCGCTCCATGAGCAACAGCAACAGAGACCGAGATTCTACACCAGACTCGGCGTTTAGGGGCCATGTTAGGAAATTATCCAAATCACGACCATATTCGGCATCTCCAGTCGATGGCTTCAGTCGACGTAGCTCAGGCATTTCCGAGGATCACGTCCAAAGTCTTCACAGCCGGTTGTCGTTCACCACAACAGATCCCCCGAGTCTCACCCCAAGTTCGTCATCATGTTCCTTCGACTGGAAAACTCAAAGAGTAGAGGGGGGATGTGCGCTGGAACCGGATACAAGTCTGTTGAAGACCAAGACTCCATACCTGGTGGTCACAACGGACTATCTTCTCAAGATGAAAAGCCGTGCCGACGCAGTGGCATTATTTCCATCATTGGCCATTGAAGGCGAGAAAGCGCACCATGGCTCCCCCCCGGAGCCTGCTCTCGCCATCCCTATATCGACTGTTGTGGCAGCCTTCTACTCGGAAAGCATCAAGCCGTCGTTTGGAATCGAAGTATGGTGGAAGGGTTTTGGCGGCCAGTCGTTTTACCGGTCCGAGTTCTTTTTCAGCTTACCGCGGGAGCAACAGAAGATGCTCGAGAGCATCACGCGAGTAATAGGGACAAAAGAGCAGGACGAGTCTGGGTCTTTGAACAAGTGTGATGATATCAAGCCACTCATGCAAAAGATCCAGATGATGGAGGAGCCAGTATTCGCAAACAAGGAGTTGGAGATCTTCCCGGTGATCCCACGAGGACATACGAGAAAGGAGTACATGCCAAAGATGGAGGATGCGTCCAAGAAGTCTCAGGAGGGCTCGGCGTACTATCTGGTCATTGGCACATATCTCTGCTACCTCGCCGAAGTTCAGAGAGGGAAGGCTGGCTCAAGCTACAAGCACAGGACGTTCGGCCTGGTCACACTGAACTCGGTGGTTGGGGATTGGTCCTTCCACGAGGAGAGGTTTAATATCTCGTTCCGGTAAGATTGATGGGCAACCAGATTCTCTGCCTGGTTGTGGCTGACAAGTACCCCTAGTGATCCCTTCAAGACGCCAGTGACACTCGAACTTGCCAGCCGCTACTATCGACAGATCATTCGCATCCTTGGTACTGCTGACCGCTTTATCAAGCCCAACTGGCCCCAACTTTGGCAGAACCTGGAAATCTTCTCGGTTTCTGGGCTTCGGAACCCTCAGTACTTGGTCTCTCGGGAAGACTACGGCGCCATCAAGCGCACACTTGACGCTCACATTGCCGGGTATCGTTGTGCGCCTGTCGAGTGGGAGATCAACTGGAAGACTCGGCATGCACCCGAGTTTCGACTGCTCCCGCCAAAGCATGCGGGACTGTACACAGGCCTTCAACTTTTGGCTGTTCTCAGGGCGCTCAGGTATAATGACTATTTCAACTCGCTGTCTTTCAAGGATGTGGACTTGTCGATGCTGCACGGCGCGGATGACAATCTGGGCGGGGGCATCAACGTTGCCTACCTGAGCCGGACTTGTAAGTTCTCAAAGTGTGTTTCTCTGTTCAGGCAGTCAGCTGACAACACTACAGGCATCAAACTCACCAATGATGAAGTGCAGCTGCTGAAGACCTGCCCGGTGTTGCACCAGGAGTTCCATGCTCTGGCTTATTGCTCTGAGACGATTCGGCAAATCGATTTCACCAACTGCAGCTATGAGCTGAACAGGGGAAAGACAGCCGACAGCCACTACCCGACCCTCCAGTTCCTTACGCCTATCCTCCATCTCCTCAAGACCGGCATCTCAAAGTGCAACCGTTTGATCTTGGCCCACAATCACCTTTCTGAACATGACATCAGCAACCTCGCCGAGACTATGGAAACGGGTGCCATCAGAGCCCTGGACATCTCGGCTTGTGGCTTGGACGATATGGGTGTGAGGAGGATCGTCATTGACCCTCTGATGGAGCGCCCTCTTCCTCTCGAGTCATTGACGGTGGCGGGCAACTATGGTCGATTGCCCGCGTATATTTTGCCTGACCTCTTGCAGCAACTTCCTGAAATTAGAGAGCTCAACCTCTGTGGCAGCATTTTGGGAGACAGTTCGGATGTGGGCCCGCTATTGCCCTTTGAGCTGCTCGAAAGCCTCCAGTGGCTTGAGTCGATCGATATCACGGGGTGGCTGATCAACGATGAGACCTTGATGGACCTAGAGCGCTTCCTGATGGCGAGAAGCTGGAAACTGGATCACAGGCAATTTTCAGCCTTCCGCCGGCTTGTCCTCAAGCAATGCGGTATTACGGGATTCAAAGCTGCGGCATTGTTTGAAGCCGTTGGGAAGGATCATGGCCTGCATATCGGCCTGAGCAACAATCCGATCGAGAACGGCATTGGAGAGTTGGCTGCTGTCATTCGGGAGAACAAGGGACCTGCTGGTCTGGATATGGAAATGGTTGAGTTCCAGGACGAGGATAACTACCTCGCTCTGATCCACGCCTTGACCGAGACCAAGTACCTCACCGTCCTGAACATGGCCGGTACAGCACCTGCTCCTTCTCCTACCGGCGTTTGCAGTTCCGAGATGGTCAGCGCGCTGCATGACTTGTTTGCGCGCAACACTTCCATCCGGTGTCTTGATCTCTCGGGCTTTTCCGGCAGGCTTGATGATGGCCAACTGACCAAGGGATTCGGCCGCAGCTTGAGCGGTCTTGAGCATAACAAGGCGATGACCCACCTGCGGATTCGGAACCAGAACCTCCACGACGACGCAGGCACGCTGGGCCAGTCCTTGAAGAGGAACAATACACTGATGGTCCTCGACTGCCAAGACAACAACCTCAATCTGAACAGTTTTGGATTCTTGGTCGACAGCATGAAGATTAACAGGACGATCATCGACTTCCCCTTCACCCCCAAGGAGCGCGCCGACATTTGGAAGAATGTCCTCAAGGGCCTTCGTCCAGGGCCACGCCCACCTCAGGCCAAAACTGGTCTCCACTTGGGCAAAGATAAAAAGCACAAGGATAAGAAGGACGACAAGGACAAGCAGCCTGCGCTTCAGCCCGACGTACAGGAAACTGCTTTGTGGACCATCTTGGAGAAGCAGTTCAGGCAGCTGGACGAACACATCGAGCGCAACCGCGAGCTTCTCGAGGCATCATCCGGCCAGGTCTTTGATTTCGAGTCCCCAGCCTCCACCCCTATCGACGCCGGACAGGCGGGCGGTGGTTTCAATGCTGGTCCTGCTGGTGCAAGCGAGTGGCCTACCCTTCTTGATCTCGAGTTCGACATGGGCACCATCGACCTGAACGACAGCACCACCCCTCCACCTGCGGTTGCCGGCCCTGTAGGCGAGGCAGTTGCTCATGACGGGACAATCCTTTTGCAGTCCAGCCCTGACCCGAAATCCACACCCGCGGCCGAGGCCCCCAAGAAGGAGAAACACAGGCCACCCCCTCTCATCCGTCGGAAGACTGTCCGTTCCTCTGCCCTGGACAAGGAGTCCCGGGATGAGCCCCCACCGACACCTTCCTACTCCTTGATCGGCCACGTCGGAGTAGGCAGCACAATGTTGAACGCTGCACCCGACTATCCCCCTCCCCCCCCTCCTCCACCCCCCGCCATGCTCGCGGCCTTTGCCGGGGTCGAGTCACCAACTGATACCCTCGACCCAGTCTCGGAGGTTGAGACGCCAGGGCCGGATGAGTTGCTGCCTACAATGGCTGAGCTTCACTTTAAGAACTATAACAACATTAGCGTGGCCAACAACATCAATATCACCACCGCTACCACCAAAACCAACACCACTATCACCACGACAACCATCACGCACAGCAGCAGCACTAGCACGAACAATAGCACTAGGGGTCATAGGTTTACCCCGTCAAATCAGAGTATGGACGAGGAGGAGAAGTTGAGGGAGATGTTGAGTCAGTATAGGGGAGGATTTATGTTGGGGGGGTTTACTGACTGATTTTTTTTTTTTTGGGGGGGTGGGGGGGGGGTTGTTTTAATTTGTTTTGGTGGGGGGAAGCGGAGGTTGTTTTGATATAATATGAGGACAAGCAAAGGGCACATAACATAGTATATAGAGGGGTATAAATGGCAACATAACAACACGCATATATATTTGGAATTTGGAAGGGTTGGAGGTTTAGGACAAGGAAGTTTTGAATCATTCAGTGTTCTTTTTTTTTCTTTATCATCATTTGGCATGGCAGAGCAGAGCATGGGAGTGGATTTCATCTTGGGGGGAATGGTTGTTGTAAGATATAAGGGGATGATGGAGAGGTTGATACCCTATAGAGGATAGTCAATATTGAGTTTATTTCCAAACATGTAATGTTTGTCTATCTCGGTCGTCTTGTGTCTTTTGTTATATTGAGAGCTTGTGTTGTTATGGTACTCTTCACAGAGCAGGTGCTCCTTCCTCTAATAGCCAGTCATGCCTTCTTTGAGCATTGTGCCTTCCTCACCTGGTCGCTCTTGCCTTCCTCACCTGGTCGCCCTTGCCTTCCTCACCTGGTCGCTCTTGCCTCACAATTCGCTCCTGGGGTTATGACTTAAAATTTCGCAGCAGATAATCACCAGAGGTTTGGCGCGGCGGTGTGAGGATAGGCTATACAACCTGGTGATGTCCTGCTCCCAAATTCTGGTAAGGAGGAATGCGGTAACTGGCTGGAGGCAACTTCCACAGGTTCGTTTCCAGACAGGAGTGCTGAACTCTTTTGAGTCTTTCCCCATTACACACACAATCAGTCCTGCCTCTTCATTGAAAGTCGTTCTTTCCTCCCCATGGCAAACAGCCAAAGCCTTCACTCCCACCCCACCACCGCTCCCTTCACCACACAGCCCGCTCCCGGATTTATAATTTTAAATTTTGCACTCGACAATTCACCGGAGGTTTGGTGCAGTGGTATTTACGAGGGACGCCTGAGTATTACTACTATTGACCGATCCTTCCGGGGGATATTAAGTGGTACCACCTACTTCCAGCCAACTGACGGGTTCGAGTCGAGGTTGGGACACTGAAACTCTTTTTTATTTTTAATTTTTATTTTTTTATTCCCCCCCTTCTTTGTGTTGACTTCCACTCATTTCCTTTAGACCATTTCATTGCAACTAGCAGCTTGACTTGTTTAATATTATTACTTGCCACCATCAAGTAGCTCTTCTTGTATTAACCTTTGCCTGTGATGTGTCCTTTGGGTGTTGGTATCATGCCTTCATTTCGACCTTGGCTCTGACCCAATTCTAAATTGATGTCCAACACCAACGAGCCAAAGCATCATCATCCATCCGCTACACCCGTAGTTTTGATGATCCTTTCTTTCCCCCCTTTGACAATACCGTCCTCTCATTCTTCCCTCAACCACGGCTTTTATTCCACTTCTCCTTTGCCTTTCACAACCCCAAATCCCATATTCCTCCCCCATCTCCCTTTCCCGAACCCTCACATCAACCCCCTAACAAACTGATCCAGCCCCAACTCAAAAAGCTCATTCCTCACCCCCTCACCCCCCTTGTGTTCCACCGGACTGAGCGGGTTCTTCACCACATACTCCACCCACAGGTTGATATATATCTGATGCAGCACATTCCGCATGCTCAGCGTCGCCACGTCAGTCAGCATGACGAACCGCAGATTGGAGGCTGTCTCGTAGTAGTGGAGCTTGTACTGCGCGGTTCGGTAACTGATGAAGGCGTCGTCGGAGCCGCCGAGTTTGCGGACCATGTTTCGGAGGGAGAAGACGGTGCCAAAGATTAGTTTGGCGTTGTCGGAGGATTGTTTTTGGGTGAGGATGCTGGAGGTGGGTTGTTGTGGTGGTTGTTGTGGTGGTTGTTGGGGGTGGGAGTGGGTAGGGGGGAGGATGTCGGTGGAGGAGGCGGCGGGGGGGGGGAGCCAGGATTTGGAGTAGATGCATTCCGCTGGGGAGAGGTTGTTAGCAATATATAAGGGGCAGGGAGGGAGGGGGGGGGGAAGGGGGAACGCACTGTGCCGGTCGAATATGTAGAAGGAGTAGACGACCATTTTCGGGTTTGGGCCGGCCGGGCCGCGCGCCGGGTTGAGTGGGAGGATGGGGGAGAGAAGAGAGATGGGGGCGCGCGACGGCGGTGATGGGAGGGTTGGGTGGTGAGGGTGATTACTGGGTTTGTAGATCGATTTGGCTGGTATGGACAAGTTGATGCTCGGTAGTTTCCATTGATGTCCCGAAGTGTCGGGCTTCGGTGACCCGCCTGCGGTTGACCTCCTTACCACGACGGGGGTCCACACCGGGACCGGGGGTTATTTGCAGGCGTCTTGGCGGTGGCACACAGACCAGGGCACGATCCATCCAACGAACCAGTCCAGCGGCTCCCGTTTTGGTAAGCTGATCGTCCTTCTCTTTTGGTTACTTCGAAGTCAATTCTCCATCGGTTTGATCATCATGTCGACAAGATACAGAAAGCTCGAGGAGCCGAAATGACGCACAAAAACACAAACAATAGGATTGGCCTGTTCCCGAGATGCACAGGACGGACCCAATGACGCAGTGAGGCTCCTGGACGGGATGTCGGTTGCAGGAAAGAGCGGGGTGGTGGGGGTGAGAGAGGGGCACTTGTCAATTTAGGGGGCCCCTCCCCCTTCAGCTCTGCCCTATGAGGCCGAGCCAGAGCCCCGTCTCGTCAAGTTGTTGTTTGAGTTGGGCTACACCCTTTGTTGCCAAAGTTCAGTGCTACCCTCCGTTGTCGCCCAAGAATTCTTGTTGTGCAAAGACGGCCTTGCATAGGTGGATGAACGAAGAGAAGAGACCTAACCTCCATTCAGCAAAAGCAGCACTTTGCTTGGTTGGTTGGTGGCTGGACTGGACTATCGTCAGAGCATCACCCCAAGGACAAAACACCTTTTCTATCTCTCAAACTCTCGGCCGGCCAAAGCGGCGCCCTTCTTCCCGGCCACTCCCATTTTTCTTGATTTTCCCCCTTGTCATTATCGATCTGCAGCAGCCATATTAGAAGAGAGACATCCCTAAAAATGGCCGACCAAGAGACCTTCCCACCTCCCCAGCGAGCAGCAACTTACACGCTGCCACTGCGACCTCGAATGGACGGCAGCGACGCGAGAGAATTCAGCTTGGGGCCAATGGCCGGCACCCCAGACGCACAACACGACCCGGCCGCAGTGCCCCGGGGCTTAGCCTCGCCAGACATATCCGTGGAATTCGCTGGCGATCACCACCTCGACAGCAGCTCTGATAAGCCAGAGCTGTTACATCCTCGCTCTGCGCCCCCTCACGTGCAGCACTTCCAGAGCCCTCTGAGACACCACAAACGGACACCTTCGGTTCATCGTGAGATCAAAGAGACGCTCAACGCTCATTCAGAGTACACAAGTGACGATTCTGACGGCCGCTCTCACTTTCGCGTCAACCAGTATGTCATTAAGGAGGAGATTGGGCGCGGGTCGTATGGGGCCGTCCACCTTGCTACTGATCAGTTTGGGAAAGAATATGTAGCTACCCCTCAACCCCTGTTTTCTCACCTCCTATATTCTAATACCTTCTCCGCAGGCCGTGAAAGCCTTCTCCAAAGCCCGTCTCCGCAAACGCATACAATCCAACATCCTCCGCCATGGTCCGAGATCACTCGGCCGCTTCCCCTCCCGGGCTCCCTTTGGCGCCCCTGATCTCCCCATTGCCCGGTTGACAGACCAGCGAGCAAAGGAAGCGCAGGACCCCCTCTTTCTTATTCGTGAAGAGATCGCTGTCATGAAAAAGCTCAACCACCCCAACCTAGTCCAGCTCATTGAGGTGCTCGACGACCCCGAAGAAGACACCCTGTACATGGTGCTGGAGATGTGCAAGAAGGGTGTTGTCATGAAAGTTGGTTTGGGCGAGTCAGCCGCGCCGATTGATGAAGAGAAGTGTAGGCATTGGTTCAGGGACTTGATCCTGGGTGTTGAATACTGTGAGTTTATCGCCACAGTCCCCCAATATGAAGGTCAAGTTGACATGTGAAAAGTGCATTCTCAGGGTGTAGTCCACAGGGATATCAAACCCGACAACTTGCTCCTCAACGAAGACGACGTTCTCAAAATTGTCGACTTTGGCGTCTCGGAGATGTTTGAGCAGTCCACCGACATGAAGACAGCCAAGAGCGCCGGGTCACCGGCTTTCTTACCTCCTGAGCTCTGTGTTGCCAAACATGGTGATGTGTCCGGCAAGGCAGCTGATATCTGGTCTATGGGCGTATCACTGTACTGTCTCCGCTACGGCAAGATCCCGTTTGAAAAGTTTGGAGTATTAGATATGTACGAAGCTATCCGGACAGAAGCCCCCTTCATTCCCGAGGGCGAGAACCCTTTATTTGTCGACCTGATGGGGAGGTTAATGGAGAAGGACCCAGAGAAAAGAATCACAATGGAGGAACTTCGGGTATGTCTGCCCCCTTTTTTCTTTTTTTTTCTTTTTTTCTTGTTTTTTTGTAAAAAAAATTTCCCCTCAAAGCTAACAAAATAGAACCACCCCTGGGTCACCAAAAACAACTCCGACCCCCTCCTCCCCACAGATGAAAATTGCACCGACCCCGTCGACCCCCCTAACCCGTTGGAAGTAAACCACGCTTTCACCCGGCGAATGTCACATCTCATCTGTGTGATGAAGGCGATTCGCAAATTCAAGTCGTTGCTCTCTACGAATCCCAAGCCGCCAGGGTCACCATACCATCACTCCCCTCGCCCATCTGACACGGCTGATTTTGCCGCTTCTATTTTACGTGAGAGGCAGCAGTTTCTTCAGTCTCCACCTCCACACCTCATCCCACCCTCAACACCACCCCAACCTTTGCTGCTGGGTATCGGCACTGGCGGATTGGATACGTTTAGCAGCAGTCATGATGATGCGGGACTGGGAGGGGACCTGGGGATCGTGGCGGACAGCCCGACGGCGGCGGATTTCAACATTTATGATAGGGCTTTTGATAAGGAGGTGGAGAGGATTAAGGGGATGAAGAGTAGGGATGGGGACGGAGGGACGACGATTTATCATACGAGGTTTAATGACCCCGAAGAGAAAAAGGAGGGGCTTTGGGGGTTGTTTAATAAGACTGCTCAGCAGCAGAAGAGGAAGGATGAGGGCATTAGTGGGTTTGCGGAGTTGGTCAGGGTTGCTGTCGCTAGGGAGAAGGAGAAGGAGAAGGAAAGCAAGAAGGGGGCTGGTGGGGAGGAGGAGAAGCCAGCGGGAGAAGGGGACCAAGGCAAGACGGAGTGATGTACAGTCAAAGTTTGAAAGGGGTAGGTGGGAAAGTTTTGCCATTGGGTATTTTACAACAGCGAAAACAGCGGCTCAGGATAATTCACATGGAAGAGAAGTGGAAAAAGAAGGGGATATTGAAGTTTCAAGCGAGGGGTTAAGATGAGGACAAGCGGCGAAGTAGTAGCATTAATACCACAACAAAGGGGTGGGGAAGGGTGAACGGGGTTAGTATAACCAAGCGAGTGTGTTTCTTTTTTATTGTTTGACTTTTTGGGGCAGGATTGTCTTTGTTATGAGTCAGGTTGGATCTCTGACGGTTGCTATATCTCTTTCTGTCATTGGTGGAAAGCGAATGATGCACACATTAAAGGCGGCTGCCGGTGGTGTTTTTGATACCTCGATAGTTTGACAAGTTTGGCTTTGGAATACCTTGTTTTTTCTTCATTTTTACTTCTTCAGTCTTTGAACTTCTTCTTAGAGATACTATAAGAATGTATGCCTCGGCTGCTTCGTGGTTTGCACACCCTGGGAGACGGAGTAATGACGCAACCAGACTCAACCGGAGCTCACACGTAGTAAGCCTGCCACACCGGAACTTCCGACAGAGAGACCTTCAGTTGGCCGTTTTATCGTCGTCACAAATACCATACGAGCACTTCACCAGTTGGGGTTCCCAATCAGCACAGCCCAGCCACTCCCACAGCCTCGACTCTGACCATAAAAAGCCGCGCTCACATGCAAAGTCCTGAGTGCCATACCTTTAATCAAGCCTGCCTCTGACTGACCGAGTGAGTGAGTGAGTGAGGTAAGCACAACCATCAACCACAGCCCCATCACGTCAACACTCCAAACCAAACTGCCAGCCTCATATGACACTTACAAGTAGTCTTATCCCGTGTCCTATACCGCTCCGCTCTGACGATACCCGTGTCCGTTCACGGAAGAACAGGAGCCAAATCCAGAAAAGCACAACATTTCGTATGTATCCAAACAAAAAGTCCCGAATAACACAACAGCGCTTTCCACCGCAAAAGGCCAAGCTCAACAAGGTTCCCCCCAACATCCTGGGCGTTTCTTGTTTCTTGCCGCCACGGGCCTTGGCAAAAGCTTGTCTCGATCGGAATACCCACACTTGAAAGCACCCCCCTGCCACTCAACCCTTTATGAATGCGCGGTGGAAAGTTTCACTTCCACGGAAAAAAACACCGGATGTCAAAGCAGATTTCCGCGGTGAAAATGCCAAGGAGAATATACATATGTACGGAGTGCTGTACATATACATCTTGCCGGTCCTTGGTGTGCTGTGCAGTGGTTGCAACAAGCCAGGCCCGGTCGCATGCAAGCACGTATGTACATACAGTCCTTTCTTGCGGTGTGTGCGCGGAAAAGGGGGAATGAATGGCAGGCCGGCCCCCGGATGTGTGTGTGTGTGTGTGTGTCTTTTCAGCGAGTTATCTCAACCACGTGTATGTAGCAAGTAAATACGTACGTCCATCCGGATGTCGCGGTGAGAAAACCACTCTCTCCCCGTTCCTTGGAAACACTTGCCATCAAATGTGTGATGAGTATTGGCTCCAATGGGACCCAACAGTAACCACGCCAGAACCCAAAAGGTTTCGATTCGAGTAAGTTCACATGTCAAGACATGGCCCCGTTGAAAGCGCACACCGCAGAATACTCCGTGGTGATAACGCCTGCCACTTTTTAGCTGCGTCTGTTAGTTCAACCCTCCAACCAAACCCCTCCTTCCTCAAAGTCCCCAAAGGGAGAGCAGAACCTCCCACCACGCAACGCATTAGCTGGTTGGTGACTTGACCAGAAAGCCAGACCCAAAGTAAACTAGTTGGATAGCCGCTCTCACCTTCTTCTCGACCCAAACGCTGCTGCTGCTGTGAAACTCCTCATGGTCATCCGACGGGCCGGTGGGTTGTTCGACACCATCGTCCCCCACAAGCTTCATGCCAAGAACCGGGTCATGGGGTTCTCAAAAGAGTTGTTGTGTCCCAAAGCACCGGGTAAAAGAGGGGGGAGAGGGAAAAAAAAACACAAGGAGATCTAATCTACAAGAGGCTCGAAACATTCCCATGTTTGCACGGGATGGGAGAAAAGGGCAAAGAGCAGGAGGACCTTCGGCTCCTCCAATGCAGGCCAAGAAAAGACCGATATCAGGTCCCTTAACCGCAACCGCCCATCGGATGCTGATGCTCCCTTTGATGATGGACAGAGCGGAAGAGCTCCGAGTGGAGGGGGTTGTGCCACCACACAACCCAAAACGATGTTCAAGTGATGGGTGGTATTGGAAAGGGGGGGGAGAAGAGGGTGAGGAGGAAGATGGCGATTCTCGTGACTGGGCCAATTGGCCAATTGGTCGCTGAGGCCGGGTTGCTGACAATTGCTGAAGCATGATGATGAGAGAATGCGACGAAAAAGCAGACTTGAAAGAGGAGGGAAGGGAAGGGGGAAAATGCCTCATAGACAACAGGTTTCATGCTCGAACAGGGAGAAATGGTTGATCAATGCTGCGTAGAGGTCGCAGGGCCCTGTCCGCACAACGTGGTGGACTATCGTATGTGGCCATGGGCTGAAGCAGTGGTCAGTCAACGGCACACTTGCGTCAGGGCCTGGTCGCCGGCCACGTTTTGATGCTGGAAAGGATCCTGAGGGTGGGATGGGAGATGGGAGTGAGAGGTAACTGGAAGATGTGACCAATTTCCAGCCAATTTGGGGTGGAAGTTCCGGGACAAGAGTTGCTCTCGCTTCGGCGGGCACCTCCTCCCCGTCCGGCCGTGTGTGCCCCCGCACCTGCCCCAGAACAAAGAGCCGGGAGGCCGCCCACGGCGCCAACGAGGCCGGCACCGGGGGGGGCACATGGGGTTTTTGATGGGGCTGGTGGAAACAAAGATGCGTTGCCAAGGCCGGCGAATCTGTGCGGATGTCCCTCTAGGGGATCATCGGGTGGATACAGGAGAACGTTGCTCTGCCAAGACTGCGCCTAGGGCGTGTAAGTGCGGGTTATTGGGTTGGCTTTTTGCAACTTTGACTGATGGGCCTGTTGATAATTGATCGGTCATGGGATGCAGAGTTGTATGAAAAGAACACAACAGAAGCTTTTCGTTGTGTGTTTGAAGTGGAGAGACATCCCACATTTCGTGGTTTTCATCGTGGCTGCCCTCGCCCATCATCTCGCCGGCCCAAAGCAGTTACGAAATCGCAACAGCTGCAGGTGCCTTGCATGAATAGGGATGGATCCAGTGGAGGTTGTTTTTTAGAATTTCACTGAGAGAGCAAGAACAAACCTTGAATTCAGCGAGATCCAAACGAAATAGCGAATGAGAGGACAGGCAAATCTAACCATGGGGGTCTAGAATTTGCCTTTTGACAGCACGGCCGAGGCTGGGGAGCACAGCATATATCAAAAAGGGAGGGCGTCACAAGCGGCTGCACACAGGGAAGTTTCTTTCGGGTTTTTAAAATATTGGGTATCTTTTGTGCCGAAAAAGGATGGCGGAGAAGAAGGTCTGGAGCAAGCTGGGGCACGGCCGGGCAGGCTCACGGCTGAAGAAATGACCCAGGTGTTTGGCTCCCGTGGCTGCTTTCAGACAAAGAAGGGACAGAAGTTTGAGCCTCCATTCGGATATCGTAGGGCTTATTACATAACGTGGAATTCACGAGAAGAAGTTGTGGTTTTTTTTTTTTTGGGGGGGGGGGGGGTTAGGTTTCCCGCCACCTTAGAGTCACTTCCTTGTTTCTCACAGGTACTGCGCACAAGTACCTCCATACATGCACGATAGGTTGTGGTACGTACCACTCTACCCCATCCCACGAGGGTGTCTCGTCCGTCCCTTATTCACGTCCCCCTGGTAATTTGTTGCCATACGGTACAAGAGTACATGTTTGGCTGCTGGGAGGAGAAGGCTGTCCTAAAGCGGACCTGTTCCCTTTTCCCCTTTCACTGGACTGATCAGATTCACCGCCCGTACGCGGTGACGAGAGAGGGGTTGCAGCTTGCCGTGCAGAAAGAAGATTGCAGCTTGCTGACGTCTCGGAACTATAAGGCTGCGAGCTTCGATCAGCAAGCAGGCCGTGTTGGTTTGGCCCTTCCATCTCCTTCTCACCAACGGCCGGTCGTTGCCTGTCCTCAGGCCTGCGTCTCGCGCCCATAGATCTTCTACCTCGGTCATCCAAGGAAGAGACTGGCGAAGAGTGAGAGGGCCAGCCAGCCAGTCCGGTCTGTCAAAGACTCCTCCATACCCCCATCAGCCGACGGCATTTTTGCCCCCGCTCTGTCTAACCCGGCGAGCTCTTTTTACCTGAACCTTTACCTTTACCTTTACCTTTACCTTTACCTTTACCGTTACCTACCTTTACTTCAAGCCCCAAACCGGAGGGGAAAGCAACGGCACGAACCAGTCACGACACAAATTTTACCCTCGCCCTCAACCCTCTTACATAACCAATAACAAACCGAAACTGGCTCTTTGTGTCACTTCTTCAAGCTCTCCTCAGCCATTACTTGACCGATTCACCATGTCCGATTCAATCCTCCTGACCAAGAAGTCATCGTCCGGCACCCTGCTCCTCGGCCACTACTAATATCTTGGAAGAGCCACCCTATCATATCAAAAGCCCCAGGAGCAATTCCCATTTCAGCGATTCACTCGCCTCCCGAGCTCCACTTTTGCAGCACTCCACATCAGCGACTTCTTGATTTTCCGCTCGCGCTGCTTCTTCCCCCTACCTCTTACTCCCACAGACTTTTCCCCGTCTGTCCCCGACAGAACTCAGCAGCGACAACAACAAGAAACCTTGGCAGTTTTGGTCGTTATAACAGGATAGCCCCGGGCTCTGCCCACCAAGACCACAAGGCGCGTTCGCCGCCACTACCATCACTGCTGCTGCCCTGCCTTTGCTCTTGCATAAGCGCAGTGACTGAAACCACCCGACTCGCTTACCTCTTTGCCCGCTCCAGCACTGCGGCACCCGCCATCAATATTCTCCTACAGCACCGTCCAAGAAGCCCAGCGCTCTTCTCGCATACCTAAACATGTCAACCGCCGCCGATGCCAAGCCTCCCTCCACGAGGTCCTCCCAGGCCCCGTCAATTAAGTCGGTCGATATCCCGCCCAGGTCTCC
Source organism: Podospora anserina S mat+ (assembly GCF_000226545.1). Taxonomy (NCBI): domain Eukaryota; kingdom Fungi; phylum Ascomycota; class Sordariomycetes; order Sordariales; family Podosporaceae; genus Podospora; species Podospora anserina. The sequence continues at coordinate 2,183,963 of NW_001914854.1, forward strand.
CAACCTGAACGGTTTGACCGAGCAGCCCGCAAAGCCCGTGGAGAAGGCGTCTGTAAAAGACCGTCTGACGCGCATGTTCTCGACCAGAGACGCTGCCTCTCGCGCCGCATCCACCGACGGCAAGCCCACTCCCAGCACCGGCACCCCTGGCAACACTTCCCCGCCGCCCTCGAGGCCCTCGGCCCCAGAACGTAAGGGTTCGATTGCGTCAGACAAGTCGCCTGCCCCGACCACTGCGACAGCGAGCAAGTCCAAATTGGCAAACGGCAAGGATGGCCACTTGCAGCGCTTCATGCTTCTCCCAGATCCTCCCGGAGGACACGAGCACCACCTCAAGTCGTCGCGTCGCCAGGAGAGGTTAACCGACATGATCAAGGGGCTGCTCGGCCGGAAGTCTGAACCGCAGCATGCGGCGCCCGAGAATGACCTTTCGCTCGTCTCCAACTGGGTCGACAATCTGAAGCGGGAAAAGGAAGGAGGCTCTTCGGCTTCGGACAAGAAGGCGGCGAACGGAGCCGGTGGCTTGGTGGAGAAGTACGGCAAGTGCCAGGAGGTGGTGGGCCGCGGCGCTTTCGGCATCGTGAGAATTTCCCACAAGAAGATGGAGAATGGTGTCGGCGAGAAGCTGTTCGCCGTCAAGGAGTTCCGCAGGCGTCCAGAGGAGACCGAAAAGAAGTATAGCAAACGTCTTACGGCCGAGTTCTGCATCTCTTCGTCTCTCCGCCATCCCAACGTCATCCACACGCTGGACCTGGTTAAGGACTCAAAGGGCGACTATTGCGAGGTGATGGAGTTCTGCGCCGGTGGTGATCTTTACACCCTTGTCCTGGCGGCAGGCAAGCTCGAGGTTCAGGAGGCGGACTGCTTCTTCAAGCAGATGATGCGTGGCGTGGAATACATGCACGAGATGGGAGTTGCCCATCGCGATCTGAAGCCAGAAAACTTGCTTCTCACCACCAACGGCGGGCTCAAAATTACGGATTTCGGAAACGGAGAGTGTTTCCGCATGGCCTGGGAGAACGATGCGCACATGGTGTCGGGCTTGTGCGGCTCGGCCCCTTACATTGCTCCAGAGGAGTACATCGACAGGGAATTTGATGCCCGCGCTGTGGACGTCTGGGCTTGCGGTGTCATTTACATGGCTATGCGGACTGGTCGTCACCTCTGGCGTGTGGCCAAGAAGGACGAGGATGAATTCTATGATCGGTACCTTGAAGGACGGAGGGATGAAGCGGGCTATGGCCCGATAGAGTCGTTGCACAGGGTAAGTGCGATTGTGAACCATTGGACTCTTTTGACTCGCATTAACCCACCATACCCCCATTTAGGCCCGCTGCAGGAATGTGATTTACTCCATCCTCGACCCAAATCCGTCTAGAAGAATCACAGCCTCGCAAGTCCTCAAATCTGAGTGGGGCCGTGAGATAAAACTGTGCAAGGCTGGTGAAGAAGGTCTTTAACACGAGCTCCGTCAGGCTGGATCGAAATTGGAATGATGTTGTTGTTTATGTATAAAATAGCATTATCCGAGGGAGAACCACGTCGGCGGG
>NW_001914854.1:2185576-2205546 GCF_000226545.1 Podospora anserina S mat+
GGGACGGCAGTCTCTACACGCTGCATGACGTCTACCCAGCCGCGGTTGAGAAGCCACCAGGAGAAGGTGAGGTAGCGGCGGTTGACTTCAAAGTCGGAACCATAATAGTGCTCGGGATTGTTGCCGTCGTCGTCGTTGTTTTCGAGGGAGATGGTTTGCTGGGCGGAGCCGGTGGCGAGGGAGACGACCGAGGAGAGGTAGGAGCGGCGGCCAAGGAGGTTGAGTTGAATGCGGGTTAGCATGGTTAGGAGGGAGAGCGTGTAGAGGAGAGTGTAGGCTCGGGTGATGGCTGGAGAGACAGGGGGGAGTTAGTATTGGGGGTTGGAATAGGGGTGGGCAGGGGGCGTACAGCTGATGGTGAGGTCATTCCAGAGTTGCCTTTTGGTCTTTTTTGGTTTGGGGGGTACTGAAAGGGCATCGCCTTCTTGGGCACCGTCGACAGGGACATTGCCGTCCCCTGAGATGGCAGCTGCTATGGAGGTTGGGACAGCAAGCTGACTTGTTTGTAGGCCGGCGTCACTTGTGACACTGACGCTGAACATGCTCCTTCCATCGTCATCTGTCTCTGCGGAAAGGCTGGGTGGACTTGTTGATCCGATGCTCTTCGTCCTGGCTACGGCAGAACCTTTCATCTGTTGGATTTCATATGTGATTCTCTCTGTGTTCATCGCCTCGAGGATGTTTGTCGTGGCGGTAGGTAGGAGGGCGAGGACGGTGAAGGTGCAGTCCTCTTGGTTTTGTTCGAATCGTCGTCGCAGACTGCACAGACAGATAGCATCAGCATTGGGGTGTTCATCAAGGAGGCAGAGAGAAGGCATACTTCTCCTTGGCGATGCGATCGCTGCTCATGCGCTCGCGCGCATCCTGGAGTTTGCCCAAGACATAATTGGTGACAACATAGCCGGCGCCGATAACACCAGCACCGATGGCGAGAGGTGTTCGGTTGCGGCGGAACCACCGCTTCGTGGCGGCCAACATGGCAGAGTTTTGGGGGATTCGAGCTCGATCACAGCTCCTCCTTAGAATCAGGAGACGGCTACCTTATGCATGTGGTTGACGGGATGCACGTCTACACTACCGGGGGCGCGACACCAGCTGCTCTGGGCCTCCAATCGCGCTGAGCGAACCTCGGCTCTGCGGTTCTGATAGGGCTGATACCGTGATCCGGGGTAGGAAATCTGGAGTCAACCCTAACCCTTTGACACTCTGCAACTACCCCACGCCCAGCCCAGGGAGGGGCCTTCTTCACAATCCACCGCCGCTTCCGTTTCGCTGATGGCCAACGTCACAGTTTGCTCGCCACGGACTGCCCCTGCCCCTCACCCGTAGCGTTGTCCGCTATCGTTTAAAATGTTACTTTTGCTACCCCTCCACTCCCTCGCTCAATGACACCACAACCACCACCACCACCACCACCACAGCTGTCTGGATAACATCACCACCTTTTCACTATCAGCATCAGTCATATCAGCAAATATCAGCAACCATGAACGCGGAGGGCCCGCCCGAGTTTCTGCTCGAAGCATTCGCCGACCCTAACACGGTGCGGGATGTTGTTCGCGGTAGGCTTCCCCTATTCACCCCTGTCTGCCCCTCCATCCTCTGATTGTCCTGCTCTACAGGTATTCTGCACACCATATTCTTTATGCGTTTCTTCCAGTCCATCCAGGCTGCCACAGCCACACGCGACTGTCTCGGGATCGACCTCGCCTACGTTCCCGACTCCGCAATCGAGACGCTGATCGACCAGCGCGCAACATCACTCGCACGACAACTAGACGCTGAGCGCCCATCAGGAGGAGGTGGCCGCGGTCAGATCACTGTTCAGTTCTTTGAGAAGAAGCGTCGTAAGGGGACCTGGTTCGGGGCCGACGATGAGCTCTGCTGGGAGAGGTGGACCATCAAAATTACCGTCGCTGAACCCAAGACGGAGAGTGGTATGTTGATTTGACCTTTACTTTTTGTCCATTTTGTATCACCGAACACTAACTCACCCTCTTCGAAATATAGACCGTGCTAAGGTCCGGAAAGCAACCGAAACCACGCTCCGCTCTACCGTCTTCAAGATCATGACCTGTGTGACCGGCCACATGGACCACATCCCTCCCATCACCGAATCCAACGTCAACCCCTTCCCGTACCGCATTTACATTGGTAATCCTCCAAGTAATCAGCAATCACCATCATCGCAACAAAAGGCTGCCACGGCTGCTGCTGGAGTCGGAGCTAGAGTCGACGCTGTAGCGGGTGGCTGGGCAAAGAAGATGGGGATCTATTAGGAGGATTTCCTCAGCAGTGACGCAGTCACAAAGGTGGTTGATATCGCAAAGGATATTGGTGACAAGGTTGCTGCCGCTACGAAGGAAGTTGAAAAGAAATTTGACGTTTACCTGGCACAGTTGGAGGAAGAGGCCAGGAGGGCCGAGATGGAAGAGGTGAGGAGAAATGAGGAGTGGTTGCTAGTGGCTGAGGAGAGTCGGAAGAGGAATATGGAGCCGGCTGGTCATGGTGGCGTCGAGGAAAAGAATCTACCCAAGGGCAAAAAGCACGATCACCAGCAGCCCCCCAAGAAAGATGATCAGTATGAGGAGATTCTCTAGGATGTGGACGGCCTTGGAGAGGGACCACCCGAAAGCAGCTGTTCGAGTTCGGAATCGTCTGTGTGTTCCTCAACAATACTGCTGTCCGGATCGCAGGAACTTGATCCCATAACAATGGGGCAAATCCTCCCTAAGAAAAAGGGCACAGACCCACCGGGGCGCGACATGGTCGATAGTTGGGAAGAGCAAAAGCTGCATGGTGTTTTCAGGGATCAGAAGAACTGCAAGGAATAAACGGGACAGGCGTTTGCTAATTAGAAAAGGACGGGAAACGGGCGTTTGGATTTGGTCATTATGCTTCAACGCTACATTTGTAACACAGCACGGAAGGGAGAACAGCAGGTTCATGGTGGCTTTCGACAGTCAGAGGTGGGTATCACGCGCAACATGGCGGATTACAGCGAGTCTAGGGATACAACTGAAGGCGCTAGTCATGGGTAGTTATAGATTTTCTTATCAGGTAGGTACTAGGTTCATCGAGATACCCCTTTTTTTCTTGACTCTTTCTCTGCGAGGAGAGGATACACAATACAATTACTTTCTAATGTTGCGTCTTGGTTCTCTATCTTGTCTCAGTGTTGACTTTGAATTATGCCTGTCAGCTGGCTGGGTTTCGGTATGCGGTTGGCAGCGGTGTGGACTGTTGTCTGATCCTTTTTACGTTTGATGTGGCAGAGAGCTTTTACAAGACTGTTCGTGACGATGGTAGGCGGTGCAGAGGGCGCTGCATTTTGTTTTGAGGGGTTTGAGAGAGGTTGAGGATGGCATTCGAGATGGTCGCGGTGATGAGCTGGATGAACAAGAGGGAGGAGGCGGGGCAATGGGGGAGGAGGATACGGCTAACACAGATGACCCGGAGGTGAGGAAGGGTAGGGTAGGCGGGCTGGTTTTGGATTGGTTCTCTATGTTCATTCCGGTGCTTAGAGTAGTAGGTACTTCATGTCAAAACAATTGAGCCGTTTTCTCTCGTCCAACAACTTTCAATGGCAAGAGTCTTTTCCATCAGCGGAACCCCATCCTGTTTGGGAGGAGCAGGGCGCTACCAAAGCGTGGAGTCAGAGGTTAATATAGGCAAAGATAGGGAAAGCGAACCTGAGACTGAATGGGGTGGTTGGATATCAGTTCTTATATATTTCACTCTCATGATCGATTAGGTGCCAGCTATCTTACAGACTGGACAGGTCGTCAGTTGCCAATGATCTACCTCATTCATCATCTCTTGTTCTTCAGGGGCGGAAAGAGGCACAGGGTTAGGGTTTTGGCAGTCTCTCGAAAATACCCTTGAACCCCCTGAAAAATAAAGCGCTGTTGGCCCATCAACTCCACTGATCCATTCTCAGCATCTCAACTTGAACATGTCATCACAGCGATTATCAAAGCTCTGTACAGAATGCAATCTGGTTTGTCCCTCAATCATTCACGGCCATCAGCCGCGCGATAATCAGTGCTTGTGTTTGTGTTCCTCCTCCTTCTCCTCATCCGCAGGGTCCATGTTGACAGCAGGCCAGTTGGCAAAAGTAGTCTCCCCGATTGTAACCTTGCCCGTAGTGATGGGCGCCGAGCCATTCTTGTACTGCTCATACATCTCGTATACAGACACGCTATGAACAGCACCCTTTGTGAGGGAAAGGCCTGCCGATTCGAGGAGGACGCGGTTGGTGTCATTGTCAAGGGGCCTGTGGAGTAGTTAGACTTCTGCCAGCATTTGTTTTCCGAAAGGAGGGACCAAGGTAGACTTACAAAGGCTGGATGCTGTTCTCAAACACATCGTCCAACACGACAACTACCCCCTTCCTTAATTGCTCATCGCTCAGATCGGACTCCAGGTCAAGAGTCACCCGCTCGTGGCTGATCTGGGCGTTGGGATAGGCTTTCAGCACGTGATCGAGGTGCACCTCGTTCTTGTTACCGTACAGGTAGAACGGCATCTTGTCCGGGTATGTCGTCTCCAAGGCGGCGTAAGACATGGACTCCTTGACTATGACCCTGATGTTGCTTAGCTCGATGTTGTCCTTGAGCGGCGGTGCGCCCGGCGGGGGTATCCCCACGTCCAGGCGCCACTTGGTGCTGCTGCCTGGTTTGAGCAGGTTCTCCAGAGTCTCTTTCTCCATGTTGGCAAGTGTGTAAACCACGCCTGGGTTCTCGCTGCGCAGCTTCTTGTAGTACTCCACCACATCCGGGGGGAGATTGCCCGTGATGACCAGTTGCCAGCGGTGGTTGGCCATGTTGAACATGGGGATGTGCGTGAGGTAGATCTCATCCACGCCCTGCATGACGAAGCCATGAACATCAGGACTGAGCTTGTTACGCTTGATGCAGCGTTTGATCCCTTCGAGCGCGACTGCCCTGAAGTCCTTGACTATAGTCTTCATAAAGTCTGGACTCGTGGGCCAGGGGCTCATTGTGACATTGACGAGGAATCGAAGGTCGCCCCGGGCCAAGTTGATACCGTCGTCGAGTCCCAGGCGGGTCTTGAAAGTACGAAGGCATCTGCCATAAGCCTCTTCACCGAATACAGATGAGGTCAGGAATAGGGGGCGCGCTGCCACAACATCCTTGTCGGACGAGACGGAAAGCTGTGAGAAGATCCACTGGTTGAGATAGTTCGCTTCTCCCTTCATATCATGAACCGTTAGTCCACCATTCGCTGTATGTGGAGAGCGACAGTAAACTTACCACATCCTGATTGATGTCGTCCCCAATCTTGAAGTTGCACGCAAACGCATTGATCATGAGGTCACCAGCCAGCTCACACAAAAGCTTCCATGTCTTCTTGTCCTCGAAAAGCTCTTCGTTGGTCCGGTTCAAGATCTTGTCTCTGATCAGCTCCTTCTGGGCTTCAATAGCCTCCGGTGACTCGCCTGCCTTCTCCGTCGGAAGACGAATGAGAGGAACAACGACGAGGGATTTCTTGAGTGACTCATGTTCGGGGTCAGGTTCCCCCTGTGTCTCATCTGCGCCGGATTCAGATTCTGGGGACGGGGCCATGGTGGCCCAATAACAGTACAGCTAATCCCATATCTGATTAGAGACCCCGGCGACCAGCAACTTCAAGCTGGAGGGAGTGTTCTGAACGTACCTTTGTGCAGGAGAAAACAGCCTCACCCAGCAATCTGCCATAACCATCATTGTGCAGACCTATCGTTTTGTGCGTCAACCATGCAGCAGTCGCTGCTGCGCCTGGCTTGCTGCCCTCCACACCGTAAACACCCATGCTTTCCAAAGCATCACCTTGATGGAAAACAATAGGGCTGGTCCAGGTAACGAGGTATCTCATACGCTGGTCACGGTAGCAGAGCCCGCCCGCAGGATAATTGATGTAACCAGACCTTTCCCATCGTGTCAGAAACTCTGAAATCGACATAGGCGGGGAAACACTCACTTGTGCGGGTCGATAGTGATGCTCTCGGCGTGGCGGAGGTTCCGAAGCTGCTTCACAGTATATGGCTGCAAGGGCATAGCGGGTACATACGGAAGGAAACCGTCTTGGTCCCCCCGCTCCCTGAGCGTGGCAGCAAAATAGCCTCCCCAGGCGGCATCGCAGTGAATGGCGAAGGAGACGCCTTCGTTCCTTTCAAACTCGTCACGAATCTTGACAATCTCAGCCACGGGGTCGCAGGCACCGTGCTCAGTAGAGCCGATGATGGCTACCACGCCATAGATTGGGATCTTGGCGTCAACACATTCCTTCAGGCGCTTTCGAAGGTCGTTGGTATCCATGCGAGCCTCTTCGTCTACATCAACGTCGATAAAGTTGATCGAGCCAATACCAGAGATGGCTACATGTGCAACGGCCAGTGTTAGAAGGAAAAGAGACCAACGTCGTTCTCAAAGGGCAAGAGAAACTCACCTCCGCCCTTGGGCCAGGAATAATGCTTGGTAGCACTGATCAAGAACTTCCCAGGTTCAAACCCATACTTTTGCTCAATCACGCTCTTTCCGGTGGTCTGAATGAGGTAGGGTTTGAGAGCAGCCTGCAAGAAAGTTGAAGAGATGGAGTACTGCTCAGCCAGAGTTGACGGTATCTCGAGGATGGTGGAGGGCTTGAGATTTAGCAGCTCCTAGGTGGACAACTCTGTGAATAGCTTGGCGTCCCCTGTGCTGGTTTTGACTTCGAACGCACCAGCAAGAAAATTCAGGGATCCTTCTTCAATCGCTCGTTTGAGAGAGAAGGGATAAAACTTGAGGTTGCGGACTAGAGGAGACTGTTAGACACCTTCCCTGTAAATTCAGGGAACAGGGACATTCATACTCGCCCAGATAGCCTCAAGGTTAGCGACGGATCCATCCTGAAGACAACAAAGCGTCAGTAATTCACAGCAATACAGTGTAGCACGGTTCTAGATATAACTCACACAAGTGATGTGGCCCCAGGAATCTGTTCCATATCCCAACATTCTTGCAAGCTCCTGTCCGACCTCTCTCTCCAGCTTGGTCGTGTGTGGGCTAGCCTCAGTGGCCACATTGTTGGGATTGTACATCATGGCCGTCATGTCTGTATATTATCAGTAGTCACCTCGGTCAACAGAGAGAATAACAAATCTATCCACATACAGCCAACAATGCTGGAAAGGGCAACATCCATATTCATATGAGCATTGTATCTGGGAGACCAAAACGGCACCGACTTTGCGGCCAACTCGAGGGAAAGTTTATCGACATCAGATGTCAAAGTCTTGATGCTGTTTTGGTAGTCTTCCAGTTCCTTCATCCCTTCGGTGATGAACTCGGGGTCTCCGGCATAGAGCGTCTTTCTGGCCTGGGCTTGATGGTTGAGGACGGTGCCAAAGAGATCGTGAAGGACCTGGAAATTCTCGGCCCTGGGGCCCAAGAACCAGGAACTGACCAAAGCATGCTGGGTTATGTTGTCGTCGTCCGCCATGGTCAAGGGCTGTGTGATGATGGGATGATCAGGGAGGATGGATGCTGTGAAGTAAGGTACAGGACAGAAAGGAATGTGTGAGATTCCGGTCTTGAGCTGGCTGGAAATGGTGCCCCTTCTTATACCAGCGTTGTTCAGCATGCTGCCACTCGGCACCTGGGCCGTTCACGTCAACCCGATTTTTCTCATGGAAGCATACTTGCCAATCGATTGATGGATCCGCACACCTGCAGCTGCGGTATATCTTTCCAAGGTCTGAATTTCCATACAGGCAAGCGCGGGACGAGTCAAAAGGCTTCATGGGCGAGAACAACGCCGAGGCGGGGTTGATCAGCCATGAATACTTTGATCTGTCATTGCCAGTCAGGTTAGCAGAGGTAGCAATGTCATGGAGTTCCGAGTAGACACCCAGCTGAAATACAACCCACCGCTACCTAGCGGATGTGGGCTTGCATGGCTTCGAGGAGCTTGGTCTGCCATAGAGCGACTGGAAAGCCTGGAGACGTACTCTGGGCTATCCCAAGTTTCCAGATAGGAAGTCAACGCTGGCACTAGTAGCCCTTCAGGCAGCTGAGTGATGCATGTTTCCATCTGGCTGCAGCTGGAGTTCTAGACCTAGGAGTGCGGAGAATAACTGGGGCAACTGACAACCTCAGCTAGCCACCTTCACCTCGTCACTTCCACAGCTAACCATCCACACTTATCACCACCACTAAAGCCTCCATTCCCATGCAGCTGTCCTATAAGCGGACCGCACCGCTCTGCACGTCGATCCACTGCCGTCATATATTGGAGAAGATCAAGACCGACCGACTTGTCGATTGGCGTCAACAAGTATGATACCAAAGAGATCAATGACCTCTTCGGCTACGTCAGGGACGTCGAGATCGCATATCTTCTGAAGCAGATTGCCAACAAAGGGGCCATCGTCAATGCGGTTCTTGATTCTTGCTACTCGGGCAGACCCGTGATGGCGACGGCACTCGAGGATCCGACCACATCCTATTCAGTAGAGAGGTACATAGAGGGCGAATTTTGTAATGAAAGGGTTGGTCCTGGGCTGTGTTCTGCCAAAATAGTTTCTTAAGTTAAAAATCGACTCCCATACGTCAAAGTAGATGCGAAACTTACTAGATAGAACCAACCAGATATATCAGTCTCCTCTTACAACATGAGAAAAAAAACAGCTGAAACACATCACATCACATTCAACATCATCAAGTGGAACAGCCAAGTACTGTACATCTACCAAAAAAGGCAGACTCTTCTTTATTTGACGACTCCATGGTATCTTGAATAAAAATTCCAGAAGAAGCTTCCTGTTACCCCTTCACACGCGCACTGCTTGGTGAAGGCAGACCGTAAAATAGGCCATGAGCAAATGAACACACATCTTGTTGAAGATGGCGATGCTCCCAGGCCCCTCTCTTCTTCTCTTCTCCCATTCTTCTTTCTTTCCCGAAAGAAACAAAACCCACCCAACACCGAACCGAATGAATCTCCTCTTTTTTTCTTTCACCCATAACAAAAAAAAAAAAACGCCGTGTTGAGAATGGCGAAACCCGTTCCACCCCTCACCAGTAATGTATGCTAATATGCTGTTGAACCAACCCATCCGGATTTTCCCCTTGCCCACAAAACGCCTTGTTGAGAATGGCGCTTTTCCATTGAGGTATCATCTAATCATCACCCAAAATTTTTTTGAACCCGTTAGAGACCCCCAAAATGCTAATGCTGTTGAAAAAAATCCGGAAAAAAGCATATTACACCATCAAAGCGATGGCGTGTACATGAAAAATATTAGGTAGGCGTTTAAGCCTTGTTGGCGTACTTCTCACGGAAGTACTTGGCAGCGTTGACCATGTGGGTGAGGGCACCCTTGACCTCGTCCCACTTGCGGGTCTTGAGACCGCAGTCGGGGTTGATCCAGAGCTGCTCGGGGCGGAGGAACTCGAGCATTTCCTCAATGCGCTGCTTGAACTCCTCCTCGGCGGGAACACGGGGGGAGTGGATGTCGTAGACACCGGGGCCGATGTGGCGGGGGTAGGCCTCGTCAATGAAGACCTTGAGGAGCTTGGCATCCGACTTGGAGTTCTCAATGGAGAGGACATCGGCATCGAGGGCAGCGATGGCGTGGAAGAAGTCCTGGAACTCGGAGTAGCAGAAGTGAGAGTGGATCTGGGTAGAGTCCTCAACACCGGCGGTGGCGAGCTTGAAGCTGTTGACGGCCCACTCGAGGTAGGCGTCACGCTCAGAGCCCTTGCGGAGGGGAAGACCCTCACGGAGGGCAGGCTCATCGACCTGGATGACGTAGATGCCGTTGGCCTCGAGATCGACGACCTCGTCACGGAGGGCCAGAGCAAGCTGCTGGCACTGGACGGACTGGTGGACGTCGACACGGGGGAAAGACCACCGCAAGCAGGTGACGGGGCCAGTAAGCATGCCCTTCATGGGCTTCTTGGAGATGGAGGCGGCATACTTGGACTCCTTGACGGTCATGGGAGCGGGGCGAGAGATGTCACCAACGATGATAGGGGGACGGACGCAACGAGAACCATAAGACTGAACCCAGGCGTGGGTGGTGAAGACGTAGCCGTTGAGGCGCTCACCGAAGTACTGGACCATGTCGTTGCGCTCGGGCTCACCGTGGACGTAGACATCGAGGTCAAGCTCGTCCTGGATGGAGACGGCGAGGTCGATCTCCTTCTTGATGAAGTTGTCGTACTCCTCGGCGGAGATCTCGCCCTTTGTGAACTTGTTGCGCTGGACGCGAATCTCGCTGGTCTGGGGGAAGGAACCAATGGTGGTGGTGGGGAAGAGGGGAAGGCTGAGGTGCTTCTTCTGCTGAGCATAGCGGGTGTCGAAACCGGACTTGCGGTTGTGCTGCTCAGGAGTGACGGCAGCCTGGCGCTCCTTGACCTTGGGGTCGTTGGTGCGGGTGGACTCGGCACGAGCCTTGATGGCGGCGGCGTTGGCATCCAGCTCAGCGCGGACAGCCTCGGGGTTGGTGACAGCCTTGGCAAGGATGGCAACCTCCTTGACCTTCTCGGAAGCGAAAGAGAACCACTCATAGACATCAGTGGGGAGCTTCTTCTCGCTGGCGAGGGTGTGGGGGGTGTGGAGGAGAGAGCTGGAGGTGGCAACGATGACACGGTCCTCGCCGAGGGCCTTGATGGCGGTCTGGAGGAGGTCGAGCGACTTGGCGAAGTCGTTCTTCCAGATGTTTCTGCCGTCAACGACACCGGCAGAGAGGATCTGAGAGGGGCCGAGCTGCTTGATCACAGGCTCGAGCTGCTCAGGGTTGCGGACAAGGTCGACGTGGATACCCTTGGCGGCAGAGAAAGCGGGGAGGACGTCAAAGTTGTGGACGATGTCACCGAAGTAGGTGGCAACGACGAGGGAGGGGATGGCATCACCAGCAGCGGCGAAAGCCTCATAGGCGGGCTTGAAAGCAGCCTTGATCTCGGGGGCGAGATCGAAGACGAGGGTGGGCTCGTCAATCTGGACGGTCTCGGCACCGGCGGCCTTGAGGGCCTTCAGGAGCTCGACGTAGACGGGGACGAGCTTGTCAAGGAGAGAGATGGGGTTGACGGAAGAGCCACGGTCAGCCTTGCCGAGGGCAAGGAAAGAGACGGGGCCGACAAGGACGGGTCTGGTGATGATGCCAGCCTCCTTGGCCTCGAGGAACTCGCGGACGGGCTTGGGGTTCTCGGCAAGGGAGAAGGTCTGGTTGTCCTGGAGGGTAGGCTTGACGTAGTGGTAGTTGGAGTCAAACCACTTGACCATCTCGAGGGCGGGAACATCGACACCGCCCTTCTGGTGGCCACGACCCATGGCGAAGTACTCATCGAGAGGGGAGAGCTTCTGCTTGGTGTAGCGTTCGGGAACGGCCTGTTGTGGGAGAGGTGGGTCAGCAAAAAAAGCCCGAGAGCAATTGACCGAGAGAGAGAGAAGCTTACATTGAAGAACTGGATGTGGTCAAGGACGTGGTCGTAGTGAGCGAAGTCGTTGGAGGGGATGATGTCGACACCGGCATCCTTCTGGATCTTCCAGTGGGCGAGACGGAGTCTCTTGCCCTCCTCGAGGAGAGCCTCCTGGGAGATCTTGTCGGCCCAGTAAGCCTCGTTGGCCTTCTTGAGGTCACGAAGGACGCCCATACGGCTGTGGGAAAGATATCGAGTTAGCAACCTTATCAGTGCCCAAAGCCGTCAGAGGAAGGAGCAATTGGAGCTTACGGGAAACCCAGCACGGATGATTGAACCATCTTGATGGCTGTGAGGTGTATCTGGGATTTGAAGAGGGAGATGGTGTTGTTGTTGGTTCACAGTGACCTGTTCCTTGAGCCTGGCTGGAGTGACAGACGCAAAGAGGGAGTGTGAAAAGTGGGATGAGGAGAGAAGGAGAGAAAGAAGGGTTGACTTGAGCGGGGGAAGAAAGAAATAAGTAGTGCCCAGAGGGGAATGGAACCGAACGAGTCGACCTGCAGGAGGGGGGGCAATTTTGAGTTACTCGGGCAGGGGCCAGCCTCAGCACTGGAGTGACTGGCAGTGTCAACGGGGCCGTAATCGGTGGGGGTTCCCACCGCTTGTTCGGAGCCCGACCGCCTTTGGATGGAGGATGGATGGACTGGAGACATCAAAGTGATGAGGTCCATGTCTCAGGTTCTTCTGCCCCTCCCGTTTCTTGCAGCATTGGCATCGCAGCTCAGGTTCTAGACTAGCTATCGAGAGCTCCCATAGAGAGCTTGCTTGCATGGGGATTGGGCACTGGGAGGTTCGGCACTCAGGTCTCGGGGCTCACTAATGGTGGGGCAGCAAGACGGAGGATGGAAAGCTTCAATCAACAATTCGGGGTCTTCGGGGCTTTGCTGTTAGGTAGGTTCGGAGTAGTCGTCACCACGGGACAGACAGCTTCAGGTCACTGAGTGACGGATCGACACCACCACACGGTAAGCTGGAGCTCAGGTACACTCCGTTTCTGTGTGACCTGGAGTACCCTGCTTGGGACCCCCGTTTACAAGTGAACGCTATCGATGGTGCAAATGATGTGACCCAAGGCCCGAGTCGACCGGGTTTTTCTCGCAGCCAGTCAATCTTTGACGCTCCGCGAACCGGGCTCCAGCAGAGCGGCCATATGCAGACTAGACCGATGTATTGTCACCGACAACGCTCCGGGTCGCGGGGTGTTTTAGTGAGGGGCAGAAAAAAAAAATAAGGTAGGTACGGAGTACAACCTTTGTGTTGGAGAGGTACTTAACCCACCGTTCCGTCCCCTCGGACGCCCCTGCCCTGGGCTCTTCAAAGGGATGGCATTCCTCCAGTCTTTCACGTCGAGAATGACACCGGCCAACAATACTATCCTAGACAATCGGAGGCGAGTGAATTGTTCAACAGCAAGACAAGAGTCGATCCCGGTTCAGTGACAGATGCGGGGCCGGAGTAAGCAGCTCAAAAAGCCAGGTTGACCCCCGCCCCCTCCACAATTTCGGTGCTGCAGGTGTGAGGTGAGGGGTGCCTCAGGCTGGTCAGAGCGTTGAAAAGCCAAAAATGCACCGAAAGTACGGAATGAGAAAAATGTCTCCGCCGGTTTTCTTGTCGATAACAGTTTGAACCCGATATGAGCATACCGCATTGGTGGATATGCATCACCTCGGTATTATGTATCTATCAGAGTTAATTACTTTGGTATGATGAACTCAGCCACACTCATGATGGAGCTTGGTCGTTCGAGTGACTTTCGACGCGCGTGGCTTGTACAGTGCAAGGCTTTGGCTCTTCGTCATCATCCCAACTGGAACTTGTCAAGTGCCAAACCTCCATTGGCAGCTCCGCTTGCTCATTTCACAGAGCTAATCTCATTAATTACTGCTTTTGATTGATTGATCTTTCCTTGATACATATCTGTCTCTCTCTCCCTCTTTGCAACAATCGCAGCCAACTGGCGACGGCCTGTTGTTTTGCCCTGCGATTACCGTGTTACCCCTTTTCCATCTGTCGTAATCCCGCAGTCTCATCGTCAACCTTGTCGCCGTCGTCGTATCCGTTCCCGTAGCCGCTCCCGATCGAACCGACGCGGTCATCGCTCGACGACATCATGTACTCGAATCCCAACTCGTTCCTGGGCGGGAACAGCCAACGCCCAGGGCAACCGCAGTATGGCAATCAGTTTGGCGCAGGAGCTGGTCAACCACAACTGCAGCAGCCAGGTCCATTTGCTCCTCAACCGACTGGCTTCGGTCAACAGCCGGCCCTGCAGCAACAATACACTGGATATCCAGGCCTGCAGGCCCCTCAACCTACCGGCCAACTTCAGCCTCAGTTCACAGGCTTTGGTCAAGCTCCCCAGCAAAATGTTGGAGCAGCGGCACCCCCTATGCCGGCTATGCCTCAGCAGTTCCAGCAACAGTTTCAACAGCAACAGCAGCAGTTCCAGCAACAACCACAACAGACATCGAGCCCCTTCGGCGCCGCCCCGAGCCAGCAGCCTCCTGCTTCGGCTTTGGCCCCCCCCGCTCCCCCCATGAAGCCCCAGCCGACCGGCTTCCACGAGATGGCTGCCTCCTTCCAGACTGCTGGAGGCTCGAAATCGACAGCCAGTGCTCCGAGAAAGACCAACAAGATTCCCAACATCCGCCTCTCATTCATCACCGCACAAGACCAAGCCAAGTTTGAGACGCTGTTCAAGTCTGCTGTGGGGGATGGACAGACCACCATGACTGGCGAGAAGGCCAGGGATCTTCTCTTGCGTTCAAGGCTGGATGGAGACTCCCTGTCTCATATTTGGTGAGTCTGGTGCTTGCTGGCGCATATACGTATCAAATCAATACTGACAGCTTGACTTAGGACGTTGGCTGATACCACGAGATCGGGACAATTGCATTTCCCCGAATTTGCTCTCGCCATGTATCTCTGCAATCTCAAGCTTACCGGAAAGACTCTCCCCGAACACCTTCCTGAGAACATCAAGAACGAGGTGTCAAGTATGGTAGATATCATCAACTTCAGCGTTGCGGAGGAGGCTGCCAATGCCTCTGATTCGGGAATCAGGCAGAACACCGCCACTCCTCCTGTTATCCAGCACCCTCAGCCGCAGCCATCGAACTCTCAACTTCTCCAGGCGCAAATGACGGGATTTCCTAGTCAACAAACCGGATTTTTGGGTGCTCAGCCAACGGGGATGCCCCAGGCGACAGGTTATACTGGTCCCCGGCCGCCCATGCCTCCAATGCCCACCGGTTTTGGTTCGTCATTGACCCCGAACGCTGGTCCGGGCGGGATGGTTGCGCCTCTGAATGCCCAGCCTACTGGTATTCCTGGCCAGTGGGGTCTTGTGAATACGCCAGCAACGGGTCTCCCTCTCATTGACGCCCTCCAGGCTCGCATGATGCCCCAGCAAGGCCGTGAGCAGCAGACATATACCACCGCCGGTCTGCAAGGAAACGCGGTCATTCCCTGGGCTATCACCAAAGACGAGAAGACCAGATACGATAGTCTTTTCCGTGCCTGGGACGGCCTTCACAAGGGCTACATCTCTGGTGATCAAGCGATTGAAATCTTGGGCCAGAGTGGTTTGGAGAAGCCCGATCTCGAACGTGTGTGGACATTGGCAGATAATGGAAACAAGGGCCGCCTCGATATGGATGAATTTGCCGTGGCAATGCACTTGATTTATTGCAAACTGAACGGGTATCCTGTTCCCAACCAGTTGCCTCCCGAGCTTGTTCCTCCATCAACCAGGAACTTCAACCAGTCCATTGGTATGGTAAAGAACATGCTTCACCAAGAATCCGAGTATCGCAAAAATTCTGGCGCCGCCTTGCTGCCTCAGAAGACCGGTGTCAGTTACCTCAAAGGCCACTCCTTCAAGGGAGCCGGAGCTGGCTTTGGCAACCGCAAGGATGCCACGGTCTTCAAGAACAACGACGAAGAGGTGGGCTATCGTTCGAGCGCCCGACGTAGGGTTGGCAACAACTCGCCTCGTCCAGAGTCGCCAGCTTCCGTCAACTCTAGTGAGGAGCTCAGTATTGAGCAGCTCCGCAAGAAAATCAAGGAGAAGCAAGTCTTGCTCGATGCTATGGATTTTGCTGACGAGAAGCATGCGGAGGAGGATGACATTCTTGACAGGCGTGACCGCCGCGAAGCTGACGAGCTTTACAGGCGCATCAGGAGAATTCAGGAGGATATCGATAACCACCCAGACGCTTCTCTCATCAGCGCTGACTCAGATGCTGAGAGGAGAGCATTGAAGCGCCAGCTGCAAAACCTGACTGACAAGATCCCAGATCTGGCGTCCCAGGTTAGGAAAACTGAGAAGGCGATTGCTGATGCTAGGCTGGAACTGTTCCGCCTCAGGGATGCCAAGGCTCACCCATCCAGCGCTGCGGCCATCATTGGCACTGGTCCGGGCGGTACCGTCACCGAATCTGACAGGCTCAAGGCTCGGGCCAAGGCTATGATGCAGCAGCGCACTGCAGCCCTTACAGGAAAGAAGATCGAAGTCAGCAACGACGATCTGGACGCCCCCAAGCGACTCGAGGAGGAGAGCATCAAGATCCGAACCGAGAAGGAGAACAATGAGCGGATGGTCCGCGATGTGGAAGACAGTGTTCGCGAGTTTGCCAAGGGCATTGAGGACAATATGAAAGAGGGTGCTCAGGATTCTACTACCGAGCATGAGAAGCGTCGCTGGGAAGATGGTCTGGGCGTGGAGGATGAGGTCAGGGATTTCATCTACGACCTCCAGCGATCTAGCCGTGCTGCTCGCATCAGATCACAGGACCGCCAGGGCGGGCGTCAACCTACCCAGGAACCCACCAGGGCTGAGGCACCACCATCTGCTCGCTCTGTGAGCCCTGCAGTCTCTCGCACATCGACTCCAAGTGCCCCAGTTGCAGGCGGTGGCTCGTACTCTTCCTACAAGACTCCGGAGGAGCGGGCCGCTTTTATCAAGCAGCAGGCCGAGCAGCGCATGGCGGAGCGTCTCGCTGCCTTGGGCATTAAGGCTCCCACCAAGCCCGGCGAGACTGCGGCCCAGCGGATGGAGCGTGAGCGGGCTGAGCGAGCCGCCAAACTGCGACAGGCCGAGGAGGAAGATGCCCGTCGCGAGGCTGAGAGACAAGCAAGAATTGCTGAGGAGACTGGGGCCCCCGCGCCAGCCGCCCAAGCCGCTGTTCCAAAGCCAGAGGGCAAGAAGCCACCTCCGCCCCCTAGCCGAAAGACCCCCAAGGTTGACGACAGGCGGGCCGAGGAGGAGGCCGCAGCGAGGAAGGCGGAGGAGGGACGTCTTGAGCGCGAGCGTGGCGAGCAGGAGCGTCAGACTCGGGAACTTGAGTAAGTGTTGAACCAGATTGGTTTGTTTACAATTCTTACTAACGCCATTCTAGGGAACGCGCAAAGGATCAGGAAGACGAGCTGGCCAAGGAGCGTGCCGAGGCCGATGCCCGTCTGAAAGCACTTGAAGAGCAAGTCCGCCAAGGCAAGCTCAAGAAGGAAGAGGAGAAGCGCAAGAAAAAGGCAGCGATGGCTGAGGCAAAGGAGCAAGAAGCCAAGCTTGCCCAGCGCCGTGCTGAGATTGAAGCCGCCCGCAAGCGGGAAGAAGAGCTTCGCAAGCAGCTTGAGGCTCTGGATGTCGAGGACAGCTCATCCGACGATGATGAAGGCCCTGAGCAGATTACCCCTCAGGCCTCGACACCTACCTTGGGCGGCAGCCAAGTGGGCGGTAGCCAGGAGCTCGAGCCTGCCCCGCCTACCCCGGTGCCGGCTCCCGTGCAGTCTCCTCCCCAGATTGTCACCTCTAGCCCTGCGGAGACGGAGAGCCGCAATCCCTATTTCAGAATGAGAGCACAGGCCGCCGAGACAACTCCGGCGCCGCCAGCACCCCCAGCTCCTGTTGCTCCCCCGCCGCCTCCACAGCCAGATGTTTCGACCAACCCCTTCCACCGCATGACACAGGCGGCCGCAGCCCCTGCTCCATCCGGCCCGGTCTCTAGGAAGCGTCCCGAAGATGACGGATGGGGATCCGACAAGGAGGACGACGACGAGGATTCGGATGACGACAGACCGGGACAGGGCGCTGCTCACCTCGCCTCGATCTTGTTCGGCACCATGGCGCCCCCTCGGCCGCTGTCGGCTACGGGCGACAAGTCTGCCGCTGCGTCTCCTCCGGTGACCTCACCTGTTGCTTCGCCTCCTCCGGCTATCCCTAGCCCTACTGCTGCGGGAGCCCCCCCGGCACCACCCCCGCCTCCGCCCATGCCCGGGATGGGTGCGCCGCCTCCGCCGCCACCTCCTCCCCCGATGCCCGGGTCTGGGGCACCGGCTGCTCCTCCTCCGCCTCCACCTCCCGCTCCAGGTGGCGCGCCTCCCCCTCCCCCTCCTCCTCCTCCGCCGCCGGGAGGAGCGCCTGCGCCTGCTGCTCCTGCGGGTGGTAGGCCGGCGGCGTTCTTGGGGGAGATTCAAGCTGGAAGGGCTCTCAGGAAGACGCAGACCAAGGACAAGAGCGGGGCTGCTGTTGCGGGACGGGTGCTGGATTAATGATGGGGGTTTCTTACAAGGGCTGTTACACCCGAGGTTTTTTTGCTTGCTGCGGCTGGAGGGAAAATGGTTTCTGGGGGTATAGGGGGGAGGTTGGGGTTACTGTTGTGGCGAGTACCTAATATCGGGATTTGTGCATGTGTCTGTGGATGGTTGTGCGGCTACCACTCGGCCGGCATGTTGTGCGAGGGTGGTGGTCCAGCCATCATTTTTTTGTTTCTGAGGGGAGTACAACATGATGGGGTGGGGATGGGGGTGAGAGTGGGAAGGGTGGCGTGTAGTGAAGCTCTGGTATGGTAGGGGGGGGGAGGGGGGGAGTATATGGTGGGTCAGTTAGGTAGCTTTTTTCTTAGATTTTTGAGAATAAAAACTGTTTTTCTATATTGGAGTTTTAGCAACCGTCATGGCCTTTTCAAAACAGGCAGAATTATGTGACAATGGTATATCAAATTATGGCCACATTTGTGGTTCCTTAGCTTTCATTCCCGAGGGGCTCCGGGGGGGTTGGGTTGGGTTCAAGGGAAAGGGGAGCGATCGGAATTTTGTTGAGATGGATGATGGGTTGCCGAATTATGGGGTTACGGGGGGGAAGAATGGAAGCTGGGTAACTACGAATATTGAAATGGAGAGGGCTGGGGAGTAAGTAAAATTGATGATGGTTCAAGAACGGATAAGGGAAGCTAGTTATCTGTATATCGAGCTGGCGGTTGCTTGTTCAGCTGAGGAAAGACATGGTTTGTCTGTGTTCAAGTGGTGTGTATGTTGTTGCTCAGGGATGATGAGACCAGGCATGGGGGCTGTTAGTTTCATGCGGACAGGATGCAGTGCTGAAGGTTTGAGTGAGATGGGGTTTGAGGTTGAGACATTAGATCTGCTTTGTGCGAGGTTGTTGCATTTGGGGGTGGTGGTTGACTGGTTGCTTCAACGGCATCCCAGTTTGGATCCCTTTTTTCGTCTCTGAAGGGAGGATGCCCCCCAGCTCAGTTGAGCCTCGCACCTGCCTGGCGCGAACCCTGAGGGTTTGCCTCACTAACTGGTGGATATTCACCTTATGGTTGACGGCAGATTCTGAGCACGATGATATACAGATATCTTTCTCGGACGTCAAGGCTGCTGGGTGTCTGGTCAGTGATTCTGAAGACCATTGTCCTGTCTCTAGCTTCTTGAGCGCTTGGGAACTGGTACCCGCAGTGGGCTCTCGCCTATTAAATCAGGGGGAACTTGTGATTAATGGGCTGCAGTGCGGTGCGGTCGTGAGAGCTACGCTTCGTCGGACATGATAGTGAGGCGGGCGGACTGTGGATATCTTCTCCTTCGTTGAGGCATACGAACTGGCAAATGGAAGAGGTTCTCGGTTTACCCGTGTCGCTTTTTTCGCCGTTTTGCGTGCTTGCCTGCCAGAGATAGATGGGCTTCATCTTCATCGGGTGGGACTTCATTGATGGCGGTTGCGGAAGTCCATTTTGGTGGATATTTCTCCTCGTCATCAGGCGAGTTGGCAAGTCCTTCGGCAACGAGTCTGTCCTCCTTTCTCCTCGGAGGGCATTTTTGTTGGCTCAAGGTCGGAAAGAGGTATCCGTACTTACCTTGGGCTCTCTCTCCTTCATAAACCTAGATCATGGGGCTCATCAACGGTGGATCTCTGTTCCATGAGTTGGCAAACCTTGAGCAAATCACTTTCTCTCTTGCTCAGAAGATACTCCGCGATATCTCTGTCTAGACCTTTTGCTCTTCTCGTTTACCTCTCCTATCCCCAATGGATGGGAAACCACGGTTGTTGATTACAGTAGACCATTATGGTGGATATCTCGACACTCTCCCATATTATAAGGCTTATTACTCGGTGGGACCTCCTCCCCTCCCTTTATGTGAGCTGGCAAGCTCCCGACAAATTACCTTTTCTTTCCCCAGAGACGTTTCCTGTCCCTTGCATTTCCTTGCGGCTTCCTTCCTTGG